>NC_132878.1:54185631-54492297 GCF_030463535.1 Salminus brasiliensis | reverse complement strand
GCCGGGGACACTAGCGTCACCGTGGCATCAGATGGGGGCGTGGCCATAGTCTTGTATGCAGAGCAATGCTCGGCAGCCGTGGGAGTATTGGGAGTTAGGTCAGAGGCAGCGCTGCCAAAGGTGAAGAACTCCGGGTGCGTGGAGGCCACCCGCAGCCCAGCAAGAGGAACCGCGCTCACGTTGACAAATTCCACCCACGCTTTCCTGATCTCACCACACAGCAAGCTCGAAGGGAAATTAATGAAGAACACCTGAGGCAGGGAGAGAGGGACAGAGAATGAGAACAAGGAGGGGAAGACAAGTTTCTACATTACCATCATTGCCTGCTGTAATGGGTGCCTCACTGATACAGTCTGGCTGCCGTAACTGTGGCAGGGGCCGTGCTTAATGCTGACCAACTTCTAGGCTATGCACACTTGCGCACATACACGGCATGGACGGCTCATATGGCCAATAATCAAATTACAATATATATTTTCAGAGTCACTGAACATTTAAATATTACATGCATTTCTTTATACTGGATTTCTGAATATTAATATTGAACCCTAAAGAAATGGGTTATTGTGGTTTAATAAAAAAAAAGGCAGATATACATGGGACACTAAATAATGTCACTGCACTGTGGCTGACTATTTTTAAACATTACAGCATACACTATACAAGCAGTAAATTTGCCAAGACAAATATAAAATAATACAAAATAAATATTAATAGTAAGGAATGCCTGTGTATCCGTGTCCATCTAATACTGTGTCCAAAAGTTTGTGGAATACTAATAAGAGTCCCTTGCATGCAGCCTACTTTCTGTACCTTCAAGTAATATTTTAATGAAGGTTTTTGAGCAAAACATTTTTCAAATAAGATGTGCGAAGTGTGAAGAGCCTGTAAATGAACCTCCACATAATTGTAAAGGAAAAAACTGAACATACTAATATCGCTACTGTTTAATGAAAAACAGGCATTTTTGCCAGTATTTGGTTTTCTCCTTTTTGAACCCTGTATCTGCTCTGTACACTGCACAAATAATTCTGGATGAATGGACCAATAGAAAAGCTCTAAATTACTCAGATTAAACTCTTATTTTACATTGACTTCCATTTAAAGTAAAGAAAATTTTTGCCTTCTCCTGTAAAATCAAAAATCATTTGAAGATACATGGTTTTCATTGGACAGCAATGATATGAGTCTTTGCTGCTCATCTTCACTGTTGAATCCACCAAGGCTCAAAGCACCCTCACACATTCCCCTAAACACACTCCTATCTCTTCTCTCCCAACCTACATACCTCCAGCAAGGGCATCGGAGGGGTGATGACAGGGTCCAGGCGCCGGTCTGGTCCATGTCTGACAGAGGTCTTCTCCTCTTTGGTCATGTTGAGTCTCGGCCCCTGAATCTCCAGGTCCTGCCGCCCGCGCACAAACATCAACTGACTGCCTGCAGTTCACACAAAGCACAAATGCAGACGTGTTAAACACAATACAACGAGAACAGAACTGAGCAGCTGAGTGGAAACAGAGAGAGAATATTTCAGCAAACCAGTAACAGACACAAACAATGCTTGATTGAACGCTCCACTAATTGGAATGCTATTTACACTTAGATGATTGATTATTGCACACATCCTTAAGTATTAATTTCATTGCTCTTATCTTTATCCGTTGGGTAAAAGGCTACACAAAGTAATTCTAATCTTGATCAGACGGCAAAATGACGTGGGGGGCAGTGGTGGTTAGAGCTCTGATCTATTGAAGACAGGGTTGTGGGCTCGATACCTGGGCACAGCAAGCTGCCACTATTGGGCCCCTGAGCAAGGCCCTTTATTCTCTTCGCCCACCAGGTGCGCAGCAATGGCTGCCCGCCGCTCTGGGCATTTGTGCTTACTGTCCACTGTGTGTGTTTCACTGCACAGACAGGTTAAAGGCTGAAGCCAAATTCCATCTGGGTCAGAAAATGTCACAAATGGTGTATATGGTTTTATGTGTTTTATGTTTTTTGTATATGGTCTCGTCTTAGGAGAGAGGAAGTTGTTATTAAAATGGCCCACAAACTACATTTTTCTGGTATATCAAGGTTCACTTATTATACCTTCATATGTTTATGCACCAAATCTAAATAACTTGGCCATTTGCCAAACTCTCCCTTCTGCCTAAGAATTACTTGTTCTGCGGTTGTTACTGTGCCTTTAAGACTTATGCATGTAAATAAGCCATGTTCTCAATGGATCCCCTGTATTGTTCTTTGTTCAAAAAGCCTTTTTGACATGGCTAGACACGATTCCTCCAAGCATTTTGCAGAGGTGAAATTCTTTAGGTCCCGAAAGTAAAAGTCCTCCACAGCAATTGGACCACCTCCCTGGACAGCTTGTTGGGTCAAAGCAGAGCTCTCCAAACAGTAGGAACAAGGTCCTGAAGAGAATCTTCTCACCTCCGTATGAGGATGATTCCAGGAATGAATTTTCTAGCTCTCAGATTAATAGCATGCCCGTTTAACTGTTTTGGCTTGGTTTGTGTGTCGTACCTTCACTAGTGCTGTTGTCCTCTTCTCGAGTGCCCAGGTTGTAAACCACACCAAGAACACGCAGGTCTCCTGTTTTATGTGGGAGCAGCTTCAGTCGAGCCTGAAGGACACAGAAATAGAGCACTAAAATTAGACAATAACAGAACATTAAAAAGATAAACATAAAATTGCAATTTGTGGGTCAAACAAACTCTCTAAACAGAGTGAACCAGCAACCAGTGAAGAAGAAAAAAAAAAGAAACAAAAAAAGACTCTCACCACTTTAGTCTCTTCCGGACCGAGAGTGAACTCTGGAATGACTTCAGTGCTAATAAGATCATTGAGCGCTGTGGCCTGGAACACAAGTACCACACAGGGAGGCTTAAATAACCACAGCTTATTAAAATGGAGAAAACCTACACTCATCGCTTCCAAACCTGGTTGTACAGCTGCAGTGGTCTTACTTTGCCTGCGGCTGCCTCCTTCTCGTTGGTGATCGTTTCTCCAAGCGTGCCTCCTTGAGGTCCAGAAAAGTCTTTTGCTGTAAACTTCCACAAAAGGGACAGGTCGGACAGAGCCAGCGGAACCTTTAGAGGGTTGCGGAATACCACCTCTACAAAGATGGGTTCTGAAGCAGAACAAGAAAACAGAATAGACGTGTTGGCAGCACTATTTACAAATTTATTTATTTATTTAACCAGTCACAAACAGAGCACAGAAAGGCTGTAACAGACTGCTTTTAGATGTGCATCTTAAAAAAATGTAGAACTTCAGTATAAAAACAAATATAAGTTTAAAAAATATATATTTTATTAGTCAGTCATTTTTAAAGAAGAATGCATCTGTGTTATTGTGCCATCTCCAACATAAACTGGCTGGTTCACTGGCTGTCTCAGGTTCACTGCATACCAGGAACACCTCAACACCTGCCTGATGTTTTGGAGATGCTCTGACCCAGTAGTCACAATGGCTCAGATTCTTGCACTTGCCCACTTGCATCCTGCATTAACACATCACCTTCAAGGACTGACAGCTCACATGCTGCCTAATATACCTACTCCTTGACAGATGCCACTGTAGATGAAGCTAATCAGTGTTAATGAACCAGGTCCGAATCATGTCAAAAAGTAGAGAGAAGATTAGTTCACTCTCCTTTAACATTACACTACAAAAGCCCCTCTCCACACCCATCCTGCTGTGAAAATCTGATACACTAGCCTTCTAATGATTCAGAGACCGCAGAGTTCATTTAATGAGTCTCCAGTGAGACCACTGGGAAGCTTAAGCACTAGAGATAGTGTGAGTAAACCATAGAGTGAGTAAGGTAAAACCATGGGCTCATTCAAATTTATTAGTTTTCATATTTTTGGGGGGAAATGGCTTGTAACATGTGCAGTGACGGAATTATTTATTTTAGTCTAATTAAAAAAAAAAATAAATAAAAAAAAAAAAGCCCTATGGGACATCAAATCCCATTTGACAGAAAGAAATAATCACCATGCTCCTATTACCAAACCAGTGTGTTAAAGGAAAATGTACTGAAGGCAATATTAAATTGAACACAGATGCGTATGACCTTTAACATCACTAGCTAATATTAATATTTGATAATTGTATTGAAGAACATGGACAGAATAAAAAAGCCAACTTATGCAAATGAGCGCCTCAGGGAAACAAAAACACAAACACCAAAGAAAGTTCAACTCCCAGAGCTAGTGGTGGCTGGAGGGATGAAAGAAGTGCACTCGTACCTTCTACCACAGCGAGAGGGTAGCGCAGGTTGTCCGTGTGGCTGCTCAGGCAGTACTGTGTGGGCTGGAAGCTGATAGGCACGCTCCCCCTGTTGGCCACAGCCACCACTTGCTCCTCCAGTTCAGTCCACAACTGGGCCTGATCCCGGTCATAAGCATGATCCAGCCACACGTGGGTGGCGGCTTGCTTTTCTCCTATTACACACATGCAGACATTCAGTTAATTCCAATATGAAAGAAATGAGACTTATGTCCATACACCAAGTGTCCAAGACATGACTATAAAGATACAAGGATAATGTAGCAAATAGGTTAACACAGACTAGCATTGTACCATATACCAATAACTCACTATACCTAAAATCATCATAGCACAGCTTATATCAACTTGTGAGGCAATCTCAAAATTGATTTTGTTTTTTGTTTTTTTTAATGTGGTTCTGATATGCATACGCATGCACCTTGTTTGTTTCGGACCTACAGTTTTTTTTTTAGTTTGGCCTGAACCAAAATAGCAGGTGTAAAAAGATGCTGCAGATCAAGTTTAACCATCATCCGGTTTGTTTGCAGTGCGAAAACACTTGTTTGATGGTACACACTTTCAAACCATTTACAGGAAGTTGAGGCAGACCTCCCCCAACCCCCCCCCCCCCCTCCCCTTTAAGCAACAGAAGGAAAATATTTTAAAAGAGAAATAAAATGAGCTGTGGTAGCACACAGGGAAAGGAGATAAACAACTCAAATGGTTAACTTTAACATGTCCACATGAGATGCATCCCCTCTATAAACCAGTCCATGTGAAGTACAGCGCCTGTGTGTGTGTGTGTGTGTGTGAGATAGAGAGATATATATATATATATATATATATATATATATATATATCTTATTACAATGCTCACTATTACTGCAGCATATGATGAAGCTTGGCAAAGCAGGAATGGAGTAAGATATATAGAACACAGAACTTTGGGTACATTAAGCCTTCAAAAAAATGCTATCCTACAGCCCCCCCCCCCCCCCAGAGTATGATCATTGTTCGACCAACATGGCAAACTCTTTACATCCCATCAAGATCATCCACCATCTGAGACTTTTAGTGGTCTTCCAGTGCTCTGTGCAAAAGTCTGGACACCTTACAGAGCCTGGACCAACAACCAGTTTGGCAAAAATCACAGATCATGAGTGGCCTTTCAGTTCTTGTAGCTGGAATTATTTCCTTCACTCCTCTGTGCACATGCTGACCTAGAACCTAGCACATGCTGTTAAAGCACACAACACAATATAAAAAAAAAAGCAATCAGCTTCCAGCTTCCTAATAAGTTTCATTCTTACAAATTAAAAACTCAAAAGGTACACTGATGTCTATAAATAGCTGCTGCTTCCTGCTTACTGGCCAGCATGTCCAGTGACTGACAATTGTGCTTGTACTAAGCTGCAGGAAACTAATGCCACTTTCTGCCTGGATCTGACTGCTCATGCACAGTAAGATAGCTAGTCAAATCTACTTTGGCTTGTTTTTGTCCAGCTGGGCTTAAATAAACACTGGAGATTTTTATTTTGGTTTATGGGCGTTCCAAAAGAAACTAGGATATATCGTGTGCAGGGTGTGTGCTCTTACCTTCTGCAAGTCTGCGCTCATGGCCAAAGAATACACGTGTCTGAGCACTATGAAGGCAAGGCAGCGGGAGCTGAGGCAATGAACCCTCACTGGATGGCTGACTCACACTCTGAGAACATATAGATTAAAAGATGGAACAATTATAGAAAATACATAGTGACAAATAATAATAATAATAATAATAATAATAATAAATGTTTAAATATACATTTTATTTTTTATTTGAAAAACATTTTATTTATAGGCACCTTTCAGGACTCAAGGTCACCACACAAAATAATAATAATAATAATAATAATAAAATCAAAAGGGAGCAAGCTACAGACTAAAGATCTGAGTCTGGCTGGGTCTGTTTATGTGAAGGAGCTGGCAGTACTGTCGGGAGTGAGAGAGGGACGAAGACAGTTAATGTGTCAGAGATAGAAATATGCAGACCGTGGTTATGTTATTATATAGTTAAAGGAGTAGAAGATGAGCTTTCAGAAAGTTTTTGAAATACTATAAGCTGTTCTAAAACTTTTCTTGGTCTTTCAGACCTCAACTTGACCTCCACCATTTCTGTTAACTGACATTTCTTAAAAGTTTATGAAAAGAGGAAACTACCACCAGAAAACGCTTGGCTATCTTCACATAGTCTTCTCCTGCTTTGTTGGCAGGAGTGCTACACGGCTGTGTAGATGAGCCCAAGGCTGCTGATTGTTGGGACAAGGTTAGAAGAGTCAGAGAAATTTGCATCCCCTGGCCTTTCCTAACGAGGATTGTGGGAAGCGCCATAGCACTAAAAAGCTAAATAAGGTCTGAGACCTTGGTAAGTTGTCCAAGATTGCACATCACTTTGGCTGCCCTTCTGCATTATGCCCATTTTTTTCCCCCCCTCTCTACCAGGAGACGTGTGCATTTTTAAAAATGTCCCTATGCATTACAATGCGTCTTATGACGGTCCCCTCATTTAATTCCTTTCTTGCTTCAGCATGTTCCTTTCACTTCACAGGATTTTTAATATCTTCCCATCTGACGTGTGGTCTCTATACATCCAAAGCCATTCGCTCATGCCCAACGCAGCATCCTGTATGTCGGATCTGGAAGCCTTTCGCATTCAGATAGAGTGAAGGTATCGTGCTGAAGCAAGTGTAAGAGAGTAATGAAATCTGTCTGGTGTGTCACTGCATGAAGGACTATTTGCTGGTTGGGCTGTCGCCATGGGACAAACCCACTGACCCTGCAGTAAAGCGTTACAGAGATGCACTGTCCTGTGTGAGAGCTGTGTAGAATCTTAATGGCTGCTTCATCCAGGGGCTAGAGTTCATCACACTAATCCGTTTTCCCGCTATGATACAGCTGTCATACACTACTGCACTTACAGGTCAGATATAATAAAGACCAAGCGTCTCACCCTCTTAGTCACTAAAGTACACATAAGAGTCAAATCCCTGCATCATATTTATCTACAGACCAGAGACGGACACCTTTGGTACAAACCTCTGCAAACCTTAGCCTGTCACTGTAGTTCACCTAACAAAAAGACTAATCATAAAAACACTCGCTCACCCTCTGAATAATTACAAATTGTTTCAAGACACCACACGTACAAGAAAACACACGTTTCCACCATTTTCCAGGATTGTGAGGTGTAACATTTTGGTATAGGAGGTAAATAATGGCTTTACAGCCAAGTCAAGTGAACATAGTAAATGCTATAAATTATCCTATGTCTCATTCATGAGTGCTAAACATGTACAATTGTTCTCCTAACTGACAGCAAATGACCTAGACTTAAAATAGCTGAGTGATGCTAGCTAGCAAAAAATAAATTGTTTAGGCACATGCATGTTAAGCAGTGTCCTAGTCATAAATAATGACGCAACAAGAAACAATAATGAGCAACAAGGTCAATAGATAAAACCGATCTTCACTTTATGGCATTATTCTTTAAAAATGTCCAATAATAAATAAGCAAATAATTTAGCGGCTGCTAATGTAATCATCTAGGCCTGTGTTGTATCACATTCTGATCTAGGATGACTTATGGCTGTACAGACAGAAAGAGATCTAAGAAGCTTGATGAAAATGTGAAACATGAAAATACTACCCCCCCTCCCAAGATTTGCAGCAGATGGCCCTTTACAGCTACAATAGTCAGTCACACAGAACATATATGTAGGGTTGAGTACAGGAAGAACAACAAAAGAGAATGAAGTGGGTCAGTTTTCAGAGTGCTGACTCACTCTCTCACAGCCCACTTTTCAATTTTCTTTTAATATAGATTCTCCTTTTCCAGGGAAAAAAAACAAAAACAAAAACACACACTTAGGGTATTGCAAAGGTGTCATAGAAAAGAAGAGTCCTCTCCTGTCAAAGGAGAGCTCTACTGCAAAGTGAGAAACCTGGCTCTTAAATGTGTAACATGTGAGAACATACATATATATATATATATATATATATATATATATATATATATATATATATATATATATATATATATATTATAAGGCTATAATATTATAATAAGGCTAATTATTATATTATATATTTTTTAGCCTGCTGTCGCTAGAAACACATCAGTGCTAAGCATTTGTGCTGTCTGTGAAGCATCTACATTTATGACACAAAATAAACACTAAACTATAACCAGTCTGAAGAAGTGTTTTAGTCTTCTGTAATGGTGCTTCCACACAGGTCCTTAGATCAGTTAGTCAGAAGCTAGTAAATTACAAATGCTGTATGCTTGGCCACGTGTATACACTGCATTTCATACAGGACTGGCTTTCCACCGGTCCAATCCTACAAAGTCACGAAGTCTAGCTTGGGAGATTAGCAAGCATCTAGGACAGCCTGATGTATATGCGTCAGTAACTAAACATTCATTTACTGATGAGTCATTGTTCATCTTAAACAAAACTACATAACAATACCCCCATATTCACTACAGTTCTCAGAAAACCTTGCAAATCCAGCGGCTTACTATGCGTTCCCACCAGCAGGTGAGAAGTGCGTGGTGTGTAAGCCCCTTACCTTGTAGACATAGAGGTATTCCCTGAGGAAGGCGCTCTGCTGGCTGGCCGTCTGCTTGCTGTCGTTGATGAGAATGTGCCGGAAAGCGGCCACAGCGTTCTCGGGCTGACGCAGTGTGAAGGACTGCCGGCCGATGGTGAAGTTGATGTGGTCTTCAGCAAGAGTCCAGCCCTTCCCCTTATATACTTGCATCGCCTGGCAGTAACAACGCAACGCATGCCGCTTCTACAGACAGTAAGACACACATACACAGAAATGGTACTTTAATAAAGGCTAAAAATCGTCATTTAGGAGTTAGAAAACCAAGGTTAAGTAAGAACAGTATAGCAGGGTTGAGAACAAAAGGCTGGGTCTTACCTGTCCGGCTTTGCTGTAGCGATGGCCTGACAGGATCATGTGGAATGCAAACTTTCTTACCATGGGGCTGCGCATGTTAATGAAGCAGTGAGCTGCCTGCTCCAGTAAAAGTGCACTCCGCAGATCAGAATCCTTGCAGAGACAAGGTTAGGAATTCAAACAAATTTTAATAACAAACACACACACACACCCCTTTAATAATAAATAAATGAATAAAAAAAAGGAGCCGCATTAAAACTATAGGATATATACACTGCAAGCATGCATTGTGCTTTACTTTTGGAGTAAGAAACAGAAATGACAACTATTGCACACAGTCTCTCAGACGTACACACACGTAAGCACTTTACCTCGCTAGTCATCTTGATTAGGAGAGTGGCAGCGTCAGAGTACTTGGTCTGACTCTTCAGCACCTCGGCACTTAACAGAGCACAGCGCTCAGCCAGGACCATGTTCCTGTAGCAAACAGACACACGCCCACACTTAATAGCTTGCAGCGTCGGCACATGGCTAACAGAAGCAGTCAAGGCACGTGCTCTCCCAATTCAATTCCTTGGGGGGGGGTGGGCTTTTCCTCTTTGGACATTTTCACACCTGCACTTTTTAGTCTGTTTCAACCAGACTCTGGTTTGTTTTCTCCCTTGGTGTGATTCTTTTGGCCAGGTGTGAACACAGTAACTGCACTCGGATGCAGACCAAAACAACCAACCTTGATATGTCCCAACTATCAGGTGTACTCTAAAAGGTCAAGCTAAAAGGCTCCCATACTGCTCATATAATTACTACAGCTACGAACAAACGCAATCTCTGCCATTGCTCCATGTTAAACTGCACAGAAATAGAAATATTAGTCTAGAACCCAGGACTTCTGTATTTACTTTCTTGCTCCCATCCCAGAAATGTCTGAACTCACATGGTTTGTTGTGACATTTGGGATGTTCGAATTTTATCTGGTGCGAAACAAACCAAACCAAGGGGAAAACGCTCCACGTTTACACACTTTCACTGATTCGGACCAGAGCAAGCCAACCGTGGGTGTGAAAACGGCCTGTTTTTCAGCATCCCCTCCAGAAAATACCGGGATTCAAAGTCACTGAAAAGTGAGGTTTTTGAAAACGCCATTTTCAAAGGTTCTCATGCGGCCAGGACAAAAGCAGCTTCCTGAAAATGCTGACAACACGATACCAACCACACCAAGTCGATGCTAAAGGTTAACTGGGATTACACTTCCATTAGACTGAATCATAAGGTACAGCACTGAGTTTTTCTAAACTGGGTGTCAAAATAACTGGAAGCATTTAAAAAAATCTGACACATAACAGGATAATATAGAATTGGAAAAAGTCCACTTCTCTGCCTGATCAGAAGAGCATGGATGTTTCACAAGCCATGTTTCCATTCAAAGCATTTTTGGCTAGAAACATTTCAGTACTTCTAAAAGTTTGCCGATGTTCCTCTTTTAGCGAACAGAAAGGCTGCATCCCAAATCATGCATAATCACACTACACGATTAAAAGATCACACCACCATTAAATGTTTGTGTAGCAGTTTGTGGTTTGGGACATAAAACACTCAGCACAGCTGAGAGGCAGGTTTGACTGAAAGGACAGAAAAGATTTTAGGAATGCCGACACATGAACTAAAACGGCTATCCCTTGATTTTTATTAGGGAAAAAAGTCAGTTACTAAAGAAGTTACAAAGTCAGTTACAAAAAAATAAATAAAACACTAAATAAGTTTGCATTTGGGGGTGCTATGTTATGTGCTATGTTCATAGAGAAATAATTTCTGTCTGTCTGTAATCTCGTAAGATAGCTACAAAAGGAGAGGAATCCAGCTATAACCTGCTGCAACAGCTGTGCATATGCATGCTAAACATATAAATGGAAAGGGGGGGAAACAACAACAACCCCCCCAGACAGACAGACAGACAGAAGGGTCCGTACTTGCAGACGTCTCGATAGGTCTGGATAGCCGTCTCCATGTAGTGTGCAGGGTACGGCCTGGGAGCACCGCTCTGCAGAAACGCAGATACAGCAGCCATCTCCTACACACACAGACAGAAAAGAGGTTTTTTTTTGCCTGCAACATCGCCAGAGTGCATCAGTGTTCGTGCATCTGCCTACATCTAACAATGTCTTACAAGTGCTCCTGCAGCATACAGCATGGCTTGGTCAGAGAGGAAGTCCTTCTTGGCAGTGTGGTAGCAGCTATAGGCCAGCTCATAGTGCTGAACAAGGAAGCACAGATCAGCCATCTTCCTGATCTGCAGCTCCGGAGCTTCTGGGGGATATCTGGGGTCAGAAGGGTCACGCGTCAGATCAGCATTTAGTAAAGTAGTTGTATACCTGTGTAGTAGTTGTAACCTGTTAATCTGTCACATGAAATCTGTCATATGAAATCTGTCAAACATCCATTTGTTTTAAATATACAACACTGTGAAATCCTCCAGTCTTAATTTGTTCTACTGGCTACAACATGGCATTCGGTGCTTGGGCCCCAGCGACTAGCCCGAATAGTGCACAATCAACCGAGGAGAAAGAGGGGAGGACAGAGATGATATGATATATGATGTATGATTTTTAACAATGATCATTTACACACAAAGCATTTTTGAAGCGAAGTGCCACTATCCGATCTGCGCCGTTGGCCTGACAATCAGTCAGGCCAATGACGATCTGATCGACATGTATTCTGAATGACGAGGGATTTGATACCATTTCTTTTTCCATATAATGCCACTACCACAATTTAAAAAGCTATTTTGTTCAAAATGCATGTTAATCCCAATGCAAATATTTTAACAACAAGCTACTACTACCACCACCCCCCCCTCCCTTATTCATCACCTCTGGTTAAACTATTAAAGGGTAAACACCAAAACCAGTGTATTTGCAAAGCTCAGTACTGTGTACTCAGTACTGGAATGCTCCCTGCTCTCCGTCTTTTCATTTACTTCCTGTCTCATTCCATCAAAAAGAGTTTATTACAAAAATGAAAAAAAGTAGTCATGATAAATTAACACCGGTGCAGATCGGACAGGGAATGCAGACTATATTAACTTTGCGGCGTACCTGGAATAGTTTTTCGGTGTGCCCATACTGAACTCTCTTACATGCCCTATAAATTTATCGATTAGGCAACACATCGAGGTTCTGTAAATCGTGCTGTTCGTCTAAGATTTTGTACGGAGGTAGCATCACTGACGTCATGCTCAAGTTTAGTCCTCGGGCACGGTATGGACTACGCTAGTCAATCAAACCGGATTCTGAGGGTGGGGAACGTGTACTGTACAGATCACCCACTGTGAGTACACCTCAAATCAATGATCTTTGTGTATGCTTTCAAGTATAACGCAATCATTTCCACAGCCAAGCTCTGTTAATTCTGTGGAATAATATGGTGGTTCTGGTGCTGTACTTCAAGGCACATGTAAGAACAGTTTGGAAGCTATGAAGATACTGCTATATAAGAAACTGCTATAGCTAGGAAAAGCTCAGAATGTAATCAGCCTCCCACCACAGTTACTCCTGCTTACTTTAAAGTGAAAGGGCATCACAAACCATAATTGTGTGTGTGTGGAAAAGAAAAGGGAAAAGAAATAAAAGAAATAAAAGAAATGAATGGGCAGCATCAGCACACTCACAGTAATCCTGCAGTGTTCTTTAGTTCAGCAATACTCTTCTCTGGAACTTTCCCTCCCCCAAACCACTTCTTTGTGGCCGAGAACAGAGACCTACTCAATCCTTTCCTTGACACCAGCTAAACAGAAGAGAAACCGAGAGAGCGAGACTCAGCAAAGCAAAGATATAATGGACATGGGCAGTGAATGTGTGCAAATATGTGTAAATACCTGGTCATTAAGCTGGCGAATGTTTTTCTCTATGTGAGGCAGTAGCCCTCTGAAGGTGAACTCCTGGATAAACTGACGGATGCGGTCATGGTCATTAAGGGTCAGACAGGCTCCGTGGGGTGTTGGGGCAGCAACTGGCGTCACTACGCCCTGTTTCTGCATCTTTGCCATGTCCGCACTGTTCACAGCTTCACTGGGGTTGCCAGGGAAACCAGTGTCTGCTGGCTGATCCAGTTTGAGCGGATGGGACTCCAAGACCCCGTCTGAAATAGCAAGGATAGCACCAGATGGCACAAAGAAAAAATAATAAAATACATAGGCCAAAGTGGAATTTAACAATTTCCCAATTAAATCACACTCAGGTAGCCAAGAGAAGGAAAACGTATACGCCGCCAATCAACATCTTACAAACTATATGCCTACATCATCCCACACATGCATCATGTATCATTTGTGGTTTTTGCATAAAATAGCATCCCCCATCCCCCATCAATATTGTAGCCCCATTTTTCTGATTACTTTGGTACTTTGTACTAATGTCAAAACACTCCAGTCTGCTATATAATCCATTTTTCACCTGAGGAGTCAAATCCATCCATTTCAGAGCTGATGTTATTCTCCAAAACATTATTCGACATGGTTTCTTCACACTGCAAGACATGAAACACATAGGTCAGCTAACCGCTCTACAAAATGAGGCTGCACGTGCATGGTTATACTGAGCTCGTAAATGAGCTGTTAAGGCACTCACAGGGCTGTGCAAGTTGGTCTTCTGTAAATACTGACTCCAGGGGTCAGGCATTTGTTCATCTGGTCCGGCAGCATCTGTTCTGGAGTTGATCTTTAACAGGTAGCAGCCCTGAGTACCATACCTCTGCTTCATGTCCTCATACACGGAGTCCGCCCTGCATAGCAGAATGAACACAAGAACGAACCAACAAACGAACAAGAGAGGAGACGTCATTATGGGACAACAACAGGACACAATAAATGAATAAAAGGAAGTGGAAGCTATAATGAGAGGCTTTTATTCTCAAAAGTATTATCACTGTAGTGACAACTCATTGCCTCTTACATTCAGATAATTTGGTATTTGCCTAGAGAACTGCAACAGAGCATGTTGCATCAGACATACAGGCCTCAAGTTCAATCAATGCACTTTTTACTTCCCCAAGAAAAACAGACTTATCTAAATGAAATTAATAGAATAAAGGTTTTCTCTACTTTCTGAAGTACTCTAGCTAGGTTGCAAAATCGCTTTAGTACAAGACAAGGACAAAAGACTCTGTAATGGATGAAATCTTTCATAAATTGTTTAATAAGTTTAACGAATAAGACAAAGTAGAAAAAATCATTCAAACCAAAGACTTTGTAGCCTAATGTGCAAGAAAGTCTTTTTTGTGCAAGAAAGTCTTTTCATGCATTTATACATGAAATGATCCACATGATTTAGGCAAGGGGCAGCGCCTGTGTAGTGTGCGCAAGAGGCACGGCACGCACACTTTGAACTCTCCAGAAAATTACCTGCTCTATTCTCAGAAGGGCTTACTAGCACATCACCCAGGCTCTGTACCATGGGGCCTAGAGGATTAAGTTCGGGTGATGTCCGGAAAAGTTCTAGGTTACCTAGAAAGTCTACAAGGGGCTAAAGAAACCTAAAGCTATTGCTGTCCAGGCTGAGCAACTTTGTTTTACTTTATTTTCACACACATGCACAGGGATTAGATACACAGAGGCCCACCACATTCAAACATCTATTTAAAAAAACAGGCTGTAATGGTGCATAGCTTCAGGTCACTGAGAAAGGAATGCAGGGAATTCAATTCACTATAAAATGTTTCTTAACATAAATCCTCATTTTAAGAAAGCATTTATTAAGACTGCCAGTTGATCTGCACTCATGTGAATGTGAAGAAAATGGTTTAGCTGGCTGAACCAGACTAGAAGAGTTTTCTAAATAAACACTATAGAGACACACAGTTTATTGTTGTGTTACCGATCTAATTCAACCACCAAGAAAAGATCCTTAGATAAAGACACCATGAATATGAGTAGACTGCAACGCCTTTTAATACATTTGTAAATTGTATGACTCGATTCAGAGGAAGCACATTCTAGCTTTTACCCTCTAGCTTTTAACACTGAGATCGGGGAGACATAGCAAGTGAGTGGGGGATTTATAATTGCAGAGAAAATTGTACAAAATCATTTATATTTCTCACACACAGGAAATCTACACCCATTTCTACATAATCAAGAAACTGCAAAAAAAAAAAAAAAATCACACCAACACGCACCTCTGTTCGTCTCCATCGCTGATGTCATGAAGCAGGACGTAGTATTTGAGGGTGTTTGGTATGAACCATTTAGGGTGGGTGTATTCTCCACTGTGCTGGATCCTGTGCTGCTCCTGAGAAAGCTTCAGAAACTGCTCTGTGGGAACGGCTTCACGAGAAGACACCACCAACATACCTACACACACTGCAGTAAAGGAATATACACACTTCTACAGAAGGAGACAATTAGTTTATATGCATTTACATGAACCACTGTGAGCACAGAATCACAATTTCATCATTAATGATTTGTCTCACGAATTAAAAGGTTTACACATTTCTGAAAAGTGAATGGTCAGCTAATGTTTTCAATATTATGTTAATTAATGTGTAATTTATAAACACCATATGAACACTAGCGGTGTAACGGATCACAAAACTCATGACTGCAGGGCCGACACACTAATTTTACAGTTTGTTACACTGTTATGGTTGAACCTCGTCAAATAATTTGCAGTACTCTGAACCCTAGGGGGCAGACCGTACGGATCACGGATCATCTACCATCCATGACACCACTAGAGAATGTACAATAACAAGGCACAGTTGGAGGCTTTACTGGTAATACAATTCGGGTCCTGTATTGTATAAATGCTCAAAATTCAAACCTCAAAAGATTTTATTGGACCAATACATTCAGAGGGTACTCTTTGTATGTGTGAAGAATTAAAGGATACAGGCTAAATAGTGGTTGAGGAACTCATGGTCTGTTGCAGGCATGGACTGTAGAAAGTTCTCCCTGTATGCCTCAAACCATGGTGTTGTTGCTGTGAAGTACACACAGACACACATACATAGGTTACGTAAAACATTTCAGCAAAGCATGGCAGAAGGTGAAGCCCAACTGCACACTGGAAGTCCAGAAAGGAGGAGAGGAACCACTCATTAAATAGAGGGAGGAATTCTGAATTCTGCTCATGGCTGAGGAAGAAACAAGAGAGAAGAGACTTTAACACACAACACTGAAAGAGCACTACAGATAGTAGCACCCCAGTGCTTTAACTTAGGGCTGAAAACTCACAGCTAGCGTTCCGCAAAGGAAAATAGTTGAAAGGGAAAGTCTCTACAGCTTTGGATGTAGAGGTCAACTGTCAGTCTTTTTTATGTTCCACACTAGACACTTCCATTTAAAGGGGCTTAGAAGGCATTTCTAGAGTAGTCAGTGGTTCTGGGATGCATAAAGTAGTAAGTTTGTAACTTTAAGTGAAAAAGTGAAATTTTTGCACACCCACATACAACTATTTTTGCCTCTTTTTTCCCTTTGCCTCAGAATGATATCCACTGTTTTTTCTTATATGGTGGGCAAGTGAAAAACAAAACTAAAAAATAGCTCTGCTCTTATTGGCTGGATTAGGTCATTGCAACATCTCGCAGCCAGTTTTGCGTGGTGAGTTTAAATCACCCTTCTGAGTATAGTGGCATGTTCACCCTTTAATTCTCTTCAATTAGTGAAAAATGGTGGCCATTAGGTAACTGTATGTAGGTTTTTTATAGATCAATATCGACATATATATCTAAATATAGAGATAGTAAAAACAAAACACTCAGCTTACTGTTAGCGTGTTCAATGAATTAAATCTCCATTACTGAACACCTCTGAATGGTTCAAGTAATCCAACTGTTATCCGTTCACAGTGCTGGGTGTATTTACACCTGACTTTTCATGAATGCAAATCATGATGTGATCAGTGAACATGTTAATGCAAGGTGTACACAGCCTGAAGTAAGCAATACAAAAACAGTTAATACAAGAACAAAAGGCCTGAACACATCAGAGTCCTTCTCAGTACAGGTTCATAAATGTAATTTTCCTGGCTTGTAAGCCATTCACCTATCAGCATCCCAAGAAGAGATCACAGATGTGTTCAGCCTGTGATTACCAAACATATTCACTGACAGCAGCAGAACATAAAAGCAGCTACGCAACATCTCGAAAGAGGAAAAGCCAAGAAACAGAGAGGGGATCTGAGAATGAGTAAAATGACTCATGAGGAATCTGAAACCTCAAGCATAGGGAACTCCTAAACAGACTTCCTTTAAAGCAGTCTATAAACTCTAGCAAGTCTCTAAACTCACCTCAATCTGAGATGAGACTGCAAAGTCAGAGTATTAAAGCTATTTGTCTTGATTCAAGAAACAGCAGACTAGAACTACTGTCCTAAACAAAACCATTAGTGACATCACTATTGTTCCCATTTGCACAATGAGTCATTTCCCTCAGTAACTTTTTTTTTTTCACCACACACCAAAGCTGCTGCCGCCACCACCACCACCACCACCACAATCACCTTTACAGACAAGAAGAAAAGAACTGGGAAACCAGAAAGGAGAGCTTGCTACAATCTGCTACGAAGAGAAACAGGAAAAGATGAGGAGAAGGTGACTGAAGCTAAAGGAGAAGAACAATCTCTTTTCCCCGCCTTCCCACCCAGAGCGCAGGCTGAAGTGAGTACCTGTGTAGTATTTGGAGGAGCTGAGCTGGGTGAGCGTTTCTTTCCAGTCAGAGTACCAGGGAACGCTCGCTTTGACCGAACGGTCTGGGGGAGGGAGAAAGAGGTAGAGAGCCGGAGAGACCAGTTAGAGAGGGTGAGGAGACCCACACCATAACAACGCCACCCCAAACAACCCCCAACTCCTGTCAAAAAATGCTGGAGAGGCAGCAGGAGGCTGCGTCTAAAGATGGACATTAGTGTATTAGCTCATAAGTAGCTGAGAACACCTTACACTTCAAACTGCTTCAACTGAGGCACATAGCCTCAGCATAGGGATGTTATACTTTGACGTTTTCACAGTGTGATAAGAAAGGCAAAAATACCATAGTTACAGTGTCACAGTGGCCAAGGCGTATTAAGGTTGCGCTTAGAAGTGAAGTTCCCATACACTCGTCATGGACTTGAATGTCACAGCAATGCTAGGCTTTTAAGGCATAATGTTCTTTATGCGGTGCCCAAAAAACAGGGTCAAAAACATACATGCAGCACAGCTAATGTCTGGTTAAATGTCCCTTAGTAAGTCGCACCTTGATGCCTGGAAGAAGTCAACATTTTCAATAGGGTTTAGGGCCAGGACTTTCCAAAAAATGCTTCATCCATACCACAACCATCTCTGATGTGTGCTTGGGGTCATCGTCCTGCTGCAACACCCAGTTCCAACCTATGGTTTGAGCCCATTCTGAAGGTAGTCCTTTTTCTTCATTATTCCATTTACTTTGTGCAATCTACTAGTTCCACTGTTAATAAACTACCCAAGAGCATGGTGCTACCACCACCATGAGTAACAGCTGGTACAGTGTTCTTGGGGTTGAATACCTCACCTTTACCCCTCTAGTCACTATGGCTTCAACTGCCTTCACTTGAGTAAAATCTACCACTATCCTTTTTAGAGCTCCTTGGACTTTCCCAATGACCTGTGTGTTAAGCAATCGGTCAAACAAACGGTCTTCAGGTGAGCACAGAAAAAGGAATCAGTAGCAGTAGTCAATCATGATTACTAAAAGGAAGAGGCTTTTTAGCATCAATTAATTAATAAGCCAGGTGCGCGCAGGTGTAATTTTTGCCCATGTTTATTTAAGGAACCTTCCAAAAAAACATATGCCAACTTATGCACCAAATGCTTTTTCCTCTATTAAAGATGGGTGTTGTATATTCAGTCTGCCTCAGAAATAGAACAGCTCAAAGAAAAGCCCAATACTGCCATGACATTCAGGACCATGATGAGTGCATTCATTTTGGGACAAAACTGGCCCAACTCTGCCAGAGCTGGCCGTGTTCTAGATCTAGTCCTTCCATGGCATAAGTGGGCCAGACGAATGTGTGGGCTAGATGTGGATCACAACCTGTTTGCTTTCAAGGCGAAATTCAACACTTACCAAATATTAGAATAAACTACACTAACTTGCAGAGCAAACAAGAACTATAAGGGTATGGAGATTTTACTGTCCACGGATCTCTAAAAATGCTCCGTCAAGCAGTGCGCAGTACACTACAAGTGGGGCAGCGTATAATAATCTGAAGCAAAGCAACACTTCTCAAATGTAACAGTAGATCCAGCTAGACATAAACACAACGGTCATCCGCCAACCTGCAAAAGTAGGAACTTTGCGGTCAACTCCAGACACACGTCACACACACTTTCATCACACATGGGTTTAGTGGGCTGGATCCTGTCTGTGCATTCCACAGTATTCTACAGTGCTAAGAAACACAAGGAGGTGCATAAAAAAAGGATGATGTAATATAATCCCTTGAAAACAGCCATCATTTGAGTTTAAACAAGTTAAGCGCAGCTCAACAGCTACAGATTGTTGAGTTTTAACGCTGTGTCTGATGATGTAGGCTATAAAATCAGAAAAGATTGGCTTATATTTAATGAAAATGGATTTGTATATGTATATCACTTTGCTTAAATGTGAGATTTTTTCATTCGGAGTCGCAGCTAACAGACTGAGGTACCACTCATTACTAGCTAAAGCAACTAGAACTATAGGGATGGATTTAAGTTTATTTAGAAGGAGCTGGCTGTGAGGTAACCCACTGATCACACAGAGACTAATCATGAAACCTTGACACTAACATCCCCATCAATGATAAATATAGTAAATCAGTAAGTATATGTATACACACAACTTCTGCAAAACCACGGACACAACCAGGTATCAATGATATGGTACCCATAATAATAATAAAAATAATAATAATAATAATAATCACACAGCTTTCCTAAATAAATCTAGCCAAATACATCAAATGATGACTATCTTCAAGTACAAAAAGATGCTCAAAGTTGTCTGTGCTTGTTCTGGAACTGAAACAATTCTAGGCAGATAACCAGGACCCAGCCCACCATGTGTGCTGCATCGCATCAAATAAGGAAAGCAGGTTTTAACCGCAGCACTGGAGAGCTTGGGCACTGTCTCGGGACCTGGTTAGGCATAGAGTTATGTTTATGGCCTCAAAGGCCCATTGAAAACAGGGCAACTGTGGAAAGGGGGGGGGGTTACACACTCAAAAACACACTCTGCAGGAGGTTAAAAGGGCCTATATCATGAATAATACACTTTCAGGTTTCAAAATGTACTACTCATCCCAGACTCTAATGCCCATTATCAGAAACTATACTGCAATAAGCACTAAATGAATTGGTTTAGTGAGGTCATGAAGGCCAGTGTAGTCGTCTACTTAGCCCACAGCTGTTACACTCTTCTGTTTTTTACATTTTACACAGATGTGCTTCTAAATGTGGCACAACACAGGGCATCTTATCAGAATAGAGGTGATGTACATCAAGCCTTAAAATCACAGTAAAAATGTTTGGTTGTAAGGGATAGAGAGATATTCTATACAACTTAGGAAAACAAAATATAAAGTATGTATAAATGCAGGATATATGCCTTTTAACACAAGAGTTAACTGTTCTAATACACACACGCTTAGGGAAAGTGTATGTGTGATAGTAAGTTCTTACCAGGTAATCCATAAGAAAAAGATAAGACATAGGGGCAAATCAGACAAGTGAGGAAAAAAAGAAATTAAAAGCAAAATGAGAAACAAAAATAAACCTTTTATCTGGCTTACGTTCACTCACACACACTTGCCTTACAGGGATTTGCTGCCCTCCCCAGGTAACACAAAGATACACAAAGCTTTTTAAAAACATTCTGTTTCAAGATTCTGAAAGCCCTTAAAACTACATGAAACTCACCTTGTCTTGTCAATAAATTAGGGCTATCAGTTTGTAATTAACCTTATCAGCCGGTCAATCCCTATTAATATATACTTTACATACAAATTCCACAGTAATCACAGAACTATTCATAGTAGCTGCTAAAGGTTAACAAGCATTATTCTTCACAATACTGTGAATAAAGGGTCGACCTTTCACTACCAAGTAAGACACTGGAAGCACAAAAAAAGAAAGTTAAAAAAAACCCCAACCCCCCCCCACACACACATCAGAACTTTCACTTTTGATTCCTTAGCCAAGCCAACTCTCACCACCGCGGCCGCTGCCGTCGTCTCTCTATGTGACTCACCACTGATGTTAAGGTCGTAGTCTCCAGCAGTGATGACGTTAGCAGGTAGCCCTTCAGGAGGCTGGCAGGCGGACACAGCCTGGCTCAGCACTTTGCGGACTTCGCCAGAATTCGGTGGCCGAGTGTTCACTCCTGTCACGCTAATCCGCAGACCCTTCACCACCACCACCTGGTTATTGGGGTCGCGCAAGTGACCTGCAGTGGAGATAAGAATGACAGACAAAAAAAAGCTACCAATTAGAAGAAGCTCATCCTTTGCTTAAGCGTCTGCCACTGGTCTTGGCGCATCCCTAAGCTTCATATTTGGGCGTTCATATTCTCTCTGCGTTAATGCGTCCGACACTAACCAACTAGAAAATAAGACCTTCTGCAGGTTGAAGTGGTTCAATTCACACCCAAAGGGACACGTCAGCCGCAAAAAAAAAAAAAAAAAAGGCAGAGTAAGGGAAGCACAAGAGACCATCCATCCAATCTATACTGCTGTCACCTAACCACTTCAGACAGAAATAGCATGCGTTTATTTGTCTTCACTCAAAAAATTAATGAATAGGGTGCTTTGGCAAAAGCTATGATCTGATGTTGATATTTGGATGGATAAGGGCTCTTCAAATTGAGGTTAAAAATACTTAATTAATAACGGAATAACGTGAAGGCCATTCTAAAAGTCTTTGTGTCTCTTCAGGTAGTCCACAGGTATACAATGTTACCATAGCCTTTCCACCCCCATGCTTCACAGTTGGCAAGGTGTTCTTTTCATTACATGCCACCCCCCAGTTTTCTTGATTTTCCAGAGCTCATCTTGACCTTTCCAACTGCAATGCTGAAAATGCTCGGCCCAAGGTAGGTGAGCGTAGATTTGGCTGTTGGGTCCCAATGACGATTAAATTACACGCCTCAGGCCAAACCCAAAGTCTATGCAATGCTTTATGTTTGGATTACTGAAGATGTAATGACAAAATAGGTCATTTTAAAGAGTACCTAAACTTTTGCAGACAACAACAGCCATTCAGCCAGCTAACTATTAAGTCTTGTAAGGTCCGAAGCATAAGGGTTGTTTCCTTTGAAGACCAATTTTTGTGCAGTCATGATGAACTTGTAATTTCCATCATGGGGCATATGCACAACTGCAGAACATTCTATGATCTAGGAAAGTAATATGACAACTGTTTACATGGCCACTACTCTTGTATTTGATTGATTATTCATAAAAACTAATGCAGATTGGACTGAAACTGTTGACTCTTCTCTAAAGGTGATGTATACATAAACATGTTCTATTCTGATTTAGCTATTACTCTAATTAATAACAGATTACCAGGCCATGTGTAAAAATAGCCACTGTTAATACAGTGCAGTAGTTTCCCTGCAACTGAGGGCAACGGGAGCAAAAACTGTAGCAGATCATGATTTTAAACACTAATTTACACGAATATAAGTGGGACATTGATTTTAATGGCCGATTTAATTCATTTCAGTAGAGTTAGGCTTAAAGTAAGAGATATAAAACTGACTCAGTGGGTAAACAAACATGGCAGGACAGACAAAACTTGCTTCGCCTAAGGAAAAACGCATCTAACACAGCTGGTGTGGCCCAAAACATTGATCATACTGAGGGAGCATCAATTCCATCCACCTAGTGACTAAACACATGAAGATCTGGGTGCACAGAGACATATTTTGGGTGCAGAGACTAGAGATTAAATTGGTAACAGCATAAGTCCAGTTAAAGATGACAGCCTTATATCTTCCCTTCTAAATAAGCAAACTTCAGATACAAAACATCTTGGGGAGTGATTACTCGTTAATTTTTTTTTTTTCTTAAATATTGCTTTAATAGAGAATAACAATGTACAGGACAGCTTTTCGGTTTGGTAGGGCGCAACACTCACAGGTAGTTGGCTGTTAGTACCCAAAAGTAGTAAACATGCTCTTAAAAAAGGCTGGAACACTATTGCTCTGGCTGCACCCGTGCAGTAATCATCCATAAAGAAGAGAAACGCCAAGCCTTCTGGAACTAGTTACGCCTACAGCAGACCACCACCTATATAGCACACAGTGACAAGCGAAGTCTGCTCTCAAAATACACATCTGTGCATGTTTTCAGCTACTAAGCAGAAAATAATGTAATGACATTTCACCCTTTTCTCTACTGTCTGATCCAACTGATCCAAAACATTCCTAAATAAATCCAATTACATTATCAGGAGACAAACACACATACACAGAGAGAGAGGGGGATGTTTTTGGAGAAAGTGCCCTCTGTGGAACGAAACGATGGGTTTTTCCAAGAATTGCACATGCAGTCTACTTTGCAGTAATCAGGTGAACAAACTGTTCTCGGAGCTCTAGAAAGATGGTGTATTATGGCTGAGATGCTGTCTGACCCAATACTGTGAAGCATCAGTGCGGACAAGATAAAAAGCAGCTACCTCCAGGCTAAAGGGGCATCCCTACACAGAGCCCACTAGCAGCCTGACAGCACACAGCGGTCTTCTGTGCCACCAGCACGACATGTGAGCCAGCTCTAGCATGTAATGACCTTTGTTGCTAGTAGCAAACATCGCAGCACACTGGGTTGAGCATGTTCTCATTTTCCTTAAGCTGGGATATAGCTCCGATAGATCACAGCTGCCAAAGCTCATGGGCAACGGGTCCAGGATGACAATCTTGAGGTGACCCCACATGTACAGGACCCCCAAATTACACTGTCACACCTAGAGGGTCAAAACCCCAGCCTCCCAACCCAAACAAATACAATTATTGTATGGCAGGCTGGAGGGTCTTCGATGCTGTACCTGGAGGGGCCAGGGGCCAGTGCCCAGCACAATGGGGTGACCCCTTCTCACACGATTCTGCCAGATCTGATCTGATCTTGGGTGTGTACTGAATATGTGGTTACTGGCAGCATGCAACCAGCCGTCGATCCCAACAGTAAAGTCAGATTTGAAAGGAATGAATATAAAAGCTTCGTTTTAATTTTGCTCATAATGTGCAAATGCGGCGACATTAAAGCTGCCCAGAGGTCACGATTCTTTCCTAAAAGCCAGTTGTTCGGTACCATTACAGGAGTGAACTCTGCTCCTTAGGGATTAGCTAGTGTTTATGAGCTAAAGAGGGTGTAGCCGGGCGATTAGCTTAGCGGCTAACGCCCGAACACAACCGGTTTACGTAGCTAGCGAGTGCTGGCGGAGCTCCTGTCGGCCAGCGGCGTTAGCTCGCCCGCTCGCCCGCTCGCTCAGTCAGTCAGTCAGTCGGAACCCAACCAAGGCAGCCGGGGTCATTAAAGCGAAAGGTGACATTCGAGCTGGGTAACCTAATCGCTCAGGTAACCGGCAGACCGGGCGGAAAAGAAAGAGGGCCCTGCACTCGGAAAAGGCTCCTCCTGTCAGCTGGCCGACTGGGGGAGCTAGCAGCCTGCTAGTTCTCTATCTAGCATAGCAGCCTAACTCCAACTTAGTGTGGCCCTGCTCCGCGCGACAACTGCACCCCCCTCGACACCCATCCGCCGTGTCCTCACTGACAGGTCCAGGGAGAAGGCAGGGCTCTTACCCTCCGAGGGCAGCCGGCAGAAAGGGCGCAGCAGCTCGGGGAAACTCAGGTTGTTCTTGCGGGTCACTCTCTCCGCGTCTTCGCTGCACAGGACGGCCACCATCGGCACAAACGAGTCCTGGATGAACTCCTGCACAGACTGGGCGCATTGGGCCATGGCGCCGCTCCAGCGGGCAGTCCGAGCAAGAACCGGGAGGCTCGGGCGTGTGCGTGTCACCGAGAACAGGGAACCGTTTCAGAGTTAAAAACAAGTCCCCCTACTGACAGCCCGCTGCAGCCATGTTGGACTCTATAGTCCCCCTGCTGATCGATTTAATTCCCGTCAAGCACCACGCCTGTCAGGTGATATCGGAGAGCCAGCTGAAATGTTTTCCTTCAAAATAAAAGTTGGAGGTGCTCCTTAGAGTACAGAGAGGGAGATAATGAGACACAAGTCACTACAAATAGATACAATAACGATGATACAAGGTGTGAGACATTCGGCTCCATATTACTGCGTAAAAGCTACACTAGAACGCAGCAATTCGCATATTCATATTTTTAATAAAACATGGTTTGCAGGCGAAATTTGGACAAAAAAATAGTTTTTTGTGGAGCCTGGCTTTTTTTAATATAACAAATAATGACTGAAACACTAGAGGGCGCTTCCGAGCGAGTCGTTTTGAAAGAGGTATCTCTAGCAGCTATAGTGCTAAATAGGGTTAATCGACAACCTTTCTTTAAGGGCATTATTTTCTATACATTTATACAATAAAATACATATTACATTAAAATATTGTATATTTCCTTTTTTAACAACTAACAACTAACAAGAGCTGATCCGCTCACTGCTTGTTCGCACTCACTGAACGAACATCAATATAAAAAGAAGTCATAAAATATGATTAAGTGTTAAAATGTAAAAAAAAATATATTATTATTATTATTATTATTATATTAGTCCAGCGATTTTTTTCTTTCTATCTTATGCTGCATTTTAAATAATTTCTAAACTCCTGTCTCCTGATTGGTCAGGTTAGTCTTGAGACAAGGGGTGTGGTCGGGCTTTTTATTTACTATATATTTGCCATGTAAAATATGCCACAACTTAAATGTGCGAGTTACATCTAGTAACAGTGCTCGATTACAGTAATGCAGTAAGGTGATGTAAAATAGCTTTTAGAAATCAATATCGGAGATTATAGCAATTAAAATCCATTGGAGTGTATTTTAATTAATTGATACAGGTCCAGGATTTGAGTCCAGCAGTTGAGCAGAAGCCCATTAAAAGTAATTGACAAGTATCAGTGGTGCCTCATTCACCAATATCTTCATAAGTCTTCTATAAATTCACCTGAATTTATAACGGAGAGAGGTATAGCTATATAAGATTCATCATGAGTTTTTAAACATGGGTGATTGTCAGAATCGTCATGAAAAGTGTGTAAGTGGTTTTAAAAAGGCAGGTATTTTAGTAACTTTAACAAATCGCGACCATCGAGTTGCCCACTAGTAAATACGACTTTGTATTGGTGTTCATGTGGGTTCATCTAGTAAATACAGCGTTTTCCACACGACTTGAAGGCAGCCTCTCCACTGCACTCCCCCCCCCCTGCTTGTTTTGCTTTCGCCGTCCGGTTTGTCTCGTTGGGCTTTCCGTAGCTAACATTTCACTGGCGGGTAGTAGAGGCGGCTGCTTGGTGAGATACTGGTGTGTCCTGTTACTTCACCCGAAACAGCAGATTTTGCAGCATTGTTGGATCCAGTGAGCTCGTTTGTGGGATTCAGAGCTACAAACCAAGCATATCTGATGACAGTTGATGATCTTTGTTAAAGCATTGAAGTAAGTAGCTAGTCGGAGTCTTTATAGCACTCGCACAGAGCTAGCTGGCTAGTTGTACAGGTGTCTAGGATAGATAGCTACGTTATTTAGCTGCACTGTTTATTTACACAACTCAGCTTGCCTGGCTTCAAAATTCTCAATTTCTCCATTCTCCTCTTTTTGTACTGGTAGAAAATTCTTGCTTTTTCAGATGCTGTGTGTTTTTGTGTCAGGCTAGCTTGCTTGTTGAAACGCTGTCAGTTTGAGAGAGCTCTCTGGTAAGACCTAATGTCAGAAAAACAACACTGGTAGCTATCACAGATATAATGTCTAATATTCTTGACAGCTTTTCTAACCTAACGTTTTTAATGGATTGGTTACCAGTCACACATTTGCATTGCTAATGTAAACAAGGTTTTAAAGGCAATGAATACAAGTTAGTATTCAGCAGTAGCAGCATCAACACACGTCTGTTATTTGGGATGAAGGGTGGGTGAGCACTTTTCTTCAGTGTGAGAGGAGTGATGAGCTGTCATGGGCTTCTGATTCTGTTTAGTCTAGCAGTAGCTAAATTTCCTTTGGGATCAATAAAATATCTATCTGTCTATCTATCTATCTATCTATCTATCTATCTGTCTATCTGTCTATCTATCTATCTGTCTATCTATCTATCTATCTGTCTATCTATCTATCTATCTATCTGTCTATCTATCTGTCTATCTGTCTATCTATCTGTCTATCTATCTGTCTATCTATCTATCTATCTATCTATCTATCTGTCTATCTATCTATCTATCTATCTGTCTATCTGTCTATCTATCTGTCTATCTATCTGTCTATCTATCTATCTATCTATCTGTCTATCTATCTATCTATCTGTCTATCTGTCTATCTATCTGTCTATCTATCTGTCTATCTATCTATCTATCTATCTATCTATCTATCTGTCTATCTATCTATCTATCTATCTGTCTATCTGTCTATCTATCTATCTATCTATCTAAAGAAATGGTTCACCAAAAGCTGAAGCATCTGTGATCATCCAACTCATTTTGGTGTCTGGAGATTGCTTCTTGATTTGCTCTGATCTGCAAGACTAACATAATCTCTATAGTCTTTTTTATTGTCCATTTATTTTATGGACAGTTCTGATTCAACTGCAGATTGGCCAGATGTTGTTTATAGTCTTTGCCAATACTAGCTAACTTCAGCTTAGTGTTTTTTGTTTGTTTGCATGTTAAGCGTATAGTGTAGAACGTAATGTTTATAAAAAAAAATCGATATTTTAATGTATTGCAATAAGTTTTGTGATACTGGATCAGTTCTCAAAAACATGGTATTGATTTATAATGAATGTTTTACTGTTAAGACCCGGTCTAGGTCAAGCCTAGTAAAGATAAGTGTTAGATAGATGATTTACTATGTAAAGATTGGTGGCAGACCACTCAGTGTTGTGTTTAAACTCTGATCGCTAGATAGCAGTGTTTTACTTGGTGTTGTCTTCAGATCCCTTTGTCCTGATGTTCTTTTACTCAGATTTCACACACCTAATGGTGATTGTATACTATTATTGTTTTAGTATCTATTGTAGTATCTATGTATCTATTTAAAGAAATGGTTCACCAAAAGCTGAAGCATATGTGATCATCCAACTCATTTGGTGTCTGGAGATTGCTTCTTGTTTTTGTTCAGAGCTGCAAGGCTAACATAATCTCTGTAGTCTTTCTTTCCATCCTCAGGCTTAGACAGGACAGGCCTTCACAATGCCTGCTTTCCGACAAGTGGGGGAGAAGCAGCTGCCTAACCCGGTTCTGTACATGGCCTGGTCTCCAAAAAGGGACCTCATCGCTTTGGTCAACAGTGCTGGCGAGGTGAAAAAAAAAAAACAAGTTTACATTAAATATAATCTATAAAGGCTACAAATTCTTTAAAAAAGACAATAACAGTGATTTATTATATATATATATATATATATATATATATATATATATATATATATATATAGCATGAATTCAGCACAGGATAGTAGAGGCTAGACAGTGGATGGTGGGATGAGGTGGTGTTAAAGATAACCCATGGAAAGCTATTATACTAATGATAATTAATGTGCTGACTAACATCTGAGACATTGGTTTTTGCTTTTGGCATACAGTGTATTTAGGAAATACCTACTACTGCCATTTATGTACATTTACAATGTACTCATTAGTTAGTCTATAATGCACCAATTTTACCCTAAACCACTTATTATCAAGGACTTTCTCGACTATTGCAATCCTGCAGAACATTTGGGAAATGCTGGATAAGCACCAATTTGATATGCTAATGTTTTGTGTTAAAAACCTCAATTTCAGCTCTTGCTGCACCGCCTTGCCAATTTCCAGCGTGTGTGGACCTTAGCTCCCAATGAAAATACAGGAAAAGAAATCACATCTTTGGCCTGGAGGCCTGATGGCAAAAGTAAGCCAAATCATGCTATTAACATCTGAGAATACCTACTCATGCAAACCTATAAATGATGGACTTGTCTTGTTGGCAGTGTTGGCATTTAGTCTGGGGGACACAAAGCAGGTGGTTCTGTGTGATGCTGAGAAGGCAGAGATCCTCCACCTGTTTCCTGTGGACTACCCTGTGTCTTGCATGCACTGGATGGAGGTGCAGAGCGACAGCAGGTATGTTTAATTTCATTTATTCAACTCACAAGAGAGGTTGTTTTTTTTTCTGTATGTTTGTTTCATTGCTTTCACTCTTGATTTAAAGCGCATCATCATCATCTTTCACTGACTCTGAGGATGAGTCCAACCGTTTCCTGCCCAAGTTGCCAACATTACCAAAAAGGTCAGTTAGTACCTACATCCTAAATCCTACAGCTCAGTCTGCTGTCGGTAATCTTGCATATAATGTCAGTGGTGTTTCATTTTTCATATATTTATTACAGGCATTCTAATCAGTCAGTTTAGCTTCTTTAAGGCAAAAAACATTGCTGACACATTTTATGTAGATATGTGTAATAGAATAGGATGGGCACAGGCCACTCCCTGCTGTCTGTTATGTTAAAAAAAAACAAAAAACAAATAAAACCGGGACTAGAGTATGTGCATACAGGGAGGGACAGAAAAACAGCTACATTTATCAGTAATGATCCAGTTCTGCATAATTACTATTACAACCGAACACTTCTATTCCCTGTCCTTATGGGCTGCTGTGGAGTAGCCAAACCCATGAGCCTAAGGTCACTGTGCCGAACGCCCAACCAATCAGCCAGAGGGATATATTGCTCCCAGCATTTGGCTGTGAGACAGTGGAGCTGTGAAGCACTGCTCTCTGGAGTCATGGAGCTCCAGCTAATACCTTTGGGACGAGTTGGAGTGGAGTTTGTGATCCTGATTGTGAACGGATTATTGTACATCAGTACCTCACTAATGCTCCTGTGGATGAATGCACTCAAAACCACACAGCAATGTTTATTTATTTAATGTCTAGTGTAAAGTCTTTCCAGAAAAGCAGAAGCTTTTACTGCAGCAGAGACTGACAAACCTTTTATTAATACCCTCGAACTCTGGAAATGCTGGAATAAGGATTGGTCAACTAGAGATGCACTTATCATTTATTTTTATGGACAGTTCTGATTCATCTTCAGATGTTGTTTATAGTCTTTGCCAATACAATAACTAACATTTTTTAATGAAAGTCTAACACAAGCCTGAAGTTGGCTTCTCCAGTTTTTAGCAGATTGTTTGTTTACATGGTAAGCGTATAGTGTAGAACATAGGAGTGTAAGAAAATATCAGTATTTTAATGTATTTTGATAGGTTTTGTGATACTGTATCAGTTCTCAAAAACACGGTATTGATTTATAATGATTGTTTTACTGTTACGACCCGGTCTAGGTCAAGCCTAGTAAAGATAGGTGTGTGATAAAGATGATTTACTAATTAAAAATTGGTGGCAGACCACTCAGTGTTGTGTTTAAACTCTGACCACTAGATAGCAGTTGTCTTCAGATCCCTTTGTCCTGATTTTGTCAGATTTCACACACCTAATGGTGGTTTTATACTATTACAGGTTTTATTACCATAGTTTTGTAAAACATTACAGAATGTAATTGACACATTCTCAGAAGAAGGCTAACAGGTTCCTCGGCTAGGTTTAACACACAGGTTTAAAATTGAAATATTCTCTGAACAAGTCAGCATAGCAAACTGCAGCATAGGAGGTAATGGACGTGTTGTGTGCAGCATACCCGCCTCATCCCCTGCTGTCTGAAAGCTTTTAAATATGAAGTTTACGTCGAGAGTTGGCAGACTGAACTGAAGCATTGTTTTGTTGGTTGTGTGATCATCACTCAAAGTGTTGTGTGTGTGTTTTCAGCTACAGCTCCACATCAAAGATATTCAGGTAGGTGTGAGTAATGTTGCTACAGAAGTATTTCATGTGTGTGTTCATTTGTCATTTCTGACAGTTTTCCTATGTGTATGTGTATTCTCTTGCGTTGCAGTGAAGAAAAATCAGATGAAGTCACCAACCTCTTGGGGGAAGTGAGGTCAGTGGGTAAACTAAATTTTGGTCTTTGGGTATTTTCACACCTATACCCCTTGTTTGTTTTTTTTTCCACACAAATTCGACCAAACTAAAATGTGCCACAACAAGCCATGTGATTCTTTGCTTATTGGTCAGACCTGTGTGGGGTGGGAGCAAGAAAGTAAATTCAGGAGGTTGGTCCTGTGTTCTGGACTAGTGCATATCTCTGCACAGTTTAACATGGGGCAACAACAGAGACAGCACTTGTTCATAGCTGTAGTTATCTGTAATTATCTGGGCAATATACCAGGTTAACACCTGGCTACAGTATCCATTCATCTCAAACTTGAGGAGTACACCTGATAGATGGGTCAGATCGCAGTCAGATTACATGTTTTGATTGGTGTCTTCCATGTTCACTACAGGCTTAATATCCTGGTGGTAGGGGGGCAGTCTGGTTTTGTGGAGCTGTATGCATATGGCCTGTACAAGATAGCCACACTAAACAAGGTAAGACTTTCATTTTCCCTCTTTTAAGGGTCGTCAACGGGCATTACAGTATTAATGTTTTCTGAGGTTTACAAACAAGTGGTAATAGATGACATGCACCAGCAAAACAGTAGTGGCACATGGGGGGAGAGTGGGGGGTGGGTTGTATAGAGACATCAGTGTAGAAGTGCGATCATGCTACTTACAAAATGCAGTCTGTCTGAGAAATGTCTGGATGACAGGTGTGACCTAATATTCTAATTTTCTCTAAATTGCTGCTTTCACAAAGGGCAAAATCTCTTTAGCTATGGACGAACCGATAGAAGAAAGAATGAACGAAAGACCAATGAGTGGAAGAGCCAGACAGGGATCTGATTTGTTAATTTTGTTATACTGGTTACCTTAAGCTCTCTACAAAGAAAGTGTTCTTTGAGTCATAACAATAGTGGAACCCTCTTTAGTCCCATATAGACAGCCCTTTTAAAACAGCTCTGTAAAGAAACACGAAGAGGTTTATCCTTGTATTTGAAGAACTGTTTTACCAGCAAAGATGCATTCAAACCCTTAATGCATTTAAATGCTTCTTTATAGAACCACCACATTACTGAAGAACCATAGAATGAGGTCTTTTAGGGCTGTAGTTAGCTTTTGGCCTCCAGATTTCTCTGATGCTGAAATAGTGCTGAACACATAGTGTAGTTTAAGCTGTATAAGCAGAACTTGTGATTGGTGACTGTACTCTTTATGTAAACAGTACGCAATTGTAAGAACTCCTAGTTTACATTGATGAAGTATGGTGAAATATGTAATTTTTTGGTAATTGGAAAGTAATTTAAGGTTCATACTTTGTACATGGTGGGTAATGTGTGCCCACAAGAGCAATATTAGCCTAATAGGGTTCTCTTTGTATATACTGTTGCTGTTGTGTAAAAACCTTGTATCTCTTTGACCTCTTTCACTCCTGGTGCATCTGTCAGTTAGTCAGACTGAAATCTGACCGCTGTGTGGGACAGAATATGCAAATTTGCTCGATGCATGGCAGTTGGTACAGGTGTTTTGATTGTCGATTGCGTCTTGGAGAGACGGTTGTTTACACTGCTGTAACTTGGCGCAAATGCATCTCAGACCACCTCCTGAAGTTGTTCGAGTGATTGAATTTATAACTGGTTTAAATGAGTCTTTGGTGTGTTTACACTTGCATTTTAATGTGCTTTGGCCTTATCTAGATATAATCCTGATATTCAAGATGCATGAAATAGGTCAATCTGGCAGTTGATATTTTTATACTGTGTCAAAATATTATAATTAATAGACCAATAAAAAGCTTCCCCCGACCGTTTGGATAGTATTTGCTTCTACAGTAAAGACCCTCTTGGTCTGTCAGTGTTTATCTTTCTCACATCTATATCTCACTTCCACTGACTTGTTTTTGATGAGACAGGTGTGGCACTGGTGTATCATGTAAATACTAGTACTACATCTTTCTCTCTCCCTCACTCTTAGATTACAGGGATTTGTCGCAGTCTCTGCCTCTCCAGTGACCTGAAGTCCCTGTCCGTTATCACAGAAGTAAGATCTCCAGAAGATAATGCTGAGATCCACTATGTCCAGGTAGGTGGTGTTTGCTTACAAACTACTTGTGTAGTAGATAAGAGGAGACAATAAGACAATCAAATTCAATTCCATTTGATCCTGAAAACAGATTTCCTGAAATTCTCAAAAATACTTTTCTGGAATTAGATGAAGAATGGAAGTTCTTTATTGATGTCTACCAGCATTTTACCTGTTTTCCGTTTTTACTCTGATTATTAATTTAGAAAAGAGTCCAGAGAGCTCATTTTATAACAGGCTTAGTGTAATTACCACATGGTCTATTAGCTAAACATACTTAATATACCATAGCTAAGCTGAAGCACTTTCTAGAGATTGTAAGACAAAAAACGCATGTGTATGTGAGCGTTTCTGTCTTCTGTGTCTTTAAGCCAACCCTCATGGAAAAGCTATTAGAGGCTGTTTAATGCCATAGTCTTTTTTTTTCTTCACCTATAGTTGGACACAGGACTGCTCTCTTCCTGTCTTCCGGAGTTAACCAGAATGGCTCGGAAATTCACACACATCTCCACCCTGCTACAGGTCTCCATGGCAATAGTTCTTGCACACATGTGTTTGAGACACTAGATGAGATGTACTTGCTTGTTGTGCTTAAGCGTGTCTGTGTTGTTTTTAGTACCTGCGTCTCTCTCTCACATGCATGTGTGAGGCCTGGGAGGACATACTCATGCAGATGGATCTCCGCCTCACCAAGTTTGTCCAGGTTAGAGGTCATTATAATCTTCATTAGTCACACACGGCCCACCTCAGATGTGCTCTCTGATGCAGTGATAACAGCTTGTTTCCTTGCTGCTGTGATTGATATTTGATTAGTCATAGATAATTAGGCATGACTGGTTCGTATAAGTAGCTTGAAAGCTAGGTGTGCGCAAGTCATTTTGTTGAAGTTGATGCATGTTTAGGGCAGATTAAGGGCATTTGGTATGAAGAGGTTTCTTGCTGTCATTTTGCAGGAGAAGAATACTAGCACTCAGGTCCAGGATGAGTTCTTGGAGCTGCTGCTGTGGGGACATGCAAGGTGTGTGAAGTACATAATCCAGATGCACTTTGCTATCTATATATCATCACTGTCTCCAACTTTACAATAGAGGAAAACCAACTTTAAATGTTAAATATTTTATTTCAAAATCTTTTGGATCAGTTTGATTGATCCATTCATCATAAAATGTTAATACAATGTAACGAAAACGTACATTAAAAAAAAAAGTGAAAACCCGAGCTACAAGGTTTTTGTGTTAATGCTAAAACACCTCCGAAGCGGTCCTCGTGAGTGTGTAATATTATTTGTAGTTATCATCAAACACCTGGTTTGGTAAATCAATGCTTAATGATGTTAAATCGGGTGAGCTGGTGATGGAAGAGAACAAATCCATGTGCTAGCAGGGTGCGTCAAGGAAGAATCTATTTGAAATTTGTATTACTTTTTGGTATATTTATGTTTACTTCTGATCTATGATCTATTTCAATGATATATGGTGTTCTTACAAGCAAAACAGACTTACTGAAAAAAGAATTGCCTACGCAATAGGCTAGATTCCCATTGCAGATTGTGCCAATTCGCGAAAATCAGACTAGCATCATAGATCTGATGCATTTTATTGAACTTGGATTACAGTGGACATCAGATATGGTACAAAACGTAATCACAATCACTTCTAATCTGTTGTTAATGTTGGGCTCATAGCTTGCATTAGCTTTAGGTATACAGCAGGGGGCTCCATGCAACCAATAGTTTTCAGTGGTTAAAATGTCTAGCCGCTGAACTGCTTTTTGTGCTTCCAGCCCTGAACTGCAAGCTCTTCTCATGAATCAGCTGACAGTCAAAGTAAGTCTGTATTGTTTTCAGTTCCTTTTCTGAATTAGTCACAATACCTTTTCACTGATTTACTAGTTCTAGTAGCTGTAGATACTAAGTCATCTTGGGTTAGGGTTGATAAAGCCTCATCTTACTTCATTCATTTGTGTTCTGCTTATAGGGCTTAAAGATGTTGGGCCAGTCCATTGAGTCATCCTACTCAAGCATCCAGAAATTGGTAATCAGTCACTTACAGAGGTATGATGGGATTGCTCTCTCTCTCTTTTTCTTTCTCTGCATCTTCAAGTAACAGAGGAGCACTTAAAGTGCAAAGTGAAAAATGTTTATTGCTTAAGTGAGTGTACAAGCACTTCAGCATCAGTACAAATTATTCAGGGTTGACTGCAAGTAAGCAATCACCAAAATTTTAGTCCATTTATTAGAAACTTGTTTCCACTTTGCAGTGAAAGTGCCTGCATGTTGTTTTTATTTATTTATTTATTTATTTAAGTTAATTACTAAAAGTCGTTCTCTCTTAGTGGTTCAGAAGCTCTGCTGTATCATCTGAGTGAGGTGAAGGGCATGGCTTTGTGGAAGCAGAAATTTCAGCCCCTGGGTCTGGACCCTTCAGCTATAGAAGGTAAAGGAGATATTAGCATCCTCATAGCATCCTTGACACCTCAGACGTATTGGCATTAATCTAGGCTTGTGTTTCTGTAGTAATTTAATATAGTGATTTAATACGGTGTTTCCTAATCCTTTATTCAATCAGGCCCATGTAAATGTGTTTCTGTGGGGTGGCCAATGTCAGGGCTGTCCAGTAAGGTTATCTCTCCTTTTATTGGACAGACTTGGCTTTAGACTGCAACGATCTAATTGAGAAACCTTGCTTTTTGAAATGGCTACAGAACCAGGACATTTAAACATAAATGTGCATAATAAGGGGAGTATCTGTGAGTGTTTGTTTTTATTCTAGAGGTTGTAATGTTGCTGACTTTGTGTTTCTTGTAGATGCCATCACAGCAGTTGGTTCCTTCACGCTAAAGGCTAGTGAACTCTTACAGTAAGTCTAAACATATGGCCACCACATGAACATCTGCTGTGCATAATGTGTCCGAGATCTTTCAGCACTGATCTGTCTTTTGTGCCCCCCTCCTCAGAGTGATTGATAAAAGTATGAAGAATTTTAAAGCCTTTTTCCGATGGCTGTATGTTGGTGAGACTGGGTCTTTTTGTACTCTTGCTTGAGTGACATTTAAAAGGAGCTTGGCCTCACTGTAATAGTGATTTTGTTTTTCCTTGTAAGCGATGCTTCGCATGTCAGAGGACCATGTTCCACCAGAGCTGAACAAGGTGAGAGAGTTTACAGGAAATAAAATAATAAATAAATACATATACCGTATTGACTGGACATGGATACGATGGAATATCCTTTTGCGTTCCTTTTGGCTTGACTGCTGTTTTTTTTGGTATACACATGCGGGTTGGAGGGTGTCTATATGCGGGTTGGAGGGTGAAGGCTATAGGTACAAAAATATATATTGGATATTAATGGGATGGTAAAAAACATGTATTAGTGTACGCATTAGTGTGAAGTGTTTGATTCAGGGGGTTTAATGTATGTTTTGACTTTCTCATTATGGTGATTGTGTTCCCAGATGACCCAGAAGGACCTCGCCTTTGTCGCAGATTTCCTCTCTGAGCATTTCAGTGCTGTGAGTAAATGTAACTAATATCAAATCAAATGCTGATGAAATGATGCAACTTCTTTCCAACACATTGTTAACCATGTGTTCTGACAGAATGAGGAGCTGTTTGATAGGAAAGGGAAGTACTTCAATGTGGAACGAGTGGGACAGGTAAGGGGTTGTTTGTTGTTTGTTTGTGTCTGTCTCTTGTTTGTCTGTGTGCACCAAATATAATGCTTTCCATCCTGGTCCTTCCAGTACCTGAAAGATGAAGATGAAGACTTGGTGTCTCCACCCAATATGGAGGGAAACCACTGGGTGACATTTGTCCAGCAGAGTACACACCTCAAAGGTAGAGCTTTCTTTCATCCACAGTCACCAGCTCTATATTGATAGTCACACATATCGATAGTCAGCAGTCCTGTGGTCATAAACTGACCAGTGGTAACAGGGGATGGAAAATGTGTAAACAACTGACCAGATGAAATGTCTAATAAAATGACCAGTGTGTTTACACAGTGTTTTAACAAAATACTGCTGTGACCTACATAAACCACACCACACGCTAGCATGCCATTTCCATATGCCTGAACAAAGTAATCTGGCCATTGGTGGTCCTATGGTAGCCTCTTTTCCCTTAATGGGTTGGTGTAAGAGTTGTACACGCTAAATATGGATTACATGTCAGGTGTATCTAATAAAATAGCCAGCTAGGTACAAGATAATAAACTGGAAATACTGGTATATTTATGTGATGTGATGCAGAGAGTCCATTGCTGTTCCCCACCTACCCGCAAAAATCTCTGCACTTTGTCAAGAGGATGATGGAGAGCACTATCGACCTCTGTCTGCAGAAACCGGCTGTGAGTCTGTAATATGCACACGCACAACAAACATGTTTGTTTGTTGAGGACTGCCATTAATTTGTGTATTATTGTAGACAAATAATGCTACTCTAACCATAATCTTAAGATTAACCATAGCTTTACTGATGTTAATCTTAAATCTAATCCTAACCATAGCCTTACCGATGCTATTCTTAACTCTAACCATAGCCTTAGTGATGCTAATCTTAACTCTAACATGCTTACCTTAATTGTAATCTTTCTGGTCTTTTAGTTTTACCTAAAGGAGTTAAAACCAGCCTGTTTCAGAAGCGAATGTTTCACGTTGTCCTATTGTTGTGAGAACATGTCTGTCCGAGATTGTAGTACAAAAACACACCCAGCTTTTCTCACCTGCTCTCTGTAATCTCTGTAATTTTTATTCATAAATTCTGGATTGGTTAAATCCAAGAATTTATTAATATAATAATTATTCATAAAGAGGTTGTCATTCTGCTTATTTTTCTTGTTAAAGACCCAAGTTACAGACATACTCTTGTCTTCAGTCTTGTTATTAGAGTTTAGTTGCTTATTGCTGAGTCAGGGGTGTGTGTATGTATAAATCCACTCTTTGAATTCTAGCAGAACCACACTAATAAATCGGGTTCGCTGCTGTGTGAGCTCTTGACAGTCCTGATTTAGATCCCCCCCCAAAAAAAATCCTTCCCTATGTAGCACCAGCCAGTCATTAATGTGTAGTACATTTTCTCCTTACACACATTGTGGCTCTCCTGCTGCCCAAATCATTTCAAATAGTTTCAAACAGTAGAGCACTTACCTACAGCCATTTGGTTCTCGCTGCCACTCCTGTGGTCACTGTGGCTGTGTGTGTGTGTTTGTGTGTGTTTGTGTGTGTTTGTGTGTGTTTGTGTGTGTTTGTGTGTGTGTGTGTGTGTGTGTGTGTGTGTGTGTGTACACACATTCCTGCATGTATGTGTTTTATGTTAATCCACTGTGTGCATGTGTCTTCTTTTTCAGGGGGTAATCGGGAGTTCAGTACAGCAGGCTGTATGTTTACCCCTGTACTCAGTGTCTAAGAGGTAAACTGCACCACTGAAGAGTACTGAGTGATTTCAGAGTGCTGAATAAGTGTTTCAGGTAGGGTGCTCACTCAGTTGTTAATGTTTGGTTTTGACAGTTCGGAGGACACACCTCGGCTGTTTGAGCTTCCTTCACTGTGAGTAGAGGCGTATCACCTAAACCCCTTAACAAATGCCTGAACACACAAAACTCATTCAAGGTTATTCAACATAGATTTAATTAAATTATGTTGTATGTTTGTCCTCTGATTGTTAATTGAAATAATTAATTAAATATTACTTTAATAAAAACAAAAATAAATTTAAGCTGAAAAAAGTCCCAGTAAATGAGAAGTCAGTGGGAAATGGTCTGTTCTTTTTCCCTCATCCTGCAGATGGAATGATAAGAATGCTGGTATGCACTATGTAGTGTTCTGCATGCCAGAAATCTTACCCTCCAAAATCTACATCCTAAGAAGAGCAACAGACCCAAACAGGTATTTGTTTTTTAAATGTTTTTTAAATAATTACTCTCTTTTTAATAAATACGACTCTAACCAAAGATAACTAGACAGGAGAGTTTTTCATGGTTTTATCTTCAGGTCATATGCAGTTTGAATAATGAAAAAGAAACCTATATACCAGTGAATGGTCAAGCACACTTCTGGTTCTCCTAGTTAATCTGTGGCCAAACCATTTAGCTGTGACCGGAAGATTGAGAGTTTGATTCCCGGGGATGGCTAGGAGACATAATAGAATTGGCAGTTAATGTTCTCCTCCAAGCATCTTGAGCTGTCCAATGATGACCCGTTGGCCTTTCAGAAAGATGTGCTTGGCTGGCTTTACATGTCATTGTATGATAGGGTGTGACAAAGCTAGTGGGTGTGAAATGGCATTGACAATATTTGTGAGAAAAGAAGAGGAATGGTGTATGAGGGGTGTGTCTTACATATTTGTGTGTATGTGCGTGTTTAGATCTGTCTCTAACTGCTTGGTGGCCATAGACCTGAACACTCCTCTGAGCACTACTATTGATGATGAAGCACCAGAAGCAGAGTCTGTGTAAGTTTCTTCAACATCTTGCAGACAAGGAGTGAAAGGAATGGAATGAAATAATAACACTAATGTGTTCAAAATAAATTGATTTTTTTGATCAATGTTACTGTGTTGTAGTGACCGCTCCTATAGTTGTCTTGATGCCCGTCTCTATGACGACGAGACCTTGACAGTGGTGTTGCAAGGCCAAGAGGATGATGAGAGCAGGCTCCGCCTTCTTGCCCAGCTTCCCCTCAGCTCTGCCCTCAGATGTGAGGAAGTGTTTACATGGGACCCCACCCTCAGGTACCACCCAAAAAAACAGAATGTCTTTTTATTTTTGTCTGTGACAGGGACTACTTTAGACAACAGTGATGGTTTTTCATTCTGTTGGGTTGCAGCAACTTTAAATAGACTGAAGCTGAAGAAACACTGACACCCAGACTTACTCTGTTTGTCTCTTGTATTCTGGCTCAGGCTGGACCAGCAGAGTGAGGGGATCCCTGCACAAGGGCTTACCTGGGGAAACCAGAGCCGAGATCTGGAGAACATGAAGGCCCAGTTTGTGGCTGTGAATGGCATCCGCAAAGTAGCATGTGTGGTAAGAGCAGTCTTCTTGTTAAGCATGCGCTTCTGCATTTTAGGCTGGTTTTACATGGTGATGTGGTGTTGCATGCCAGTTTCTGTGCAATTTCACAGTTACAATTTTGCAGGTCAGATTTTGATGCTTCATGTTGTACACACTTTATAAAGTCATCTGCGACATCTTATTGACATTTGCATACTTGCACATTTGCAATTTTACTGTCTTTGTAAAATGTGTCCGTCTAATATTCCCATTACTTCTGTACTTTACAGTTTTAAGCATGTCTGAATGTAAACTACACATTTACATTTTACTCATAGGTCTTCGCATGTGTTTAAATGCTACAGTAGTGCAGGTATTTCTTTTATTATATGGTTATATGGGGGGGGGGGCAAAAACTAAATAAACATTATATATATATATATATATATATATATATATATATATATATATATATATATATATATAAATGGCAGCTGTAGGTAACTGCATATAGACGAACAATGATTATATTAACTGATCTACAGTTAAAGGAGTTGTTTAAATGCCTGAAGTACATCACACTAAGCAGCAACCCTCTGGCTCTGACCTTATTTATCCTTCCTATACTACATTCAAGGCAGGCAATGTTATAGGATAATAGGATATGTTATAGGCCATTCAAAATAATTTTTTAATTGTATATCCAGATCTGCAACATGGCTTTCCTTGCAGCAGTAAAGCCAGCCATCAGTAATCTTTTTGGGGTTAAGGAATACTGGTAGGCTAAATCGTCATTTAATAGGAGTAAGCAAGGATCTAGGTTTAGGGTTATACCAGTAATGTCTCTTAAGCTGTCAATCATGTATTTCCAAAAAGGCAGAGTAAGAGGACTCTACCAAAATGTATATAGCAAGGTATCTTTAGCATTGCACTTAAATTTACTACATTTGGGGTCTGAATTAGTGCAGGTATAGTAAGGTTTTCAGCATCTAGTCTTAATTCTTTGGAGCCTTTGGAGAGTGCATCTGCTGTTAATACAAGGACCAAAGTTGTGCCACTGAAAGTCAAGGAAACCATTATAAACAAGAATGAAAGTGTAGGAGGAGAAATGCATAGTTACTGGGGATCTTACGAACCATAAAGGGACTACAGAGACATGCATTTTCTATCAGTGTTTCCATTTAAAAAAGGACATGTTGCAGGCATCTCTGCCATCTCCGTGTTGAGAATGGAGATTACTGACGTGTTCATTGGTTACAGTTCTTGTTTATATAGAACAAAGAAAGCATGAATTTGAGTTGGTTTTGAGTTCTTCTGTTTCCTTTAATTCAAAGAGAATTTGACATTAGAATCATGGAGACATTGTGGTTGGTTGTTAAGTTTACTCAAGCCTATTTAGTTAATCTGTTTGCTAATCTTATTGAAAGGATTAGTTGAGAACAAAGGATTTCTACAAATCCGTCATGAATCCATTACCGCTATTAGAGTGAGCTTGAACACAAATTTTTTTCCTGTCTGTTCTGTAGCCAAGACATAATTTCCTCTTGTTTTGGAAAGCTGTGTTATGTTCTGGTGTTGGTATGGTTACAGTGTGGTCCTGTTTTTGGCACCTATTTGCTGCTTTTCATATTGATATCTCAAACGAATGCTTTGCGTTTTTAACTTCTTTTAACCAGTTGAGCTCAAACCTGCGGCACATCCGCGTGTTTGAGATGGACGTGGAGGACGAGGAGGATGAAGAGCGGGCAGACGAGTCGCAGGACATCAGCTCAGATCAGGATGGGCTGGAGGAGCCCCCAGCCAATCAGAGAGCGACAGGAGCAGATGGAGACAGAAAGGCAGAGGCATGTGGGGAAACGGGGGAGGGGTCATGGGTCACCCTGGAACAGACGTCAGCGTCTGATACACTATGACCTTTCACTCCCACTGGACTTTAAACATACCAACATCTTACTCAGCGATGACCAGTTGAGATCAAGTAAAGTATTGCAAGTATTTTGTAACAATTGTACTGAAATCTGACTGAAATCGAGTGCCCTACCTTTGAGAATAAAGTGCGGTTTTGAACATGCTTGGTTCTCGTGGTTTGTGCTTTTAGTGTATTTGTTGCAGTATGGAGTGGTCACAGCAGAGGACCACAGCAAGGCATAGATGAGGTTGTTTTTGTTTTTGTTGTTTTTTATGGCATTCTAACAAATCATTACACACAGTTTGACTTAAATTATTCCGGGAGATTCTGGCCTGAAACCAACGTATGTTTTTTTTGTTTATGCTATAATATTCAGCATTGCGGCATGACATCCTCAAACTCATCGGTTTGACAGAATTTACCATTTTCCCTCTTTTTTTATGCCTTCATCGATTAGTGTTCTCTCACTACAACACCCAGCATGCCTTAAGCCAGCGTGCCATACAACCATCTGAAATCCCCTCCACCAGTCAGTGTTTCCAGGAGAGGTCAAGGGGACACTGTCCTGCACATTTTGGTGGTTTTCCTGCTTTAACACACCCACTGCAGCCCTGAAAAGACTCAAAGTGAATGAATTGATTAGTTAAGAGAATGGAAAAGGGAGGGCAATAAATGTACAGGGCATGGTGCCTCCAGGACCAGGGTTGACAAACGCTTCCACTGGGTATTGGTTATAGTTTATGTAATACAGGTATGCCATTTAACACAAAATGCATGTAGAATATATATTGACAACAGTTTAGCACAGATATAGGGGGACAGCTGGCTTGGTCACTTTTCTAGAGGCTAAGAAACAAAGACGTGGTTAGCTGTGTGGTTTCCATCTGCGTTGAGCTAGATAGCTAACAGCCTGCGCTCAGGTATCTGCCCCAATTCTTCACATGTTCCTCCCACAAGAAGCCGGATCGCTGAAGTATCGCAAGACAAAGAAGAAGAAGAAATGATGGAGCTTTTGGGAAACGGTCCTAAAAGCAGTATCTGTGGTCTTGATTACTTGTACCCTTGCAGTAGATTTATAAAAAATAAATAAATAAATAAAAAAAGTAGAAAGTGATGTAAATGAGTAGCCTTTCTGTGTTTATGGCCGGTAACATTATAATACGAATATGGACCAGTGTATTGGTTACAGTTTATGTAGCTAATACAGCAAAAATACGCAATAAATACACGCATAAAAATAATTAAAATATAATGTTTGACACCGATATCCAGTGATAAAACTGTCAGTAGTGTGCGATTCCAATTTATTTGTAAATTATTTTGACTGGGTTCAGTAATGCTAATAGCACAACACCCCGCCGCAAAGTCGCACGAAGTTATTCGTGGTCAAAAGAATGCGCGTTCGCGAGAGTGGTCGCTCCCATAACGTGCTCGTGCCCGCCGGCCCGCGTGATGACGTAGCGCACCTTGCCTTTCTTCCATTCCCCCTGGTGGTGTTTGGTAAAGATGGCGGCGGAGCCGCCCGTGTGTACGCGAGTCCGGCGAAGATGACGATGACGACAAGCCGAGCAACTTACTTTACAGCCGCCGCGCTGACAGCGTAGACTCCGGAGACGCCCAGAGAAGCACTCGAGAAGTTGTCAGCTCGGTGGAAGTCCACAGGAATCGGCTGGCTGTTCGTTCCCCCCCCCCCCTCGCTCTTTCCTCTGCCGCCGCTGGAATCGGTCCGTGGGTCTTTGGCCATGGAGGACATCAACTCTAACATAAACGCGGATCTGGAGGTCCGTAAGCTTCAGGACCTGGTCAAGAAACTCGAACAGCAGAACGAGCAGCTCCGGACCCGCTCGGCGCTGCTCTCCTCGTCCGGGGCCACACCGGGGGCCAACGGCAGACCGCTGAGCGCAGGCTACGAGTCATCCCTGTCTACGGGCGCGGCGTCTGCTCTCTCTGGCTTTGGCGGGTCGAGGGGCTTCGGTTTCGGGGCGCTGCTGGAAAACTCGCGCTGCATGAGTCCCCGGCGCTCCTACCATGGATCCTACGGGGGCTACGACAGCGACACCGCCTCAACCGCTAACAACATCGGCGTCACTTCGCGTTACCGAGACGCGGTGGTGGATTTCATCGAGGACGGAGAAACTTCGGTGCTGGACGAGGTGGAGATCCTCGACCTGGAGGATATGGATTGTCTGAACGAGGACGAGGACAGTTGGTGAGTGAGGACGGCCGTGTTTGTGTCACGGGGCTGCGGGGGAAGCTGGAGGTTGTGGGCCGTGTGGAAGCTAGTGCTAGAGGGTTGAAGTTTGACAGGCCGGTCGGAGTGAGTGGTGTTCGTGGCCCCGCGGAGGAATGCGCTTAGTGCCACTGTTTACTAAAACATGAGGACATATGCGACAAAACGCTGGGTTATACTGGGGGGGGGGGGGCACTGTCAGTTTGAGAGGGTGTAAGACCCTCTACTCCACCTTTCGGCTTGCTGTTAGCCGCTAGCCGTTTGCTGCTGTCTAACGGACGTCAGGACTGTTAGATACTTTTTGAACGGGGTCTGAACCAGCACCCAGCGCTGGTGGTCCAGGTCTGACCTCAGACAGCCCTGTTCTCAAGTTTTAGCAGCCTGTGTTGATCATGATGATCATGAGATCTTGTGAGTGTTGTTGATGGGCTAGCTGTGTTATGCACCACTAACACACCATTTGAATCTTGCTTGCTCTCACCCCCTCCCCCTTTATCAGCTCAACCCCGTCCTAAACTGGCAGCACCCCTTTTGCTATTTTCAGGAGACTGTTGTTGCATGGCCTGTTGCACAATTGCTTGTGCCCAAGCTTGTGTGTGTGTGTGTGTCCGCATATGGTCTCTGAAAGTGTGTGGGCCAGAGTTCACAGTAGCACCTGTTCACAAAGAACAGGGGGAGCTTCTTCAGGGACCCTCTTGTTGTGATGGCAGCACCTGTGACAGTCCTGTCCTGGAGCTGGCCGTGGGTGTGCTGCCACAGAGGGCAGGGATAGGTCAGGAGCACAGCAGGTGCTCTTTGTGGTCACCAGGTCCTCCAGCATGTGACATTTTCAGAGATGACTGTGCTCAAAACACATGCATGCAAAAGTGGGGCCAACAAAACGTTCACTAGTGGGCTTCAGATGGTTTGAGGGGTCTGCCTGTTCTGAAAGTGCTGATATACCCAAGTAAAGAGCCAGTGTTCTGCATTTGTATTGGATGTTATATTTCTCCCATTTCCCACATGCCCCTTAACACATGTGTGAGGTTTTATTCACCGTTTTGGTCATTTTTACATGCCCATATTTTTTTTTAGCTCTAAATAAGCTGTTTCTGCTACTGTGCCTTCAGGTCTGATTGGCATGTAAATGAGCTCTGTTTTGGTTAGAGGCCCTGTGTAATGCTTCATTAAATGTATGGATCTAATCTGCTGTAGGCTGAATATGCAGCTGTGGGCATTTAGTTTCTGTAAAGATAATGAATAAGTTGTTGTTTTGGACATATTTTTTCCAATATCACAGTCAGTGTATATAGCAGTATGAGGTCGTTCATCTGGATTGTGCAGCCCTAGCCTGCATTACTGCTATGTGTTTTCCATTGGCTGTATTTGCAAGGATTTGAGGCTTAGCACACTTTACACAGATTCTTCCCTCTAGAAAGCAGTAATAGCTGTGTTATGCACCACTAACACACCATTTGAATCTTGCTTGCTCTCACCCCCTCCCCCTTTATCAGCTCAACCCCGTCCTAAACTGGCAGCACCCCTTTTGCTATTTTCAGGAGACTGTTGTTGCATGGCCTGTTGCACAATTGCTTGTGCCCAAGCTTGTGTGTGTGTGTGTGTCCGCATATGGTCTCTGAAAGTGTGTGGGCCAGAGTTCACAGTAGCACCTGTTCACAAAGAACAGGGGGAGCTTCTTCAGGGACCCTCTTGTTGTGATGGCAGCACCTGTGACAGTCCTGTCCTGGAGCTGGCCGTGGGTGTGCTGCCACAGAGGGCAGGGATAGGTCAGGAGCACAGCAGGTGCTCTTTGTGGTCACCAGGTCCTCCAGCATGTGACATTTTCAGAGATGACTGTGCTCAAAACACATGCATGCAAAAGTGGGGCCAACAAAACGTTCACTAGTGGGCTTCAGATGGTTTGAGGGGTCTGCCTGTTCTGAAAGTGCTGATATACCCAAGTAAAGAGCCAGTGTTCTGCATTTGTATTGGATGTTATATTTCTCCCATTTCCCACATGCCCCTTAACACATGTGTGAGGTTTTATTCACCGTTTTGGTCATTTTTACATGCCCATATTTTTTTTTAGCTCTAAATAAGCTGTTTCTGCTACTGTGCCTTCAGGTCTGATTGGCATGTAAATGAGCTCTGTTTTGGTTAGAGGCCCTGTGTAATGCTTCATTAAATGTATGGATCTAATCTGCTGTAGGCTGAATATGCAGCTGTGGGCATTTAGTTTCTGTAAAGATAATGAATAAGTTGTTGTTTTGGACATATTTTTTCCAATATCACAGTCAGTGTATATAGCAGTATGAGGTCGTTCATCTGGATTGTGCAGCCCTAGCCTGCATTACTGCTATGTGTTTTCCATTGGCTGTATTTGCAAGGATTTGAGGCTTAGCACACTTTACACAGATTCTTCCCTCTAGAAAGCAGTAATCCTGAAACTTGAGCTTGTCTGGGTGGATTTGGGCTGAAACGGCATGGAACGTCAGGGAGCTCTGGGGAATCCCTGCAGCAGCTGGACTGCTGTGGTCAGAGCTGATGAAGCAGTAGACTCTGCGATGAGATCACCGATGAGATCAGTGATGAAATTTAAAACCTCAAGGCTGCTATCAGTGTGACGTGATGAGTTCTCTAACCGAGAATGAGACAATCGGTGATCTTATCAGTTAAAGCACAATCAATGATCACTTGTCGTTAAATGAAACCAGTAAAGGACGCTGGTAAACAGTGTAATACGCTTAGGAGAGTGTAGATGGTAATGATTTTGCACTGAGAATAGAGCCAGATCATCTTGCAATGGATTTGAGTGTTTTAGTTCCACAGCCCGTCCTTCAGGTCACTTCTTTGTGACCCAGCGTGTGGCCAACACCAATGGCATGGTTGTTCATTCCAGCAAGCTGTCGGGACCGACCCTGTGAATGAGATTAGCAGTCACTAATATGGGATGGTGTATTGCTGCAATGATGAGGCCTTAAAAAGCCATGTGGTCAGCACTGCATTGTTCACTGCGGTGTGTTTCTAGCATAGAAATTGCTGGTGAGTCATTACTAGGTAACTGAGAAGGTAAATGAAGCGATTGCGACAGCTCTACACGTTAATCTCAGTGTTATCACTCTCTGTTTTACACATGCTCTCGGAGTAGTGGGATTACCCTAAGTGGCAGTCTCTGTCACTGAGTCCTGGCGTAATCCTGAATTATACCACCAGGCTGGATTAACAGACAGGTGGCTGCTGTCCAGAAGGCAGAAAAGCTCCTGTAATCAGAAGTACCTCTTTCTAGCTGTAGTTGAGGTTCTGAAACTAGCCAGTTTTGTTGTGCTGCTGTCTGGCTAGTGAGATGTAGCAGTGATGACAGCTTGAAGCCTTTTGTAGATGAAATGCACCACAAGGCAGGAGTGCTGGTTTAGTTGTGAAACCGTTTTTGAGGAAGTGTCTCTGTGTGTGCAGCGAAACTTGAAATATCCCACAGGGCTTCCGTTACAAACAGTCATGGTACTTGTTTGATTTTTCCAGACCTGTTGGAGCACCTGTGGGTGTCGAGCAGCAGCAGGTTCTCAGTTCCTACAGTTCCTACCCGAGCCATACAGACAATCATCAGCGCTGTTTTCTGGAGAAAATGGAAACCTTGCTCACTGTCACTCACACTTTCTCTCTCTCTGTCTCTCCCTCTCTCTCTCTCTGTCTCTCCCTCTCTCTCTCTCTCTCTCTCTCTCTCTCTCTCTGTCTCTCTCTCTACCTCTCTGTCACTTCCTCTCTTTCTCTCATAGTCATGCCATTCTCATAGTCATGCCATAGTCACTCACTTATTCCCCGTTTCTCTTTCTCTCTCTTTAATGCCATTTATTCTGTCTATTCTCTGCCTTGCTCTTTCTACCTTGCTCTCTCTTCCCCTCACTCTCTGGCTCGCTCGCTCTCTACCTCACGCTACCTCACAGTTGCTGACTCAGGGTTTATTCATGCTATTTATTATTTCCATTTCCATTAGTTCCATCTTTACTTCACTTGTTTATTTGCAGCTCTCCATGATTGGTGGTCTTTCTGTGTAGCTTGTGGCTGATGGTAGATAAACTAGAACACTTGGTCATCAGGCCTTTGGTAATGGGACTTTTGCACAGTACAGTACGCCCCCTCTCTGGTTCCACCCATGTGTTTTAGTTGATGCCCTGGCAAGAAGAGTAATCAGATTCAGATGCCAGGCAAAATGTGTGTTCACAGATTTAATCACAGAACACCACAACGTGCGTTGTCTGAGTATACCATGAATATATATATTGTATTTTATATATAATAATAAATGTTGTTCTTTTTTATTTTTTGCCTGCCTTATTTATTAACCCCTTAATGCAGCAAAGCTTATTACACACTACAGGGACATCTGTATAAACTGGTGGGACTATTATTTGGTAATACAAGTTTGTAATAACATTTTCAGCCCATCGGTGGACCATTTTTTTAAGGGGTTAAACTATCTCTCCTTATTTAATCAGTTTGCTTTAAAACCATTTGTTGTTTAACATGGCTTTAATCTTACATCTGTAGTGGGACAAAGCTTGTGGGCATTAAAATCATGTATTGCAGGTGTACATCCTGTAACATCCTGTGTTTCTTGTGTATGTGCGTGTTTTTGCAGGTTGTATGAGGCCAAGCTGAACAGTCCTCTGCAAAAAGCACTCAGCCCCATTGTGTGGTGCAGACAAGCCCTGGACAACCCCAGTCCTGACATGGAGTCGGCCAAACGCTCCCTCCTCCACAGACTCGACCTCACCATGTCCGGTATTAAACCCACCCATCTATGCATGCACACACACGTACACTCTGCTTTCATCATCTCGCTCTCTTTCGCAGTGATTTGCCCCAGCTCCTTCAGCTCCCATTACTTTCATTCCATTTTCTTTTCTTTTCTTTTTTTTCCCTTCTTCTTCTTCTTCTTCTTCTCCTGGCTGTCTTCACATTCCTCCACAGAGTATAGTCTCTTGTCCCTTCTCCACTCTTTCTTTATCCCCTCCGATCTGGCTTTTTCCTACTCTCTCCTCCTGTTCTCCACACTGTGATCCGGCTGTCACTGGGTTTGTGTGTGTGTGTTCAGCATGTGGGCTGGCAGCTCTCTGGGCCCTGTCTTTGACTTTGAGAGGCTGGGCTGTACATCCGGGAATGCGTGTCTTCAAGTGTGTGTGTGTGTGTGTGCACGCTTGTGCCCTCATGCTAATTATAGGGAAAGCTTTCCGGAAAGGCTCAGATCAGTGGGATTTATATTGAGGGGTCAGTGCCATTTTTGCTCAGGTATGCTCATATGACTTCAGCTTCAAATTGAGCAACACTGTGGTTACCAGCCAGCATCAGAGCTCTTCACCCTGTGTGTTCACACACTATTAAAATACATGTGAGCACATCCAGAATCCCTTAAAGCACGCTGTTTCAAACCAGCTGTTCTCAGCTTGGAGGTGATGTGGACAGTTGTTGCAGAAAGGTACATAGGCTTTCATTGCCGTCCATGTCCGGGGGTCACAGAGAGCACAATTGGCCTTGCTCTCTCTAGGTGGGTAGGATGGCCCTCCCTCTCCCCCCATTACTCAGTGTGATGCTAGTCAGAGTGAGTGCCGTCACCCTCCCAGCACTGGTGGTATGGTGATATCACTTTCCAAGCCAGTTAAACAGTGCATGGTCGCATGAATAAAAGTCAGGGCAGGTGACTACTAGCCATTACTATCTCACTGCACTGCAGAGGGCCACGTTTGCACTGTAGGCTTGTGAAAAAAGCAGATCCCTTTCTCAAAAGCCAAGTGCTGGCACTGTGCCTACTCTCTGCTCTGCAGATAGCTGGCCCATGACATCACCTTGACCAACCTCGGAAGCGTTCCAGGTGATTCATGATATTGCACAGACACTCTATTTGGGCTTGTTGGATCAGACTTCTGTAATTCTAAAGCCCAGCCAGGAATGGGGCATGTTTGAGGCTGGTCCAATTGCAGATCCATGTTCTAGTCTGACATGATCTGGATATAAAGTCATCATCATGGGTGCATCCACAACATCATGGTCAGTTCAAGGCCTGTCTGTGTTTGTTTCCAACGTGGCTACCAAGCAACAGCTGGCTTGCAGATAATGTATGTATGTATGTGCAAGGTAATAGGGTTAAGGCATGATGAAACCTCTGATGAACTGATGAAATCTTTGTTACTTGATGATTAAACATGTTACCCACTTTAACAGACCCTTTATTGATTTAGCAGTAAGAGAGAAATCGCAAACAATGGATTACTAAGTGTCCCTGACAGCGTAACAGTAAAGCTAGCTTAATGCAAAGGCTCTGGGTAGCCTGGTTGTGCTAGGTCTGGAGGGAGGCCTGCAAGTTGCCTGAGTCACGCCAGCTCCCAGGAGGACCTCCAGGGCATCCAGGAGAACTCTCAAAGGCGTGTGCTTGACGTGTGGGCTGCATGTTCTGTCTTGCGTCCTCAGGGACACACCCTTCAGTGAGTTCTGTTTTGTCCTGTGCCTTTTTTTGTGCACTCTCTATCTCTTCCATCTTTTTGAAATGTGAATAGGGCAGGAGAGAGTGGCTGTGCATGCATGAGAGAAATACAAGAGACAGGTGAAAGGCGAGAGAAGGATCTGTCCTACTCCTGTCATTTTCAGGAATCGTTCATGAGCTCTTTCGCTGTGACTTTGCAGATCTTGCGCAGTTCACTTGACAACAGACATTTTGAAGTATTGACAGCAGGGGATCCGGCAGTTTCAGTGCAGCGGTTCCAACACAGCTGAACAAGAGGGCGAAAAACAGCAGAAGCAGATTCATCTAAATTGAACTTTACCGGACAGTTGTGCTATAAACTTGCTATGAAGTCCCAGGAGGGAGTGCAAAACAATAAGGGAGGTGTGTGTGTGTGTGTGTGTGTGTGTGTGTGTGTGTGTGTGTGTGTATGTGTGTGTGTATGTGTGTGTGTATGTGTGTGTGTATGTGTGTGTGTATGTGTATGTGTATGTGTATGTGTGTGTGTGTGTGTGTGTGTGTGTTTGTTTCTGGTTGTCTGTCCATGGTAACCAATCCCTTCTCTTTACACTTCTGTCTGAAATGTAAACAATAGCACAGTGCTATTCCAAGCACCATGGTTGCATAACTCACTGGAGATGGACAGAACAGAGACAGAAACCAAGCCCTAGAGCTTACTAGTGCACTACATGATTCCTCCATGTTTTTGGACCTTGAGCTTAATATGAATTATTCATTGTTTGTTTTTACCATTACAGGATATTGCTCCCAGTGTTTAAGCGGTCTTCTTTGAGTGCACTGTGCTGTGCAACAACTGTGCTTGCTTAGTAACTTCACCTTATGTAGTGATTGGAGAGTCGTTCATTTCTTTATGCATTTGTTAATCTATGTTTTGACATTGAGGTTGCTCTTATTCAGGATGCTACTATTCAGGAACTAAACATCATCTTTCCAATGGTGTCATCTTGTAGTCATTAAACTCAGCCTAGCAGGCCTGTAAGAAGGAGAATTCATAGGACAGTGCTACCGAGGATGCATCTTTTCTCAACTGAAGCCTAGATTTTGAGAGCCTCACTTGAAGCCCCTGTGAACACATTTTGATGATGATGGGTTTTTTTTGAGGGAGGGGGGGGGGGAGGGGGGAGATTGCTGCTGGGATTTTACAGGTCTTTAGGGTTTACTGAGGTTCTAATATCTGTAACTGCATTGCCAGCCCGTATATAGTTACATTGGGACGCGAGGGACTACGGGGCATGCGGACAGCCGCTCTCTCAGTCATGTTTTAGCTTTAGCTTTAGCATTCCAGGGTGCTCAGACTCAAAGATAGGGTCCAGCCATGTTAGCCATTGGTCAGGGGTGTGCTGATGGACTCTTTGGAATGCCTATTCCCCATAGAGAGGAGAGCAATTCTGGTAAAAATCCAGCAGATTTATTAGAGAAGAAATTTCTAAGACATAGTTTTGAAAAAATGCTCTTATGCGGGCTGTCCGCATGTCTGTGTGTGACAGCTCTTTTTATTATTATTATTATTATTATTATTATTAATCCCCTGCCCAAAATGTATACTGGTGGTCATTGTGCATATCTATGAAATGGGCCCTTCCTGTGAAAGGCTATGTCCACACTGCAGGTAAAAGTGGCCCAAATACATTAGATTTTTTTTTTTTTGCCATTCTGCTGACCACCAGTTGCTAAGTAACAACCGTAGTTGCCCCATGTGGTGTAACTACTTTGTTGGCAGAAATTATTGTCAGTTTGACACCGTTATATAAAAACAGTGTTCAGGACTTTGATATCTGTAATTTTTCGATTTTCATCTCAAGAGCCTCAATTTAAAAGTGCAGTAGTTTTGTAAAATGTCAGACAGACAGACAGGTCATATAGAATCACGTTTACTAAGAATACTGAGCATCTGCTGCACTGTGGGGCAAAAAATGTATGCTCTCTCGCTCTTTCTGTCCCTTTTTTATTGCACTTGTTCCAATTTCGATTGTTTTTCCTCTCTTCATCTGTTCCACTCTCCTTCTTTTTCCCCATTGCTTCTGCATTGCCTCATACCCTCGGTTTCCTCTCCTGCTCCTCTGTTTCTCACACAGTCTGCCCCCTTTCCCGTTCCTCTACTCATGTGAACTGCCCTCAGCCTTGTTTGTGCTTGTGGGTTTCTTTGCTCTTTGCAGTCACTGTCAGTTCTACCCCCAAAATAACCTCCACAGCACAACTTATCAAGTCCCAGTGACTGCTGAATTTTCAAAATGATGCTCTCCTGTTTATGCAACTAACCTAATTGTGATGCCAGAGCTAAACCGAGCCTAATGGCTAGCATATCTGTGCATTTGTCTGTCGTACATTATGTAGGTAGTGCTTTAATGGAGGGATTGACAGACGGAAGGTAGCGGAAGAAGGCCAGGCTATTATCGTCTAAAGAGCTCGGCAGACTTATTAGCCCACATTCAGGGCTGTGCCGTACTACAGCTAACCAGGGAACAGCTCCAGTTAGTTGACGTTAGTTATTCAGATAACAATCGGACAAATGATTCTAGCCAGTGTTGGTAGAGATATGGTAGTAATATAAGAAGGCTCACTGCTTCTTCCATGTTTTTGTCCTTTCCTTATTGCATGCGCACACAGCGTGATGAATAGGCTGAGTCAGTGTATTGTACTGTCTATGGAAAAATGTCCCTTCATGAGCCAAACCATCAGCTGCACTGGAATGGAAAGGCCATTAATTCTGCCCTTCTACATCTGTGGTCTCTCTGTAGCCATTTTTCTTATAGGAATTTGGCTTGCACTTGATGTTGGCTGCATTTAGTTTTTGTTAAGGATTTTAGCCATTTTCTGTATACAGTCAGATCCATATTTGAACAGTGACAGAATTTTTTAGTATTTGGCTTCTTTACACCCCCTTGAAGTATTGTATATATAAAGTATTCAGGGTGAGGATTGGAGTGCAGACTTATAACTATAATAACAACTGCTTAACAAAAACATTGCATTAACAGTTAAGGCATTGTAGACATGTTTTACCCAGTCTCTCTATATTTGTCCATTTTATTTTATTATTAAATGAGTTTTTAAATCTTGGATGTAGGTCCCGGACTGTTTGAAGTCTGAACTATCATTTGAGTTCTGGTGACTGATGCTTTTGTGAACATTCCTTCCACAAAGTGAAGTGAATGGTCTTGTTTTCAACTGTTTTTAAACTGTTTTCAGGCTCATTTAATATAGTGGTTCATCCAGGTTTGTTAGTCAATGGCACAGCAGCTCTTGTGTTGGCGCCATTCACACTGAGTGCTAACACTGCCATTCAGGGGACGTGCCCGCAGTGACTCCCGTCACCTATGTTGTCACGCGCATACCCTTTACAGTGCCTCCACCGCGGTTGATAGATGACATGGTACGCTTTTGAAAGTAAAATAATGAACCATTCCTTTCCTTCTTTCTATTCCATTTAAGTTAATATATGTTTCATCTGTCTAAGGAATCTTTTGTTCGAGGACAAGGTAGACTTTTAGATGGTTTCTAGTAGTTTCCTGTTTTTGAGTGTTACCAGTGGTTTAGTTGCTACTCAATCATATAGTTTAGTTGACCACTCACAATGTTTCTGCTATCTCCCTCATAGATTGCACCTTTATCAGGGTTTATCATTTAAGTGAACAAACTGGCAGACCCTGTAGTGAACAAACTAGAAGGCAGCAGCCTCGAGGAAAGGTGGGATGGTATAAGCATGCTATTAGTAGATTGTTTTAGGCCAGGTTTTAAGGACGAGTCTATTTTCATCTGTACCTTTCTAATGTACAGCAGCACATGTGCACTGACCCATCTCTTCAGTTCATTTGTCCTCTATCGCAAGCTTATGTTCTCACCTCAACGCCTCGCTTCTACGGTGTTCTATCAACTTTAATGCTGCATCTCTTTGAGTGTGCTGTAGTTTTCAGTTAGTACCTTCAGACCTTCTCTCATGTAGCAGATAGGGTCTCTTTTTGTCAGTCCTAATATCTGTCAGTGTCTGATTGAATCAGAACAGACTTTCCTTTTGGCTGCTTTTGAAAACACCCCAACACACACTCCTGTCATTAAGCTGGGGGTGGAAGGTCATGTCCTGAAATACTCTGCAGTGCAGGCTGATGTGGCTCTGCTTTAGGGTTGCGGAGTGTGCTTCTGGGTTGTTTTAATTGGTGTGAAAATCAAGGATATACTTAAGAAGCACATCCAAATGCGAATGTATTAGTGTATTAGACTTCTGGCAGCCAAACTGCTGATCCAGGATCAGCTGGGCTCTACCTATGACGACAAGCATTCAATAGTCCAAGACACAAACTGACCCTAAAGTTTAGTGAAGGTGTCTGTTCTAGCTGTAGAATGTATAGCTCATCCTAAATGCTGACCTCTATAAATAACGTGGTTATGTGAGCCAGCCATTCCTGCTATTCAGCAAAGCTGGGCCTACAGGGGATTTGTGTGTGTGTGTGTGTGTGTGTGTGTGTGTGTGTGTGTGTGTGTGTGTGTGTGTGTTTGTGTGTGTGTGTGTGTGTGTGTGTGTGTGTGTGAGAGAGAGTGAGCGAGCATGCTTAGGTGTGGTGTTGACGTTTTCCTCTGTGGTAGACTTTAAGGGAATGCGATGGAAAATGCATGGTGTTTTTTCCTAAATAATGCAGACAGACAAAGAGGTGGCTTGAGAGGGTGAACAGCAGACCAGAGGAAGAAGGCGGAGCGTGAAAGATGGAGAGGAAAGGAAAACAAGGTCAGGGAGCAGCGGACTCTAATGGCCTCTTGAATATCCAGCTGTGTGCATAGACACAGATGATCATGTGAGTTTGTATCCACAGGGAGCTTGTTCCATTATCCTCTCAGTGCTCCCGCGGGATAGAGTAGTGCTCTAAATATCAGCCTGCCCAGCACCACAGATATTCATCATTAGAGAGCTCAGATTCTCTACGCCAACAGTTTATAGGCTAACATGGGACTTTACAGTTAGTGCCATGAAAGTCACTTCAGAGACATGATTTCCTCACCATGAACTTGGCTCATTTAGTTATAAATCATGTAGAGAAATGTGCTCCTGTCAAATCTAGGAATCTAGGTGTATAGCAGTGCTTCAGAATGTTGACACTGCAATGTGAAAATGTGACCATGTGCATTAATTAGGCTTGTCGCAATAACCTTAGGAACCCCAGATTACCTGCTAAGGTTTAACCATAAAGTGTAGGACACAGTTTTACTGCTGCTGGAGTCTTTCTCACAGCTTGTTTTCCAATGCAAGACCAACAAAAACCTCGCCTTGTGGTGCGTGTATTGCATCCGGTGTAAAACGAGCATTGCAGAAGGGTTGCGGACCACTGTGTGTCCCGCATCAGACCTCGTGCACACCTGCAGAACCACAGTGTTAGTTTTACACATTTTACAGCAGCTTTAGCGAGTTGAAGTAAAATATTTTGGGACCATGCAGTGAAAACCAACAAAGCTTTTGGGAAGCAGAGTAAAGACTTTTAACACAACTAACCTGATGCACACAGAGAGGTTTCAGCCCACTCAGAACAGTAAGGGGCGGAACACCACTAACAACACAAAACACAAAAAAATCATCTATCTTTGTATGGCAATCCCTTTTTTTACATTCTGAATGGTGAGTTTTGTTTATGTGCGATATTTAAATATTTATTATATTCCATTTCCAATATCTGAATGTTCTGTATTCTTAAAGGTTTGTCCTTTTTAAAAGGGTGTCATTTACATTACTATGCTATTACATTGTCATTGTAGTCCTTTTAAGACAATTTTCTGCCACTGTCACAGTTACTTCTGGAACAATATATCGTCCACAAAAGCTAGTAATCGTGACGGGCCTAGCGTTAATGTGAATGTTTGATCATTTAGGAGAAAACGAACATTGCTGAGGATGGGAATTCTGTTTGTAATGATATTTCATGCGGTCGCAACACACAACAACCAGCCCCAATCAACCAGCTCTGGTCTCAGTAGTAGATTATCAAGGCTGCAAAATGGCAGGACAAGGAACTGTGGAAATGGGGATAACCTGATAGAAAAAGTGTTTGTTTTGAAATATATAATGTAGTGATGTGCCAGTGGAACGTTATTGGTACATCCCATTTTGCACAAATGCACACACAAGCAGGGTAAAAAGCAAGGTGTTTTTTTTCTTATCTGTAACCGATAACTGCTGCATTTCCAAATAAATCCTGGCTTTACTTATAGCCTTATAGTTGTTTTAGCCATGCCAACTTTGCTAGGCTTAACTTCCACCCATGTAACTGTTAAGTTCTGGATCTATATTGCCATTCAAGGTGGATGGAGCGTCTCTGAATATTTGATAGTTTTGTTGGCTTTTGACGTTTTTCTTGTCTTACTGTACAGTTTGGCATTTGCAAGTGGGAAAGTTTGAACTTTTCATGGGTTGTATGCTCATTCCAGTGTAAAACTTAATCAGCCACACTGTGTATTGGTAGAGCCCGTGTGCTGTCAATCACACACACCACAGAACTGAGGGTTATCAGCGGCTTTTGTAGTTGGAGTTTTACCTACAAACTGCAGAGTAGGTAACCATGGCTTTATGGAGCGTTCTTATATACTGAATGGCTACATTTGAAGCGGACACTGGACTGCGTGTGTGTGCTGCTAAATGACTGTTGAACAAGGCGTATGTTTGTGTATGTTTGTGTGTGTGTGTGTGTGTGTGTGTGTGAGAGAGAGAGAGAGAGAGAGAGAGAGAGAGAGAGAGAAAGAGAAAGAGCGAGAGGCCGAAAGAGAAGTAGCAGTGTGCTCATACAGGCTGAATAGATTGTATTGTTATCTCTCTGTGCTGACCAATAAAGGCTTTCTGTGTGAGACGTGCCATTGCCATATGCTAAAATAGACTCTGTTTAATTGACGACAACATTACACACTGCCTCACTGTGCCTGCAAAGTTTTTGTTGAAGAATAGCGGTGTAACCATCTATTTGGTTATGTTTTTTCATTAAATCATTTATATTAAATCAAATAAATTATTAGAAAGTAATATTTGAGGTCTCACTCACACTGAATATCCCTCTTTTTCTGTCTGTAGCGAATAAGAGGAGGAGTCTGTATGGCAGCACTTACAGCCCTCAGGTGGGCTACGGAAGCCAGTACAGTCCAAATGCAGCCAACAGCCCGTACAGCAGCGGCTTCAACTCCCCCTGCTCCACTCCCTCCAGAGTGCCTGTCATCAAGCAACTAGTACTGCCTGGCAATGCAGGTTGGAACCTGTCTCAGTAGTAACCTCTTACTTTGCTGTTAAGCAGTAGAAAAGTCACAGCCCATTTTGTTTTTAATTTTTGATTTTGAAATAATTGCTGCACTAATGAGTGGTGTTGCATTCTTTGTTCAGAAAGTGTATTCAGAAAGTATTTCTCTTCTGTACTGTGTGTCTTTGTGTGTGTTTGTCTTCATCTTTTTGGGTGTGTCTCTGTAGTTGCAGGCCATCAGCGGGGCTCATCAGACAGAAACCCTCCAGCAGTAAGCCCCCAGTCATCAGTAGACAGTGAGCTGAGCACATCAGAGATGGACGAGGACTCTGTGGGTTCCTCTACCACCTACAAGCTCAATGACGTCACTGATGTGCAGATCCTCGCCCGCATGCAGGAGGAGAGTAAGTATCTCAACAGCAGGGCTTTTGCATGATTTTTGCTCAGTGTGGCTGACAACGGTTGGCAGTAGTCTGCTGATTTTGAGGCAGTCGAGGTAGAGAGTGGGTAGAGAAGTTTAGGATTTTTGCTGAAGTGGTCGAAGTATAGAAAAACGTCTGATTTTTACTGACCTGACTTGGGATGTGATCTTATCATGTGAATTAGTCAGCAGCAGCCAAAGAAAACACAATTTTAAGAGTCAGTGATCCAACATGTCATGGTATTAATAATGCTCTCTGTGTATGTATGAGAACATTTTCCATGTTTATATATATATATATATATATAAAAAAAAAAAAATAAAAAAAAAATCACGCTTCACAATGTCAATGCTGAAACAATACATTGTGCAGCCCTAGCAGGAACTAGTGGGTTAGTGAGACACCCAGTCTGTTTATAATCTGTAAAAGTTGTGTAGTGTATCCAAGGCTTCAGGCTGAGAGAATTCAGCCTGAGAGAATTCAGCCATCTGGTGTTTGCTTAAGAGGTCTTGGCTTTAGTGCCACTTCATGTCATGTGTTTTAAATAGAGACCTCCTGATCAGTTTTTGTCCCAAATCCCATTCTGACTCATTTAATGACTCATTTGTGTATTGAGTATTGTCAGTCCTGAGTCAGAGTCAGGCATATACTAACTAGTTACATAATTACTACATTAGCATTAGTTAACAAGTAGTGAAAACTAAACAATTTAGAGAAGACTAGAGGTTAGGCCACCAATTACTTAAAAAGCTACAGTTAAATAACTATGATGTTAAATAGAATGTTTGTAGTGTGTTCTTTCACTGTGGGTCTGAACTGATCTGTTTGGTTATTTGTTCTGAGTTTCATATTTCAAGTAGTTTTAGCGTGTATTATTCTCCCCCTGTTGTGACTAATTCTCGGTTTTGCCATTTGTATGACGGTGATATGGAGGATGAATTAGACTTTAGCAAAGCATTACAATTGGATCAAAGGTAATGTAGCCAATACAGATCCATTAGCTATGCCTTGAGCAGCATATTTTTGGGACACGCCTCTTTTTTTTTTTTTTTTTTAAGATTATGTAGAGGGATTTCCCCTCTGGCATGAAAAGGCATGGCTCATTGCCAAGACCTGCTGTCTGCCTCTTGTACATGTCTGTGTGCTTGTGGCTTTGCAGCAGTCTCTTCTGTGGTCAGTTCATATGCTCTGTTTCATTGATTTCTCTGTGGTCGTCTGTTATAGTCTTTGATATAAGGCCTTCTGTGGTGTTTTAGAGATGACTGCACATTCTATATAAGCCTCTAGTAGACATTGCAGACACGTACTTCTGTAGAAAAAGTCACTCTGAGATGGCAGTCTCATGCAGAAATAAACAGCTGGCAGTTTATTCTGTTAAACCCCAGATGTTCTGAGGTCAGTTGAGAACTAGTTGTCTCAGTGCTTTTTTGTAAGAGTCCATTATCCAACTCAGTATATTGAGTATCAGAACACAGCAGAGCTAACAAACACCACAATCACTAGATAAGCAGCCTTTTCAGTTGTGTTTCCACTTTTTGCTCCCCAATGAATTCAGTTGCTCTGAATTCCACAACCCCTTTGGTGTGGTTGGTTCGAAAAAAGTACAGTACATATCTTTAGAGACAACAAGTTTGCCTGGAAAGATTAATGTAGCATCCAGCCCTGCCCTTGATCGATATTGCAGATTGATCAATTGATCTAAATGGAGAACGACGAGCTGTATTTGTCAGCTGGGTGTAGAAATGAAAAACCTTTGTTTTGAAATTTGCTGCAATGAAAACACTTTAGAAGAAAGAATCTGTCGCAGCTGGATGCAGTATTTTAGCATTGCTGCTAGGTTACTTTACTCTAATAAATCCCTGTAGGATTAGTAGCTTACTGTACTTTATAACATAAATATGTTTGGTAGTTGTCATATATCTGGATTTTGTTTTAAATAGCTTTTGGTGCTTCTTTGTCATATAGTTGTCTTCGCATAACTCCTACTCAATCTCCATGTTAGTGTTCTGTAGTAAGCCTCCTACTTTCTTTTTCCAGGTCTAAGACAGGACTATGCTGCTACAGCATCACGGCGCAGCTCCGGCTCTTCCTGCCAGTCGCTCCGACGGGGAACGCTCAGTGACCAGGAGCTGGATGCTCAAAGCTTGGAGGATGAGGAAGAGGCCCTTCACCCAGCGCTGCACCACGCACCTGCGACCCGCTTCAGCCCTTCTCCTCGCCCCTCACCCCGCGTCTCCCCCCGCCACTCTCCGCGATCGCGTTCCCCAGCCCGCTCACTGGAGTACACCCGCTCCTCTCCTCAACCAATGATCAGCCGACTTCAGCAGCCCCGCCTCTCCCTGCAGGGCCATGCCCACGAGCCGACTAACGCAATTAAGAACGAAGGTAGGCCAAATGGGGCCAAATGATGTCTGATGATGGACCTTACCAGTCTTGAGTTGACTGGAATCTGCAATAGTTTGCCTCTGTCAGGTTGGATGGTTAAAAATAAGTGTAGTCTGTGGCTTTAAGGCTCACAAAATAAAAGTACATGTGGCTTGTAATTAGTAGTAGCAGCATGCAGGGGAATTTTACACAGTAAGCTGTAGCTGTTATAGCCTGTGAAACCAAACCAAACTAGCAAATCAGCAGGTTTTTCAGCAGAAGTTCTAGCTTGTTTATGTTCTCAAATATAAGCAGTGTTCTCTGGGGCATTAAAGGGTTAATTTGCTTGACTGGGTTACAAGTGGGCAACAGGTGCCGTGAATATTGAAAGAGGGGCTTCTTAGTCTGTATGCAGCCTGTTAGGGCATCTGTGCCACTTTTGGCATTGGAATGGAAACTTTTACACCTATATTCTCTGGACACCGTAACCTCATCCATTACATGCGTCTTACTAACAGTGTCAAAATAAGGAGTGTTGTTTTAGGAGCCTATGTGAAATGTTTATCGTGTGTCTGTGTGCGCTTGCAGAAAAATTGCGGCGGAGTCTTCCCAACCTGACGCGCTCCAGCTCCGGCCCTGCTGCTGAACCGGTCAAAAACAGCCGCAGCTGTGAGTCCAACCTGCAAGTGCCAAACGGATCCCCACGACACCAGAGCCAGTCAGCCAGTGAGTACACACTCTCACATGTCTATGGTTTGTGAGCCTGTAAAGAATTGTACACCAGTTGCTGGATAGAAATGCACAACTTACTGCAGGCTGCTAGTGAGTATGGAGGCATACACGCTACCCTTTTCTAGCCAGTGCAAGTGAATGCATGTACACACTCAGTCTGGTAGTGGTCAGACGTATATACATATATGCTTACTCAACAGACCTTGTCTGTCTTGCAAATCCTTTTTCCTGTTTGAGTTTTGCAGTATTGTAATAGACAGTAAAGAGCACTTTAAGCGATCTGTCTCGCACACTGCTGCATTCTCGGTGCCTTGGCTTTGGTGGAATGGGATTTTCTTTTTTCTGTGTTCTCCATTTTGATTTACTCACTCTTGGCATTCACTTTATTTTTAGAGTCTCATCCCTAGTGAGGATTTTTTAAATACCTAGTAAGCATTAGACATTTGAATTTGCGTCTGTTTATAAAAAAATAAAAAAAAGAGAAAGAAAAAAAAGGAAAAAAAAAACCTAAAATGCTAACGTTGCTGGTGATGAATGAACGCCATTGTGTGAACATTAAACTAATGACATTCATTTTCAGATTAGCATTTTGGAAGGTGAATTTGTGAAAGAGCACAAGTAGAATTTGTGATATTTAGAAGAGAGATTGCATTCTTCCTGTTCTTATTGGCATTATCGCAACTTCTTTTTTTTTCTTTTGTTTCTCTGTCTCTCCCTGTCTTGCTCTTATGTCTTTACTCTATTCTTGTTTTTTTGCATGTTAGTGCTGTCTCCATCCCGAACCTTCCTCTCTCTTGGCTGAGGTAATGGTAGTTTGGCTGATTACTGGTGCTGGACTTGCCATGGTGCTTTCTTTCTGGGTTCGGTCATTCCCTTTTCCGTGGCACCCTCTAGTGGCTGGTGATACCTTGGCTGGATAACAGTAAATGGCTGGCTCACACATTGATCTTTGCTTCCTTGAAAGACCCCACCCTGGCTGGCTGTCCCTCATTTGGCTGCCTCTTTTAACCTTTTAGTCATATGCTGATCCTGGATCAGTGTCTCATTAATTGCTGAAGGCCTGTGGATGGTGCTGAGGTAATGGCTGACCTTAGGCCAGTCTGAATCAGACAGTGATGTCTGCTTGTTTCTCAGCAGCGCAGCACCAAAGGCTCTCCGGGCCGGCTCGCGCCTCCCCCAAACCCAAAGAGCGGCTGCAGAGCCCCACGTCTCTACGAGGTAACGCACACAGACAGCCCTAGGCTGGTTGTACTGCTGAACACAGATACTATAGCCCTCACAGCCATGCCCGGCACTGCCTCCTAGTGATCGTCCAGGTTTCTTGCCACCACATTTTCAAAACCTTGTTGAGGGTTGGCAAGGTTGAGAATTACTTGACATATAGACATGTTGGGAAAACAGAACTGATGGAGTGCTAATGCAGACCTCTGTTATTGTAATATTTTTTTTATATTGTTCTAATCAGAATGTGCATGTGATATTTTACTTTCTTTAACTGTAATAGTGGAGCAGCACAAGGCAGTAATAAGCTGATGTGGTCGAGTAAATGTAGCACCTTCTCTGCTGGGTAATGCGACACTGTCTGAGGTAAATTCTCAGCATTTTTCATACCTTAAGTGTCTGGACAGATCAGTCGAGTTGTAAAACTTTAAATACGGGAAATGCGTGCATAGATGTATATATCCTTTTTTTTCAGTGTGAAGAACGGAAGAAATGTTTTTAGCCAAGTTTTTATCATAAATGGCCACACCTGGTCAAAACAGCTATTTTGGCTCATTGCATGTATCGCAATAAGCCTTGCTAAATAAGTCTTGTGAAATAATTGTCTGGTTATGGTTATTCAAAATATGCTGCACATCATCCTAATAAAAGTGACTAATTACACTGTATTGCAATGTGCAGTTAATCAGTTAACTGCACAGTTAATATTCTCCATATTGCAGCATATTGTATACCACAATAAAATGTATCAAGATCCAATTAAAAAAAGGATGGTCATATTGCCCACCTCTAAGTCGAGCTTCTAATTAACACACAGACATGTTGTTGTAATGCATTCTGTGTGCAATACAAATAAGCCCTCCTCCTTGAGCCAGGTAGCATTATGTTTCACTTGCATCAACTTCCAGGAATCCACATATATAATATTTGTTCTCATTTATTTAGCTACATTAATATTTCAAACAGTTACTCTGTTCTGATTCATCTGCCTATTATGTCAAACCATTACAGCATTTCCCAAGGTTTTTTTTTTTTAATCTAACCTTTTGTAGTTAGCTAACCTTTGCTGATATGTGAACAAACTGACGAGCCTATTTAGCTAGCGATGAGTAAAGAAGCTCTGTCAATACAGAGATATTTATCAAGCATTTTGAGTGTTCATCAGAGCCTTTTTAGACATTTATAGCTGTGTGTGGAGGTACAATTACTGAGAGTGCATGTAAAATTCATATGCCTTAAGGATCAATTCTTTTTCAAAATTTCCAGCTTAAAAGATGTAGAATTGACTGTCTCCAGCTGTTGCACTAAATGTTGTATTAAATGTCTGTGTAAAAATAGACTTCTGTTAAGCAACCCATTCACTGTTAGACTTTTTGTTCACAATAACCCCCTACAATTGCCTTTGCCTCCTCATTTATACAGTTCTAGGATCTTCACTGCTGACAGAAACAATAAAAAAGAGCTTTACCATAGGACATCCTGAATGGAGGTCACATGTTCACATGGTCTCGAGAGGTCATTGTTTGCTTAAAGGTTCTCAGGTCTTTGTGTAAAAGGGAACTCTAACAATAATAATGGAGGACTCCCATATACCTTTTTTGTCGATGCTTAAGCATAGGGTAATTTTCATAACACCCTATATAACTGTGTATAAGTAAGGTGACTGAGCCGTTCTGCTTCGGTATAAAAGATCTAGATATAATTTGCTCTAGATGCTGTCGAAAGCCAATGTGTCTCATCTCAGAGAGATTTGTTGAGTGTGGAGTGCTTTGTGTAGATGATCTGGAGATGATCTTTGACATGTCCATAAGCAATACTGCTTTTGTTTTGAGAAGGTCATGTGTGGCGCTGTGATCCTGTTTACTACACCATTCCTCCTCTATCATGTTGGTCTGTTTGTGTAAATGTGTAAGCCACACCCATCTTATTCCATTATGTACAGTCAGTGACTTCACACAATTAGGACATTCTACTTGTTTAAGACTGATGCATGACTTCAACGCAATGTCTGGATGGATTAATAGTGGATCAGTTAGACATAATCACTGATGGGAATTCTGTGCTTTTTTTCTGATTGCAATGGGCAGAGCTTGAGTATAGCTCAACACTGATCCAATAACTTTTCTTATTTTTTATATATATATATTTTTTAAAGGTTTTCTTTTAAATATTTAAAACTTTTTTTAATTGCAGAATTGTTTATTTATTTATGTATTTGCCCACACTCTGGCATCCCATCCAGCTTTTGCTGCTGATATCGACCCAATACTGATGTCTTCTGTAGTGTTTAGTCACTCGCATTTCAGGTGAATTAATCATACAAGAATTTACCTTTTAACAGGGGATTAGTGTGTTTCAGTCCAAGTCTGTATTTACAGTATTTCTTAATCTACGTCCCACATACACCCCTGGTCCTTTTTGAGGTTCGTTTTATGAGGAAGAGAGAAAGAGAGGGCTGAGGAATGTCTGTGAATGCATTTGAACCCCAAGAATCTCCTGTTTCTATCTTTAGTTCATCTCTCGTGTTGCTTTGGAGAGGAGGGAGATTTCAGTGAGTATTCACTGAGGATCCAGCTGTTTTCCATGTTGTGATATTTTATTGTGCGTGTGTATGTGTGTGTGCGGCGTGGTTGGTGTGATTGTGATTGTGCTTGTTTTGTGACATGAATATTATTTTGTATGATGCCACTAGAGGGAGTAGGAGCTGCATGCTCCACCCTCAGTGTGTCTACTGGGAAGTGTATGCTAGTAAAATGCGCCGACTAAGATCATTGCAGCCCACCCATCCGCCCATGTATTATTTGAATCCATTGTTTGTTGAATCCTTGTGAGTTTTTGTATTTATTTATTTACTTGTTTGTTTATAATGATGAGCTTGTATACACTGGTCTGGTGCGTGAATCCGTGAACATGAACTGTTCATACTTCTTACACTTAGATGATGATTATATTTCCCTGTGGTTCAGTTTTCATGTCCATCCAGTGTCAATCAGTTTGGGCTTTCAGGTCACAGACCATCAATCTATTTTTATTAGATTTTTTTTTCTGTGTGTGTATTTAATCATTTATATATTTTGTAGTGCAATTATTTGATTAATTCTGGCTGGCCTTTTATGTTTTCATACAGTGCTTGACTGCTGGGTGTTCAGAATTCACATTTATGATATTTCTACTTTGTCATTGTTGTCTTTTGACTGCAAGCCGAATCTTTGCATTTTTGGCTGCATGTTTTGTCATTTTTTTTGTTTGTTTGTCTGTTTGTTTGTTCGTTGTTATTTTTGTGTGTTTTTTTTTGTGTCTCTTTTTGTCTCATCTCTTTTCTTTCTTTCCTCCGCAGTGCCCTCCAGTAGTAAATTGCGGACTCCTGCCGCCCCCTCGCCCTTGGCCCTGCGGCAGCCTGTAAAGGTTGTGTCTAATCCAGGTTCAGGCACAACCACACCCACTCGATCTCTAGCCCCGCCCCGCAGTGCTCTGCCCCGCCCCAGTGCCTCAGTTGGCGGGGGTTTACCTGTGCCTCGCAGCAAACTGGTGCAGCCAGTGCGCAGGTACACACTCACACACACACTCTGCATAAGTGTTAGTAAAGTGGTCCACATTGGGCATTTTGGTGTCTGGGATTTGCTTGCAAGCAAAAGTATTACCAAATAAATAAATAAATAATTGATTTAATTAAAAATAAGATTATTGTAGAATTCATCTTTTAGATACAACAGAAGATTGAGCCCACAACTTTGGGGGGCTCAATAGCATTATCTAAAAAATAGCTGCTAACCTGGTTAAGCCTACTTGGTTTGGTTGTTTTAGCTGGTAGTTGGTAGATTTCAGAAAGAAAGGTTCAATGTTTCTGTGAAAACACCTGGCAAATCGGTGGTCCGAGACCAACATTAAAAAATGCAATGAATTATAAAACTAATAGATTATTAAAAACAATTTAATGGTACATGTGTCTACCAATCAACTTAACTATTAATGTATTGTTTATTATAAGCCTCTGAATTCAGTATGCACAAACACGGAACTGTACATTCCAAAAAAACTGGGACTATTTTTTTTTTTTTACTGATTATAGTGTAATAAATGTAATGTAGTTTATAAAAGCAGGCTCACAATAAGGACATAACATCCCTCCTCTGTAAAGAACCACCTAAATAATGCTTAATGCTCTATTAAACTGAATTTGGAAATATGAGCATGTTGAGGTAGATTTCATACTGTATTGTGTTTTAATTCTTAATTATGTGAGTTTTTTGTCTCCCTTCCCCTTCTTTCTGCCCTACAGGTCTCTACCAGCTCCCCGTACCTACAGCGGCATCAGAGATGAGAGCTGGAGGGAGGGCTGCTACTGAGCATGCCTAGAAGCCTGCAGAACAGAGATGGACTGTCAAATCTGGCACTTTACCAACCCATGTTTTTTTGTTTGTTTGTTATTTGTTTTTTTAGGTGACAGAATATTCACAAGAGAGTTACTCTTAGCATCTCCATACAATCAGCATCATCTAAGGAAACTCTCATCTCAGTGGGATAGAAACACGGCTGGCTGGAGATCCGAGAATGCCAAAGAAACCTACTGCCACCAGGAGGCACTCTCACCAACTAAACAGAGCCTATACAGAGACCAGATTAAAACCCAATACCTGCTATCTTTGCCTGAATGCCTACTCTCTCTCTCCTTGAACCTGTGTTTTGACACTTTATTGTTCCTCTCTGCTTCAGCACCCTGAAAAAGAGACCCTTGACTATCGTTACATGCGTTTTCTCTGTAACGGGCCTGTTGCAATCCTGTGTGAGTGGAAGAGTCTTTTAAAAGTTCTATAATGGTTGTCCGTAATGCTGAGTTTGCTGGACACCCTTAAAACAAAAAAAAGTGACTGCATGGACTGAATCCATGACAGTGTCCTTCTCCCAGAATGTCTTGTCATATCTTTGTGACAATTATTTATTTAGAATCACTATTTAAAAATCATCTTTCCAAAGTATGAATATTCAGTCTCAGTATTTTCTTCCTTTTCCTAAGTTCTGAATGTTAATATTTAAACCTCAACTTTTAAAGCTAAGTCTCCAAAGCATTTTTCAGTGCATTCTTAATGAAGCGACTGGATTTGTTTCACAGTTTGAGAGCATCTTGTCATTTTGTTTCATCACTGTGTTTCAATTCAAAAGGATCAAATCAAAAAAAGTTTTTTTTTTCCCTAAGTTTCAGGTGTAAACTTGTTGTAGAATAATGAAGTGTTCTTTTGAAATACAGGAGGATCATAGGTAGTGCTCTCTGTCAAATCAAAGCAACCCTTTCCAAATTGTGTGTGTATCGTATCGGCAGTTGTATACCCATTCGGCAGTTGAAATATGGTAGACCGTTAGATGTTAAACATTAATTGTTCAATTTGGTGGAAAAGAAAGATTTTTTTTGTGCATACTCAAATTGTGATGGATGGCCAGTCCATCGGTCTGTTTCTGGCTCAGGGGAAGGGGTCATAAGATGACATTGTGACGTGTAGCGTGGTCGTAAAAGTAACTGAAAATATCTAATGAAAAGCTGATCATGGAGTGTTATCTTTTCGTGGTTGTCCCCATCATCAGGTCTTTTATGGATTTGATTTAAAAAAAACAAACATGCGAAGAAGAGTAATGAAAAGCCTTTCAATGCTGAAATGCATGTACGTTAAGGTCCATGGTCCAGCAACAGCACAAAGAAATGATGCCTTAAAGGCAGAGCTTCAACCATCATCTACTTTGAGCGAAGAAGAAGCCACACTGTTTTCCCAGTGAAAGAGTCGCAGATGAGACGATAAATAGAACAGTGCTTGCCAGTGCTTGAATGGCATTGGCACTTGCGACGCATGATGATGCGTTAGTAAGACTGCGACCGTTCGTTTTAAACATGAGTGCCTATAATTTATAAAGTCACATGATTGCTTTCATGTCTTCATTTATTTTTGTTTCCTTCTACATTTAATTTGGTGCCAATTTCATTGTTTTGCCAATATCATTTGCTTCAGGGGTCTCTGCATTTCTTGCTTGATCTTTTTTTTTTTTGGCTAATGTATTATTTGATTTTGATAACATTTATATTTGCTTTTTGGAACAAAAAAAAGTATGTTATAAACGCCTTGATATTTATGACTCAATGCTCTGATCTGATGAGAGGCTTATTTATTGAACAGAGTGATGCCTCTGCACGGTGTGAGGCAGCGTTAGTGGTATGCCCGAGCCTTGTATAGACATGAGGACGGTCGTGCCACGCCATTTTGTGGACAGTTTTGTTAAAAACTTTTATATCTCCACAAACATGATGCTCAGTTTCCCCTGTGTTAATTCAACATTTCAAATAAAATGTCGAAAAATGCCTCATCTCTCAGTCTGCTAAATGTGTTAGTGGACTGCCTCACTCTACTTAAGGTCAACTATCACCAGTTCTACTCTCTGTCCGTGGAGTTGTGTCCTAACCACGCCTCAAACTACTCCTCTCCATCCTCCTACCCTTTATATTTACACACCCTGCTTCTCAATCCGACCACATATCACACAAACTGCACAACAACAGCAGACGGTGGGAGAGGGGGGTCTTTTACATGCTGACCAAGGGCACCAAGCCAAAATCCCTCCGACAGACACCTGAACCAAACCATTTCCAAGGATAACCTGCTGTTGCTTCAAAATATTACTAGCTGGGGGCCCTGGGGTTGGATTGAAGAACCTCTGTATTATATCAATTTTAATGGGTAGAGTGCTCAAAACCAGCAAAGAACAACTGGAGTGCAAAATATTAAATGTGTATATTATGTGGATTATACAGTGCAAATTCTGCTTGTTTTTATTACTTATATCAAATAAAAGTGGTGTTAATAGCCAGTTCACATTTCTGCAATTTAGAACATACTGCCACAAACATAAATGCTTGGTCTACGTTTGAGACAACTGGGAGAAAACTTGAACATGTAAATTCTTTGGTCATCCACAGAGTACATAAGTATATGCTTGCCCAGGCACCCCGCAGTTGGAGCCTTGTTGACACAGAGATAACTTTGCTCCCCAGGTAAACAGTAGGCAGTGTCTAGTTGTGCGAGACCACGACCCTAACCAAACCATGACCTTCACCAACAGAAGTACAACAAACCTGAAGCTAAATTAGGACAAAGAGCAGCTTCTACAAACACAACTAGAGCACTCTTTACAGAAGGAGAACTAATAAATAATCCAATCAGTTGGTGCAGACTAATCAACTCTAGTGTATTAATATATATTTTAATTCATATGTCATAAAAAATCATCATGTAAAACTATTCTTCCAAACAAGAAACATTGGTTTTTCTTTAATATCTATGTAGTGAATTGCTGTTTTGCCTGCTTGTTCCTCAGCTTTCACTGCCACGTTTCTTCCATTGTCATCCCACTTCTTCATTCATCCCTTCTTCCTTCCTTCTTTAATCTCCCAGTCCCAGCTCTTTGCTTGTGAGGGTAGCGATGGCTCTGTCCTTCAGACTTTCAGGTGAGGCGCAAGTTGGCTCGGATTGCACTGGCTGCTTGTTCAGCCTTTTCCACAAGTATTCCATCTTAGCGTCACAGTGCCAGGGGTTCAGGTTCAGTTCCACCCAGCTGATCCCCAAGCCGAGGGTCTCTGGGGCCAGGAACCGCAGCTTGTTCTCACTCAAGTCCAAGTACTGCAGACGTTCAAGCCCATGGAAGACCGTGGCAGGGAGACTCTCCAGCTTGTTCTTCTGCAGGAACAGGTGAGTTAGATTAGCGTTGTGGCTGAAGGCCTTGGTATCCAGGGACTGAAGTTTATTGCTTTCCAGGTGAAGTCTCTCCAGGCCAGTGAGTGAGTGGAGGCTGTCGGCTGGGAGCTCCTCCAGGAGGTTCTGCGAGAGGTGCAGAGTCTCTAGGCTGCCCAGGTTCTTCAGTAAAGCAACGGGTGCTTTCATGAGTCTGTTTCCCGACAGGTCTAGCCAGGTGAGGCTGCTGTTGCTGGGCAGCCAGTCTGCATTGGCATTTGTGAGCAGATTGTCTTTGAGTACCAGGTTGAGCAATGGGGCATGGTAGAATACCTGAGGGGGCAAGTCCTGTAGCTGATTTCCTATGAGTAGAGGAGAATACATAGTGAGGAGAAAACAATCTATACACATTAATCATTTTTTGTGAATACTTCTAAGAGTAATCTCTGCTATCTGGGCAATTATCTGTTCCATTGAGTTTGTGTTACAGTACCAGTACCAGCATATATTTAATTTTGTAAACATTGAGCCTTCCTGCCCCAGAAACATATTCAGAATTTCTACCAGCTGTGTACAGCATCCACTCTGAAATATCCAATGAGTAAAGAATTAGCATCTTGCCACGTAATGGGAACTGCCAGACGTGGAAAGGATTGCATGGCATGAACAATATCTCATGCTAAACTATGCTCTTCCTGATTCGTAGTCCATGTGATAAATAACTGGAAGTATGATGATGGGGTGTACTTGTACACTGGCAGTGAACTGGCAGCTTTATTGGTAGCATGTTTCAGTCTGTCCACCTGTTTGGTATACCCCAGCTACAGCTCACCTGACCCACCTGAATTAAGTACACTGAATAACTGATGCAGATGTGCTGGGAGCTGGAATCCAGCAACAAAAAATGGTCCATCTGAGCATCTCCAAATATTGGAATAGGGAAACACTGATGTATTATTTAGTGTTTAGAAGGTATAACTTATACACACTTAAGAGGTGTGGTGGTGAGGCTTTAACACACAGTCTCTCACCTGTGAGGTCTATGGTATGGAGGTAAGGCAGGCCCATAAGCATATCTGCAGGGAGGCTGGACAGTCTGTTCCCTGGTAGATGAAGCTCCTGCAGGAGCGGTGTGGCTCTCAGCTCATGGGCAGTGATGCTATCCAGGTTGGTGTACTGGATGGTCAGGGAGGTAGTGTTACCTGGGAGACTGTCATTAGGGAAATGGGAGAGAGCGGCATCGGGACACACCACTTCAGTGGTTTTACTGCTGAAGTGGCAGGTGCACCGTTGTGGACACGAGAAGACGCCATGATTGCTGGAGGAGATGACTATGGTGAGCACAATGAGGACCCACAATCCCATTTTGACAAGCCTGCTGGAAATAAGAGGACACTCTCAACCTAGCAGTGACACTGTAATTATCCATTTTTGAAGTAAACATGAAACTCATAAAGCAGTAGGTGAGTGGACAAAGATGATGGTAGTTTCTAAGTGTACATGATAGCATATCTCTTAATCCGTCAGCCAAATGCCTTGTACCGTTTGTAGCCAGGTAGGCTACACCAACCACCAGCACACAATCCATTTGCTACTTAAAAATTATAGTTTTATAATTTAATCCCTTAACATTCAAAGGTGTATTACTTCTGTGTCTGCACATCATATGTAACACATACATCCTTAATATTTATCTTTCTTGATCAATACAATATGACCATGGTCAACTAACATTGAAAGGAGCCCTTACCTCTCCGTTATATGAAGTTTTCTCAAATTCGGTTACTTCAGTCCCTGGTCCACTTTTAAATGCCCTTTCCACAGGCTTATATCACTGGAATATCATTCAGGGACACTGAATCTGTCACTAAGTAAATAACACAGAACATTTAGTCCATTAGTCCCTGACTCGAGGAAGGAAACTATTACTCAGGTGATAAGAAATTAAAATAAATGAACACACAGCTTGACATGTAACCCATTAAAACTCACCAAAAAGTGCATTTGTGTGACCCTTAGAGGTTTTTGTAATGTGGATTCTGACCAGATCAATAACAGTGAATCATTCACTTTGAGTTTCTAGTGTCATCACACATTGCACAATGCTGCACATCCAGTTCTTTATTTTCATCTGTGCACACACAAACAGGAACTTCCCACATTGCACTTAGTAACTCACACAGTAAATACAGTGCTGTGAAAAAAGCATATGCCCTGTCCCACTATTTTTGTCATGCTAAATATACTTTCAGATGCTCATACATGACCTAATATAGGGAATCATGAGGAAACAATTTATTTTTTAAAATATTGATTAATTCAAATGAATAATTCGTAAATTGAGTGAGAAAGGTTTCGCTGCAGTACCTGGTGTGTATTACTCATGCCTCCCCTAACTTAATCACTAGTCTCTACTTTATCTGAAACTTTTATCTTTATCTAAACTACAACAAAATGTTTCCCATAATCAGAGATCAGTCCTTCAGCCCACTGTTCTTTGGAGGGGGGGGGGGGCTTTTGTGCTTTGGGTTATTGTCTTTCTGCATAACCCAATTACGCTTGAGCTTCAAAATATGGACTGATCACCATGAATTTGTGGTTCTGTTAGTTATGGCAAGTCAGAATCAGAATCAAGTTTGTTACACATACATACAATATACAAGGAATTTGTCACCAAGATCCTGGAACAGCAAAGCAGCCCCACGCCATTCAGAGTTGTACTGAATATATGGAATACTGAATAAACTTAAAAAAAAAAAAGTAGCATATTCAGAATACATGTACAACTCATCCTGATAAGAAACATGGGACAACACTGGACTCTACAGCCCTCTTCTGGCCGTTCTTCTAAAGGTCTGGTCAGTGCTGTTGTGTCCGGCTCCTCAGCACTTATCCAGACTGACCAAGACTACATCAGTTTGAATAAACTCATCGTAATTTAGCTGTTTGGTCTGATCAGAGGGACAAACTCGGACAGAGAGCTTGTGAGGAGAACTGCACTTGCTGATGTCTTCCGGTTTGTTCAGACGCTAGAGGGCGCCTCAGAGCGAATCCTAAATGAATGGCTTCACATGGAGTTGTTGTTCAAAATCCTACTCTGATTTTTATTCATGTCTTTAATCCAGACACCTGTGATCGTTTTCTGGAGACAGAGCTGTCTAAAACACTTCCGCACTGTTTCCGTGTTTCTGAACACTTTAAACTGCAGGACAAACAATGAGCTGCTCAGCTCAGCCAATCGGGCGCCTTTCTGGCTGGATGTCGTCATAGAGAGACTCGTTCCATTGTGAAGAACACCGAACGCACACGTCACGTCAGTTTCAAGGAGGTGACGTCACGTGATTCTCTGACAGTGGTGTTTTCACTCGAAGGAGAAACACTGAAAGGTAAGTGTGACTATTCCCGTCTCTGCACTTCTGATTGTAGGAGCAAGATCAGCAGTTCAGCAGCTGTGTGTAGAAAGCCCATCTAGTGCAGTTCAGCTCTTGCTCAGTTCTGTGTTTTAATAAATAAATGAATAAAGTGAGGAGCTAGCTGTGCAGAAAGGAATCTTTTAATGTGCTTCATAATTAGCCTGAGTTTATTCAGGAGCACAATGCTAATTCCTGCTAGCGGCCCAACTGTTTGAAAGAGGCTATATACCAGTAGCTGTAAATTAGCCTGTAGGACTCTGGATTTGCTAACCTATGGTTTTCCCCATCAGCGCATAAGGATTGTGAAGATAACAAGAGAACAGTAAATCAACAGCTGTGAAGAAGATGAAGCAGGAGAGAGAGCTGCACCTCTCCCCCAGTCCCACAACCTGTGGGTGCTGGAGCTCTTGCTTTCCCAGATTCACCCTCTTCCGTAGGAGGGTTAGAGTCCAGGACAGCCAGAGAGAGGACGTGCAGCTTCAGTCAGAGAGGAGAGAAAGAATGACAGAAATGGAGCTGAAGGAGAAGAAGGAGAAAGAGAAAAAGGAGGAAAAGGAGAAAAAGGAGAAAAAGGAGAAGGAGAATAAGAAGGAGAAGACAAATAAGAAGGCAAAGAAGATGGAGAAGAAGGACAAGAATGAGAAAGAGAAGAAGAAGATGGAGAAGAAGGAGAAGAGAGTGGATAAGGATCAGAAATCCACTAAAAAGGTAAGGAACATGACCTCACTCATCACAATGTTACTGGTCAGGGAGACGCTTCATGGGGCTTTAGCACGATTGGAGCTGCATTCGTTTTTCCAGAGGAGATTCTGGGATATCAGGGGCTTGACTGGATAATGAATCTGTATAATTTCCCCAGATCACCACAGAGAGCCCGAACGTACATGTCAGCATTACCCAGCTGACGCTAAACTTAATGACAACACAGCACACGGCTGTGTCTCGTAGCAGCTTTTGTTGTTCCTCAGTTCAGCCAGTTACAGAAGATCATTCCCTCTGCAGTTATTGAACTAGCCCAAACTGTAAACACTGCAGATTCACACTGGACTACAGTCAGATTCTGGATTTTTACAGCTCTCTTCAAACAGTGTTTCTCATTAATGCTGTTTATTGTGTGTTGGGACAGGAGTGTATGACAGAGAGTGGCACAGAGCTCCCCCGTGTAGATGAGATTCAGTGGGAGAAAGAGCTGAGAGATCTGGAAGAGGCAGTGAGAGAGTTAGAGATGGAGATTAAGGGATTCATAGAGAGAGAGGAAGTGCTGAAAAGACAGGTGGAGGAAATAAAAGAGAGAATGGAAGAGATGGAAACACAGAGAGAGAGAGAGCAGAAAGAAGAGGAGCTCCTCCAGGAAATGGAGACGCTGAGAGAAGACCCTGAGGAGGACGGCCCACAGCCTCAGGCTCTGAGTGAGGCAAAAGCAGAGCAGACCTCGGAGTCTCCGATTGGCCATGACAGAGGCTCAGCAGTGGTCATCGAGGTGGAGGAGGTGAGCTTCAGGAGAATTTAGGGGTAAAGAGTGGTCTGGGTTAAAACCAGTCTGCTGAACTTGTGGATCCTCTTTGAGCCCTATTGCTTCTTACTGAGTAATACCTGTTTTACCTGTTTAATAAAGCCAAGGCAACATCATTCAGTGATGTTCTGTATGTACTTATGCTACACTTTCTGTCTCTACTCTGCAGATCTGCAGGTCCTCATCTCTGCATGGTTCAGAAGAAGAAGAACAGGAGGAGAGAACTTTCCCACCACATCCACTGGTGCCACTCGGACGTCCGGTTTGTCTCATTGACTTCCTTTAAATCCCTCTCCCCTTCAGCGTTCCCCACTTAGCCTGCGTCCTTCTCCATATGGAGGAGTACAGTTATCTGGTTAGTGGAAATATAAGAGAATGATGCCAATACAGGTCTTTGTTCTTCTCGCTTCTACAGGCAGGGGTGCTGACAGTGACCCTCAAGAGTTGCAGAGACTTCCCTAAATTCAGTATCCTTGAAGTGTGTGACAATCTCAGTGTTGCGAGACTAGTGTTTGGGTTTGTGTTTGTATGGATGTCAGTTTTTTTTTTTTGCATAGATCAATAGTGCTGGTTCTGCTTTGGCTGTTTTCCTGAGCAGTGCACCAGCTCGTATAAAGAAAGGCACTCGAGGAACTGTGAGGGTCACTTTTGGGAAAGTAACGAGGAGCACAAAGCTGCAGCCCTTCAATGACCCCATGCTGATCGATGAGAGGACTCACATCTCCGTCCAGGTAAACATTACTATTCAGTGTGTTTGTCTTAGTGCAAACAGACGACTGGTAGAACATGACAAAGACAACACAAGACCTACATGAATCCTACCTTACTGAATCTCAGCCAGGTACTGCATGGCCAAAATGAGGGCCAAATGTACATTGACAAATGCCAAGATATCTGAAATCCTGCTCGTCTTCTTGTGTGTTTGTGTTTGCAGATCAGCGAAACAGATGCTATTGGGCACGAGAGCTCCAGTTTTCTGATGGTGGAGTTGATCTGCATTGATATTCATACAGGTGCCTCCACAGTCATGGGCAGAGCCACCATCAAGCTGCTGGAAATCCTTAACGTAAGACCCACTTCCTTCTCACAGCTGTACACAGTCTTCTTTTAAGCCAGTCATTGTCACCTGTCAATCACCAGTAATGAGAATGTCAACATTCTTTTGTTCTTTTTCCAAAGAAAGCATCAGTTTCTCACCAGTTTGATCTGAGGCTCAAAGATCAAGTAAAGCTTACATTTGTACATTACATTGAATTCTTTTATTTTCTGCTTATGTGAAAGACAGACAGAGAGGTATGACTTCTTTCTTCTATTTTCAGAAAGTCTGCACGCTGGACGCAGATCTGGTGTTCAGCTATGGATTCCTGGGCTACGGATATTCTCACCAGGTTGGTGTTAAGAACAGATGAAGATCATACTGCTATCTGTAGAAGAGTAGTAGTGATGAAGATGAAGATGATGCTGAGTTTGTTGTGTTGTTTCTCTCTACAGATAAAACACGCTGGAAAAACGATGGAAAGTTTGGTGGAGAAATCCTGCTTCCTCCGCTGCCCTCCACCTGAGGACCAGAAAGATCCAGACTAGTGAGACATTCAGCCATTGATTTCAATTATAATGAGAATGAAGCTTCTCTTCATGTTTGTTTTATAATTTCAACACTGACAAACTGACGAATCTCTCCACCTCCATCTCCACCACCCTCTTTCTCTCTCAGTAATGTTGTGACCCCTTCCACACTGCCCTCAGTAGACGTTGTCTCTCTCACAAGGCAAGACACCGATAGAGCTGCAGGCCTAGTGGATTTCTCCATCAGGACGAGAGGCAGGTAAGTGTCTTAAGCTGAGACCAGCATGGAGAAGCCGCGTGATGCTGCTCGTTCGTTAATACCACATAATAGACACACTCAGATTAGATGTTCTCAGTTTTCATTATTACTGTGTGTGTGTGTGTGTGTGTGTGTGTGTGTGCGTGTGTGTGTGTGTGTGTTTGACAGGCTTTCACGACTACATAAAGCCTGGCAGGATCACACCAGATCACACAGGCTGCAGTTTCTGGAGAATTTGATCCTGAAGAAGGTGTGTGGGATTGGTGATGGACATGCTTGCAGCTTTTGTGTATTCTGGTGATTGTGTGGTGTTTTGTGGTGTTGTGTACTGTGTTTAAAGCAAGGTGATATATTGTATGTGACAGAGTCTGTCTAAGTAAGAGGGAGAGGGGAGAAGCAAGAACACCAGAGAAGACAGAGAGGCAGTGCAACACCAAAAATGAAGAAGGAAAAAAAAACATACCTGGCCCGGTTCAGAGCTCCACCATCCCAACCTGCAGTAACAACACTGTCCTCCCTGAGGACAAGAGTGTCAGCAAAATGCCATAAATGTGACCCGTTAGTTATTCCTGGAATATGTTTCAGGCTGCTCTTTGAAAGTGGTGGAGCATCTAACCGTTCAGCCACATTTTGGTAGAGACACTGTGTGGAAGACAAAGAAGGAGATGTGTGACTGACTTCTTCTGTTTTCAGAAGGTCTGAGTGTTGGAGGCAGATCTGGTGTTCAGCGATGGAAACCTGGACTATGGATATTCTTACCAGGTTGGTGTTCAGAAAAGATGAAGATCATACTGCTATCTGTAGAAGTGTTGTGATGATGATGATGATGATGATGATAATGATAATGAGTGTTGTAATTTCTCTCTCTATAGATAAAACCTGCTGGAAGAAGTGTGAAGAATCTGCTGGAGAAATCCTGCTTCCTTCACTGCTTCATTCACCCATTCACTTCCATAATAATTTCAATAACTCTTCCTTTAATGTTTGACCTGGAAGATCAACATGGACACATTGACCAATCTCTCTGTCTCTGTGTCTCTCAGAAATGTGGTGACCCCTTCCACACTGGCCTCAGTGAACGATCACTCTCAAATGCAGCGAGACATAGACAGTGATGGACAGGACATCTGCTGGACTATCAGATGACTGCATGGAGAGAAGAGGCATGACTGAACTCGGTCTAGGCTTGGGTGAACCGTATGTCGATGCTGTACATTCATTCATAACACATGAAGGTATGTACAGTTTGTGCCCTCACTGTAATTCAGTTTATGATGTTATAAACTCTAGAAAACACAGCACTGCTTCCTTTGAGAAGTAAACAGCTCTTTAGGTTGTACTTGTGTGTGTTTGACAGGTTGTTGCTGCAAACTAAAGCCGTGGAGCAGTGCGAGACAAAGGAAGAAAGAGAGAAGACAACAGGACAGATGGAGAAGCAGAGGAAAGGGTGAAAACTCCACACTGCCCTCAGTAGACGTTGCCTCTCTCACAATGCAAGACACTGACAGAGCTGCAGGCCTAGTTGGATTCTCCATCAGGACAAGAAGTAGGTAAGTGTCTTAAGCTGAGACCAGCATGGAGAAGCCACACTGAACTTGGTCTAGGCTTGGGTGATGCTGCACGTTTGTTAATACCACATAATAGACATACTCAGACCAGATGTTCTCAGTTTTCATTATTACTGTGTGTGTGTGTGTGCGTGTGTGTTTGACAGGCTTTCACGACTATATAAAGCCTGGCAGGATCACACCAGATCACACAGGCTGCAGTTTCTGGAGATGCAGGGAGACATAGACAGAAAGGGCAGGACATCTGCTGGACTATAAGACGACTGCGTGGAGAGAAGAGGCATGACTGAACTCGGTCTAGGCTTGGGTGAACAGCATGTCGATGCTGTACAGTCATTAATAGCACATGAAGGTATGTACAGTTTGTGCCCTCACTGTAATTGAGTTTATGATGTTATAAACGCTACAAAACACAGCACTGCTTCCTTTGAAAAGTAGAACAACTCTTTAGGTTGTACTTGTGTGTGTTTGACAGGTTGTTGCTGCAAACTAAAGCCGTGGAGCAGTGCGAGACAAAGGAAGAAAGAGAGAAGACAACAGGACAGATGGAGAAGCAGAGGAAAGAGTGAAAACGGCAACATTTCAGAAGAAGAAGCTACCATCACAGCCTTTCTCCACTAAATAATACATGAATTATTAATACATGAATTTCCTCTTTGAGAAAATGGGTTTATATGTTAGGTAAACTGTTGGGTAATATACCACAGGAAGACCAAGATTAAAACTGGAACCATAAGAAAAACATTCAGTCCTAATGAAGGACTGTTTAAATCTCACAATTAAAAAAGATGATCATGAGTCAACATTTCACATAGAAAAGTTTCACCATTACAGACACATATAAAGAAAGATAGAAGATACAAATGATCTCAACATGTCAACACTTTCACATAAACACGGGGGGAGAGATAGAGAAAAGCAAGGTTGGGGATGAGAGCATCTTTGGGCAATTGTACCTCAACATGAGTACATCAGCAGTGTCTAACATCTAGTTGTTTAGCTTAGATGACCATGAAAGGCTCCATTCTTGTGGCATTTATGGCTTGATGTCACATTAGCTACAGCTCTTAATTCACTATTGTCCATTTTTATTCTTGTTTTGTCATTTGTTGTGTTGACCAGAGCAGAATGGGCTCCTCTTTTTGAGTCTTGGTTTCTCTCAAGGTTCCTCTCAAGGTTCCTCTCGATCTGAGGGAGCTTTTCCAAGCCACTGTCCCTTTTGGCCTGCTCAGAAAAGGCTCAGACCCGGATCTCTATAAAGCTGCTTTGTGACAACATTTGTCGTGAAAGTGCTAAAATAAAAAAAAACTGAATAAATTTTTTTTAATGAAAACCTGATCCAGAGTGCTCTGGACCACGGACTGGACCGAAGGTACACCTTCCAACAAAACAATGACCTCAAAGTACTCAGACAAGACAACACAGGGACTGGCTTAGGGACAATTCTGTGAATGTCCTTGACTGGCCCAGCCAGAGCCCTAACTTGAACCCAATCAAACATTTCTGGAGAGACCTGAAAATGGCTGTCAAACAATAGTCCCCATCATCCAGACAGAGCTTGAGAGGATCTGCAGTGAAGAATGGCAAAAAAATCCCCACATTCAGGTGTGCAAACCTAAGAAGACAGAAGGCTGTAATCACTGCCAGTGGTGCTTTAAATAAGTACTGAGTAAAGCGCCTGAATACTTATGTCAATGCAAACATTTCTAAAATTGTTTTCACTTCCTTATTATCGGGCCCTGAGTGCAGAATCAGTCAAAGTCTCCATAAGACTTTGGAACAGAAAAATTAGGGTTTTTGGACGTGATTGTATGAGTTGAACACATTAGATGTTTTGAATTTACGCTTAAGCCGAAAGTTCTTTTTAAATGACAAATATCTTAAAGCTAGAATTGTTTGTTACACAAGTGCGTTTGGAGAATCAAATTGAATAAAAATAATAAGCATTTTTAGTACCTCTATTAGCTTATAATTGCCCTGATACAGTGATTTAGCTAGTCCAAATAGTCTGGCTGTAGCTCTGGTGGAACCATTTTCTATGAAAAATATCCGACCTAGTGTTTTATTTAAGCAGCTTTATCTACAAATATACACTCTAGTAGCACGTTTTGACATGGTTTGCCATATGGCTGTTTCTTTTAGCTTAGCAGCTACTCAGCTAAGTATTCCACCAGTAGAGTAGTACATAAATATATAATTATAAACAATTAACATATATGCTATCTATTTATGTAGGCAGGCTTAGCAGCTACCCAGCTAACAAGTTAGCGCCCACTGCTCAAGCAGACAGAACATGCAAATAGCATATAGACTTTTGATTAAAACGGCTAGCCACATGGCTCTTTATATGCCTACACTGTTACTGAAGGCTTATTTACAGGTTTAGCAGAGCGCACCGCAAAGCACACATCCCAGAAACACAAGGGTACTTGGGGTTAAAAACTGTCATTTTGGCAAAAGCTGGAAGGTGAATCGGGTATGGAAGTTTTCTGCTGGTGGAACAGGAGCTAACTTGTTAGCTGCAAAGCCAAAAAAAATTGCCTTATAGACAGATAGTTCTTAATTTTATATTTACATACTTCTCTACTGGTGGAATGGGCGCTAATTTGTTAGCTGGCTAAGAAGCTAAATTACACTAAAGCTAATCTAACCTACACTAAATCATTAGACTGGACTACTGTCTTGCACGTTGCACTTTCCGCAGTCTGTCCTGTCTCTTCTTGCTCATGCTCCTTGGTGATCCCAGCTCACCGGCATACTCAGGTTGGGCTTGCTTTGCTTTCTAGTCTGGCAGCTGGTTCTCCCATTTTTTACCCAGAGAGCGGCTCTGGTTTTCAGTTCGAGTTTCCCCTGTGTCCCAAGCTAGGCTTGTGGTTTCAGTTCTCCCAGCCCAATCACCATGTCCCATAGTCTTTTCAGGTGATCCAGAGCTTTGTGAGGGGCTTACCAAATTAGGATTACAAATACAAAATTACTTCTATTTACTAAATGCCAGAATAATGAAAGAGGGGATTTTAAGGTCATTTTTATTACTTTTGTCAAAATCAAAAGTTTAAATACATTTCAATGATGTCTTGAGATATTGCTTTAGTATTTTTACATAAAGTTTTTTAAACTTTCCTCATGATGTCATTTATTTTGTTTTGATCATGCATTAGTCCTTCATCAACGGTCACAGGAGGCTGCCCACAGGACACCGTTGGCTGAATATTTCTGGTTGGTGCACTGCTGTGTGTGTTTTTGAACTCTCCTGAAGCACTGCCTTGCCTGGTCCACTCATACCAGCGCACTGGGGAAGGAAACAGTGAGAACGATTCTAACGGCCTGTGAGCGACAGGGGCTCTAAAAATGTATTAACCGAGGATACAGTTGTGGAGCCCAGTGTAATATCTCTTCATGGGTCCCAAACTTTCTGGCAGCGCGCCTTCGCCAGCACAGCACAAACTGGCGTGCCACCACCGGGTCAGTGTCATCGCAGTGCTGAGAATGACCCCCACCCACATAATAACTGCTCTGTGGTGGTCCTATGGCATCCTGACCATTGGAGATCAGGGTGAAATGAGGCTAACAATGTATGCAGATCAACAGATGAACTACAACCTGTAACTGTAGAACTACAAAGTGCCCTTATATGATAAGCTGACAAAATGCACAACGAAGGTAGAGACAAGAAAGTGGTGTCAATGTCATGGCTGATCAGCGTGCATCCTTAAAAATCTGCACTGAAAAACTTTACCTGGAATTGTATCACTGGGACATAAAATGTTTCATAAGTGATGGAACAGATGAGCACGCTGGTTAACCAGTATAACCAACCTGGCAAAGCAGCTCGGTCAGCATGATCAACCTGTTGCCATAAATACAGGCAGTGCTGAACCCAGTGTGGGAGAGTAAATGTACTGCTAGCTTGGCGCTAACATATCATGACGTCAACCACTGGATGGCTCTAGCAAAAGATGTTTTTTGACCATTTGTAATGGTCTGATGGTGGCATGGTGCTTGTTGAGCAGCGCAGCAGTGTTCAAAACGCAACCTACGCTGATTTACAATGGTGTGGTGCTGGCAGTCCAGCATAGCAGTGTTGGAAATGCAGTATAAACTGGTTTATGCATGTTGGCGCTGTATGTTTGTCGACCAGCACAGCACCACGCATGCGCGGCAGAGGGCGGAGGTCTCGTAAGTGAATGAGGGAGAGTTTGTTAATAACTTTCTTGTTTGGGCTCCCGTCCATGAAAAAAAAAAAATCTATCATGTCTCTGTAGTTGAATATAATTTATTGGACTTGTCTTTGCACCCGAGAGGAAGAAAAAAAGAATTTTTTGGACTCCTCACCATGATCGCGGTAAATAGTCATTTCGCAACCTATTTAAGAACTCGTCTTGAAGGCTTGTTTGTGATTGGTCAGAATCTTCCAAACACGTCAATGAGCACTCTGCTGCTTAAAGACGACAGCTCTCCTCCTCTGACCACTTACTTCCGCCGCAACTAAGCTTTCTTTCCATCGTCATGTCTTCATCGCTAATACTTCAGGTTCCAAAGCATGTTCGAAAACTTATGACAGTTCAACTCATAACGAACTCCACACTCGCTTTTTACACTGGTCACAGCTGTGTCTTCTACTAAACTAAATAAGACCCTCAGCCTAAAACAAGTCTGACGCTCTGACAGCACTTCTATAGGAGAAATACATCTAACCGAGCAGGTAGGGCAACAGCTAAAGTCCACGCAGCTTCAATCTAAGAACAAACGCACCTGAGAAATTGTTCACAATATCTCAACGCAAAACTCCAACTCCATCTGCAATACCAGCGTCAACCACCAAGTGTCCAACTGCACTACCCGCTGTACATTCCCATATACAGTCTATTATCACCACCTGGTGTCCAACGTTGTAATATTTTCTGGAACGTTTTTGAATATTTCAGAGCTTTTCACAAGTTTTAACTGCTCTCTCCTTGTAAATTTTCAAAGGGACCATGAAAGGAAATAATCTCAAAAGGAATCTAGTTGCAGTCTTGCAAAGAGGAACACTGCAAGATTCTCAGTCTACAACATTATAGTCTGTCACTGTGAGTAACAAAATGATGTCTTTAGATGCGAGAGGGCATCAGACTTTAATCTTGTAAAGGTATTTTCAGATTTTTTTTTTTATCTTGTAGTGTATGGTTAGCTATGGCCAACAGGCTAGTGAACTCCCTATCTAAAGTGTTTGTGTGACAGATCATATTAAATGTTAGTTGAAATTTGGTTAGTGCCACTAAATTATGTCAGAAAAAAAGCATGCTCCTAGCTTCGTGGCAGATAGAGAGCTCATCTGTTGTTGCACATTTTGTTTTGATCATGCATTAGTCCTTCATCAGCGGTCACAGGAGGCTGCCCACAGGACACCGTTGGCTGAATATTTCTGGTTGGTGCACTGCTGTGTGTGTTTTTGAACTCTCCTGAAGCACTGCCTTGCCTGGTCCACTCATACCAGCGCACTGGGGAAGGAAACAGTGAGAACGATTCTAACGGCCTGTGAGCGACAGGGGCTCTAAAAATGTATTAACCGAGGATATAGTTGTGGAGCCCAGTGTAATATCTCTTCATGGGTCCCAAACTTTCTGGCAGCATGCCTTCGCCAGCGCAGCACACACTGGCGTGCCACCACCGGGTCAGTGTCATCGCAGTGCTGAGAATGACCCCCACCCACATAATTACTGCTCTGAAGTGGTCCTGTGGCATCCTGACCATTGGAGATCAGGGTGAAATGAGGCTAACAATGTATGCAGATCAACAGATGAACTACAACCTGTAACTGTAGAACTACAAAGTGCCCTTATATGATAAGCTGACAAAATGCACAACGAAGGTAGAGACAAGAAAGTGGTGTCAATGTCATTTCTGATCAGCGTGCATCCTTAAAAATCTGCACTGAAAAACTTTACCTGGAATTGTATCACTGGGACATAAAATGTTTCATAAGTGATGGAACAGATGAGCACGCTGGTTAACCAGTATAACCAACCTGGCAAAGCAGCTCGGTCAGCATGATCAACCTGTTGCCATAAATACAGGCAGTGCTGAACCCAGTGTGGGAGAGTAAATGTACTGCTAGCTTGGCGCTAACATATCATGACGTCAACCACTGGATGGCTCTAGCAAAAGATGTTTTTTGACCATTTGTAATGGTCTGATGGTGGCATGGTGCTTGTTGAGCAGCGCAGCAGTGTTCAAAACGCAACCTACGCTGATTTACAATGGTGTGGTGCTGGCAGTCCAGCATAGCAGTGTTGGAAATGCAGTATAAACTGGTTTATGCATGTTGGCGCTGTATGTTTGTCGACCAGCACAGCACCACGCATGCGCGGCAGAGGGCGGAGGTCTCGTAAGTGAATGAGGGAGAGTTTGTTAATAACTTTCTTGTTTGGGCTCCCGTCCATGAAAAAAAAAAATCTATCATGTCTCTGTAGTTGAATATAATTTATTGGACTTGTCTTTGCACCCGAGAGGAAGAAAATAAGAATTTTTTGGACTCCTCACCATGATCGCGGTAAATAGTCATTTCGCAACCTATTTAAGAACTCGTCTTGAAGGCTTGTTTGTGATTGGTCAGAATCTTCCAAACACGTCAATGAGCACTCTGCTGCTTAAAGACGACAGCTCTCCTCCTCTGACCACTTACTTCCGCCGCAACTAAGCTTTCTTTCCATCGTCATGTCTTCATCGCTAATACTTCAGGTTCCAAAGCATGTTCGAAAACTTATGACAGTTCAACTCATAACGAACTCCACACTCGCTTTTTACACTGGTCACAGCTGTGTCTTCTACTAAACTAAATAAGACCCTCAGCCTAAAAGAAGTCTGACGCTTTGACAGCACTTCTATAGGAGAAATACATCTAACCGAGCAGGTAGGGCAACAGCTAAAGTCCACGCAGCTTCAATCTAAGAACAAACGCACCTGAGAAATTGTTCACAATATCTCAACGCAAAACTCCAACTCCATCTGCAATACCAGCGTCAACCACCAAGTGTCCAACTGCACTACCCGCTGTACATTCCCATATACAGTCTATTATCACCACCTGGTGTCCAACGTTGTAATATTTTCTGGAACGTTTTTGAATATTTCAGAGCTTTTCACAAGTTTTAACTGCTCTCTCCTTGTAAATTTTCAAAGGGACCATGAAAGGAAATAATCTCAAAAGGAATCTAGTTGCAGTCTTGCAAAGAGGAACACTGCAAGATTCTCAGTCTACAACATTATAGTCTATCACTGTGAGTAACAAAATGATGTCTTTAGATGCGAGAGGGCATCAGACTTTAATCTTGTAAAGGTATTTTCAGATTTTGTTTTTTATCTTGTAGTGTATGGTTAGCTATGGCCAACAGGCTAGTGAACTCCCTATCTAAAGTGTTTGTGTGACAGATCATATTAAATGTTAGTTGAAATTTGGTTAGTGCCACTAAATTATGTCAGAAAAAAAGCATGCTCCTAGCTTCGTGGCAGATAGAGAGCTCATCTGTTGTTGCACATTTTGTTTTGATCATGCATTAGTCCTTCATCAGCGGTCACAGGAGGCTGCCCACAGGACACCGTTGGCTGAATATTTCTGGTTGGTGCGCTGCTGTGTGTGTTTTTGAACTCTCCTGAAGCACTGCCTTGCCTGATCCACTCATACCAGCGCACTGGGAAGGAAACAGTGAGAACGATTCTAACGGCCTGTGAGCGACAGGGGCTCTAAAAATGTATTAACCGAGGATATAGTTGTGGAGCCCAGTGTAATATCTCTTCATGGGTCCCAAACTTTCTGGCAGCGTGCCTTCGCCAGCGCAGCACACACTGGCGTGCCACCACCGGGTCAGTGTCATCGCAGTGCTGAGAATGACCCCCACCCACATAATTACTGCTCTGAAGTGGTCCTGTGGCGTCCTGACCATTGGAGATCAGGGTGAAATGAGGCTAACAATGTATGCAGATCAACAGATGAACTACAACCTGTAACTGTAGAACTACAAAGTGCCCTTATATGATAAGCTGACAAAATGCACAACGAAGGTAGAGACAAGAAAGTGGTGTCAATGTCATTTCTGATCAGCGTGCATCCTTAAAAATCTGCACTGAAAAACTTTACCTGGAATTGTATCACTGGGACATAAAATGTTTCATAAGTGATGGAACAGATGAGCACGCTGGTTAACCAGCATAACCAACCTGGCAAAGCAGCTCGGTCAGCATGATCAACCTGTTGCCATAAATACAGGCAGTGCTGAACCCAGTGTGGGAGAGTAAATGTACTGCTAGCTTGGCGCTAACATATCATGACGTCAACCACTGGATGGCTCTAGCAAAAGATGTTTTTTGACCATTTGTAATGGTCTGATGGTGGCATGGTGCTTGTTGAGCAGCGCAGCAGTGTTCAAAACGCAACCTACGCTGATTTACAATGGTGTGGTGCTGGCAGTCCAGCATAGCAGTGTTGGAAATGCAGTATAAACTGGTTTATGCATGTTCGGCGCTGTATGTTTGTCGACCAGCACAGCACCACGCATGCGCGGCAGAGGGCGGAGGTCTCGTAAGTGAATGAGGGAGAGTTTGTTAATAACTTTCTTGTTTGGGCTCCCGTCCATGAAAAAAAAAAAAATCTATCATGTCTCTGTAGTTGAATATAATTTATTGGACTTGTCTTTGCACCCGAGAGGAAGAAAAAAAGAATTTTTTGGACTCCTCACCATGATCGCGGTAAATAGTCATTTCGCAACCTATTTAAGAACTCGTCTTGAAGGCTTGTTTGTGATTGGTCAGAATCTTCCAAACACGTCAATGAGCACTCTGCTGCTTAAAGACGACAGCTCTCCTCCTCTGACCACTTACTTCCGCCGCAACTAAGCTTTCTTTCCATCGTCATGTCTTCATCGCTAATACTTCAGGTTCCAAAGCATGTTCGAAAACTTATGACAGTTCAACTCATAACGAACTCCACACTCGCTTTTTACACTGGTCACAGCTGTGTCTTCTACTAAACTAAATAAGACCCTCAGCCTAAAAGAAGTCTGACGCTTTGACAGCACTTCTATAGGAGAAATACATCTAACCGAGCAGGTAGGGCAACAGCTAAAGTCCACGCAGCTTCAATCTAAGAACAAACGCACCTGAGAAATTGTTCACAATATCTCAACGCAAAACTCCAACTCCATCTGCAATACCAGCGTCAACCACCAAGTGTCCAACTGCACTACCCGCTGTACATTCCCATATACAGTCTATTATCACCACCTGGTGTCCAACGTTGTAATATTTTCTGGAACGTTTTTGAATATTTCAGAGCTTTTCACAAGTTTTAACTGCTCTCTCCTTGTAAATTTTCAAAGGGACCATGAAAGGAAATAATCTCAAAAGGAATCTAGTTGCAGTCTTGCAAAGAGGAACACTGCAAGATTCTCAGTCTACAACATTATAGTCTGTCACTGTGAGTAACAAAATGATGTCTTTAGATGCGAGAGGGCATCAGACTTTAATCTTGTAAAGGTATTTTCAGATTTTTTTTTTTATCTTGTAGTGTATGGTTAGCTATGGCCAACAGGCTAGTGAACTCCCTATCTAAAGTGTTTGTGTGACAGATCATATTAAATGTTAGTTGAAATTTGGTTAGTGCCACTAAATTATGTCAGAAAAAAAGCATGCTCCTAGCTTCGTGGCAGATAGAGAGCTCATCTGTTGTTGCACATTTTGTTTTGATCATGCATTAGTCCTTCATCAGCGGTCACAGGAGGCTGCCCACAGGACACCGTTGGCTGAATATTTCTGGTTGGTGCGCTGCTGTGTGTGTTTTTGAACTCTCCTGAAGCACTGCCTTGCCTGGTCCACTCATACCAGCGCACTGGGGAAGGAAACAGTGAGAACGATTCTAACGGCCTGTGAGCGACAGGGGCTCTAAAAATGTATTAACCGAGGATATAGTTGTGGAGCCCAGTGTAATATCTCTTCATGGGTCCCAAACTTTCTGGCAGCGTGCCTTCGCCAGCGCAGCACACACTGGCGTGCCACCACCGGGTCAGTGTCATCGCAGTGCTGAGAATGACCCCCACCCACATAATTACTGCTCTGAAGTGGTCCTGTGGCGTCCTGACCATTGGAGATCAGGGTGAAATGAGGCTAACAATGTATGCAGATCAACAGATGAACTACAACCTGTAACTGTAGAACTACAAAGTGCCCTTATATGATAAGCTGACAAAATGCACAACGAAGGTAGAGACAAGAAAGTGGTGTCAATGTCATTTCTGATCAGCGTGCATCCTTAAAAATCTGCACTGAAAAACTTTACCTGGAATTGTATCACTGGGACATAAAATGTTTCATAAGTGATGGAACAGATGAGCACGCTGGTTAACCAGCATAACCAACCTGGCAAAGCAGCTCGGTCAGCATGATCAACCTGTTGCCATAAATACAGGCAGTGCTGAACCCAGTGTGGGAGAGTAAATGTACTGCTAGCTTGGCGCTAACATATCATGACGTCAACCACTGGATGGCTCTAGCAAAAGATGTTTTTTGACCATTTGTAATGGTCTGATGGTGGCATGGTGCTTGTTGAGCAGCGCAGCAGTGTTCAAAACGCAACCTACGCTGATTTACAATGGTGTGGTGCTGGCAGTCCAGCATAGCAGTGTTGGAAATGCAGTATAAACTGGTTTATGCATGTTCGGCGCTGTATGTTTGTCGACCAGCACAGCACCACGCATGCGCGGCAGAGGGCGGAGGTCTCGTAAGTGAATGAGGGAGAGTTTGTTAATAACTTTCTTGTTTGGGCTCCCGTCCATGAAAAAAAAAAAATCTATCATGTCTCTGTAGTTGAATATAATTTATTGGACTTGTCTTTGCACCCGAGAGGAAGAAAAAAAGAATTTTTTGGACTCCTCACCATGATCGCGGTAAATAGTCATTTCGCAACCTATTTAAGAACTCGTCTTGAAGGCTTGTTTGTGATTGGTCAGAATCTTCCAAACACGTCAATGAGCACTCTGCTGCTTAAAGACGACAGCTCTCCTCCTCTGACCACTTACTTCCGCCGCAACTAAGCTTTCTTTCCATCGTCATGTCTTCATCGCTAATACTTCAGGTTCCAAAGCATGTTCGAAAACTTATGACAGTTCAACTCATAACGAACTCCACACTCGCTTTTTACACTGGTCACAGCTGTGTCTTCTACTAAACTAAATAAGACCCTCAGCCTAAAACAAGTCTGACGCTTTGACAGCACTTCTATAGGAGAAATACATCTAACCGAGCAGGTAGGGCAACAGCTAAAGTCCACGCAGCTTCAATCTAAGAACAAACGCACCTGAGAAATTGTTCACAATATCTCAACGCAAAACTCCAACTCCATCTGCAATACCAGCGTCAACCACCAAGTGTCCAACTGCACTACCCGCTGTACATTCCCATATACAGTCTATTATCACCACCTGGTGTCCAACGTTGTAATATTTTCTGGAACGTTTTTGAATATTTCAGAGCTTTTCACAAGTTTTAACTGCTCTCTCCTTGTAAATTTTCAAAGGGACCATGAAAGGAAATAATCTCAAAAGGAATCTAGTTGCAGTCTTGCAAAGAGGAACACTGCAAGATTCTCAGTCTACAACATTATAGTCTGTCACTGTGAGTAACAAAATGATGTCTTTAGATGCGAGAGGGCATCAGACTTTAATCTTGTAAAGGTATTTTCAGATTTTTTTTTTTATCTTGTAGTGTATGGTTAGCTATGGCCAACAGGCTAGTGAACTCCCTATCTAAAGTGTTTGTGTGACAGATCATATTAAATGTTAGTTGAAATTTGGTTAGTGCCACTAAATTATGTCAGAAAAAAAGCATGCTCCTAGCTTCGTGGCAGATAGAGAGCTCATCTGTTGTTGCACATTTTGTTTTGATCATGCATTAGTCCTTCATCAGCGGTCACAGGAGGCTGCCCACAGGACACCGTTGGCTGAATATTTCTGGTTGGTGCGCTGCTGTGTGTGTTTTTGAACTCTCCTGAAGCACTGCCTTGCCTGGTCCACTCATACCAGCGCACTGGGGAAGGAAACAGTGAGAACGATTCTAACGGCCTGTGAGCGACAGGGGCTCTAAAAATGTATTAACCGAGGATATAGTTGTGGAGCCCAGTGTAATATCTCTTCATGGGTCCCAAACTTTCTGGCAGCGTGCCTTCGCCAGCGCAGCACACACTGGCGTGCCACCACCGGGTCAGTGTCATCGCAGTGCTGAGAATGACCCCCACCCACATAATTACTGCTCTGAAGTGGTCCTGTGGCATCCTGACCATTGGAGATCAGGGTGAAATGAGGCTAACAATGTATGCAGATCAACAGATGAACTACAACCTGTAACTGTAGAACTACAAAGTGCCCTTATATGATAAGCTGACAAAATGCACAACGAAGGTAGAGACAAGAAAGTGGTGTCAATGTCATGGCTGATCAGCGTGCATCCTTAAAAATCTGCACTGAAAAACTTTACCTGGAATTGTATCACTGGGACATAAAATGTTTCATAAGTGATGGAACAGATGAGCACGCTGGTTAACCAGCATAACCAACCTGGCAAAGCAGCTCGGTCAGCATGATCAACCTGTTGCCATAAATACAGGCAGTGCTGAACCCAGTGTGGGAGAGTAAATGTACTGCTAGCTTGGGGCTAACATATCATGACGTCAACCACTGGATGGCTCTAGCAAAAGATGTTTTTTGACCATTTGTAATGGTCTGATGGTGGCATGGTGCTTGTTGAGCAGCGCAGCAGTGTTCAAAACGCAACCTACGCTGATTTACAATGGTGTGGTGCTGGCAGTCCAGCATAGCAGTGTTGGAAATGCAGTATAAACTGGTTTATGCATGTTCGGCGCTGTATGTTTGTCGATCAGCACAGCACCACGCATGCGCGGCAGAGGGCGGAGGTCTCGTAAGTGAATGAGGGAGAGTTTGTTAATAACTTTCTTGTTTGGGCTCCCGTCTATGAAAAAAAAAAAAATCTATCATGTCTCTGTAGTTGAATATAATTTATTGGACGTGTCTTTGCACCCGAGAGGAAGAAAAAAAGAATTTTTTGGACTCCTCACCATGATCGCGGTAAATAGTCATTTCGCAACCTATTTAAGAACTCGTCTTGAAGGCTTGTTTGTGATTGGTCAGAATCTTCCAAACACGTCAATGAGCACTCTGCTGCTTAAAGACGACAGCTCTCCTCCTCTGACCACTTACTTCCGCCGCAACTAAGCTTTCTTTCCATCGTCATGTCTTCATCGCTAATACTTCAGGTTCCAAAGCATGTTCGAAAACTTATGACAGTTCAACTCATAACGAACTCCACACTCGCTTTTTACACTGGTCACAGCTGTGTCTTCTACTAAACTAAATAAGACCCTCAGCCTAAAAGAAGTCTGACGCTTTGACAGCACTTCTATAGGAGAAATACATCTAACCGAGCAGGTAGGGCAACAGCTAAAGTCCACGCAGCTTCAATCTAAGAACAAACGCACCTGAGAAATTGTTCACAATATCTCAACGCAAAACTCCAACTCCATCTGCAATACCAGCGTCAACCACCAAGTGTCCAACTGCACTACCCGCTGTACATTCCCATATACAGTCTATTATCACCACCTGGTGTCCAACGTTGTAATATTTTCTGGAACGTTTTTGAATATTTCAGAGCTTTTCACAAGTTTTAACTGCTCTCTCCTTGTAAATTTTCAAAGGGACCATGAAAGGAAATAATCTCAAAAGGAATCTAGTTGCAGTCTTGCAAAGAGGAACACTGCAAGATTCTCAGTCTACAACATTATAGTCTGTCACTGTGAGTAACAAAATGTTGTCTTTAGATGCGAGAGGGCATCAGACTTTAATCTTGTAAAGGTATTTTCAGATTTTTTTTTAATCTTGTAGTGTATGGTTAGCTATGGCCAACAGGCTAGTGAACTCCCTATCTAAAGTGTTTGTGTGACAGATCATATTAAATGTTAGTTGAAATTTGGTTAGTGCCACTATATTATGTCAGAAAAAAAGCATGCTCCTAGCTTCATGGCAGATAGAGAGCTCATCTGTTGTTGCACATTTTGTTTTGATCATGCATTAGTCCTTCATCAGCGGTCACAGGAGGCTGCCCACAGGACACCGTTGGCTGAATATTTCTGGTTGGTGCGCTGCTGTGTGTGTTTTTGAACTCTCCTGAAGCACTGCCTTGCCTGGTCCACTCATACCAGCGCACTGGGGAAGGAAACAGTGAGAACGATTCTAACGGCCTGTGAGCGACAGGGGCTCTAAAAATGTATTAACCGAGGATATAGTTGTGGAGCCCAGTGTAATATCTCTTCATGGGTCCCAAACTTTCTGGCAGCGTGCCTTCGCCAGCGCAGCACACACTGGCGTGCCACCACCGGGTCAGTGTCATCGCAGTGCTGAGAATGACCCCCACCCACATAATTACTGCTCTGAAGTGGTCCTGTGGCATCCTGACCATTGGAGATCAGGGTGAAATGAGGCTAACAATGTATGCAGATCAACAGATGAACTACAACCTGTAACTGTAGAACTACAAAGTGCCCTTATATGATAAGCTGACAAAATGCACAACGAAGGTAGAGACAAGAAAGTGGTGTCAATGTCATGGCTGATCAGCGTGCATCCTTAAAAATCTGCACTGAAAAACTTTACCTGGAATTGTATCACTGGGACATAAAATGTTTCATAAGTGATGGAACAGATGAGCACGCTGGTTAACCAGCATAACCAACCTGGCAAAGCAGCTCGGTCAGCATGATCAACCTGTTGCCATAAATACAGGCAGTGCTGAACCCAGTGTGGGAGAGTAAATGTACTGCTAGCTTGGCGCTAACATATCATGACGTCAACCACTGGATGGCTCTAGCAAAAGATGTTTTTTGACCATTTGTAATGGTCTGATGGTGGCATGGTGCTTGTTGAGCAGCGCAGCAGTGTTCAAAACGCAACCTACGCTGATTTACAATGGTGTGGTGCTGGCAGTCCAGCATAGCAGTGTTGGAAATGCAGTATAAACTGGTTTATGCATGTTCGGCGCTGTATGTTTGTCGACCAGCACAGCACCACGCATGCGCGGCAGAGGGCGGAGGTCTCGTAAGTGAATGAGGGAGAGTTTGTTAATAACTTTCTTGTTTGGGCTCCCGTCCATGAAAAAAAAAAAATCTATCATGTCTCTGTAGTTGAATATAATTTATTGGACTTGTCTTTGCACCCGAGAGGAAGAAAAAAAGAATTTTTTGGACTCCTCACCATGATCGCGGTAAATAGTCATTTCGCAACCTATTTAAGAACTCGTCTTGAAGGCTTGTTTGTGATTGGTCAGAATCTTCCAAACACGTCAATGAGCACTCTGCTGCTTAAAGACGACAGCTCTCCTCCTCTGACCACTTACTTCCGCCGCAACTAAGCTTTCTTTCCATCGTCATGTCTTCATCGCTAATACTTCAGGTTCCAAAGCATGTTCGAAAACTTATGACAGTTCAACTCATAACGAACTCCACACTCGCTTTTTACACTGGTCACAGCTGTGTCTTCTACTAAACTAAATAAGACCCTCAGCCTAAAAGAAGTCTGACGCTTTGACAGCACTTCTATAGGAGAAATACATCTAACCGAGCAGGTAGGGCAACAGCTAAAGTCCACGCAGCTTCAATCTAAGAACAAACGCACCTGAGAAATTGTTCACAATATCTCAACGCAAAACTCCAACTCCATCTGCAATACCAGCGTCAACCACCAAGTGTCCAACTGCACTACCCGCTGTACATTCCCATATACAGTCTATTATCACCACCTGGTGTCCAACGTTGTAATATTTTCTGGAACGTTTTTGAATATTTCAGAGCTTTTCACAAGTTTTAACTGCTCTCTCCTTGTAAATTTTCAAAGGGACCATGAAAGGAAATAATCTCAAAAGGAATCTAGTTGCAGTCTTGCAAAGAGGAACACTGCAAGATTCTCAGTCTACAACATTATAGTCTATCACTGTGAGTAACAAAATGATGTCTTTAGATGCGAGAGGGCATCAGACTTTAATCTTGTAAAGGTATTTTCAGATTTTTTTTTTATCTTGTAGTGTATGGTTAGCTATGGCCAACAGGCTAGTGAACTCCCTATCTAAAGTGTTTGTGTGACAGATCATATTAAATGTTAGTTGAAATTTGGTTAGTGCCACTAAATTATGTCAGAAAAAAAGCATGCTCCTAGCTTCGTGGCAGATAGAGAGCTCATCTGTTGTTGCACATTTTGTTTTGATCATGCATTAGTCCTTCATCAGCGGTCACAGGAGGCTGCCCACAGGACACCGTTGGCTGAATATTTCTGGTTGGTGCGCTGCTGTGTGTGTTTTTGAACTCTCCTGAAGCACTGCCTTGCCTGGTCCACTCATACCAGCGCACTGGGGAAGGAAACAGTGAGAACGATTCTAACGGCCTGTGAGCGACAGGGGCTCTAAAAATGTATTAACCGAGGATATAGTTGTGGAGCCCAGTGTAATATCTCTTCATGGGTCCCAAACTTTCTGGCAGCGTGCCTTCGCCAGCGCAGCACACACTGGCGTGCCACCACCGGGTCAGTGTCATCGCAGTGCTGAGAATGACCCCCACCCACATAATTACTGCTCTGAAGTGGTCCTGTGGCATCCTGACCATTGGAGATCAGGGTGAAATGAGGCTAACAATGTATGCAGATCAACAGATGAACTACAACCTGTAACTGTAGAACTACAAAGTGCCCTTATATGATAAGCTGACAAAATGCACAACGAAGGTAGAGACAAGAAAGTGGTGTCAATGTCATGGCTGATCAGCGTGCATCCTTAAAAATCTGCACTGAAAAACTTTACCTGGAATTGTATCACTGGGACATAAAATGTTTCATAAGTGATGGAACAGATGAGCACGCTGGTTAACCAGCATAACCAACCTGGCAAAGCAGCTCGGTCAGCATGATCAACCTGTTGCCATAAATACAGGCAGTGCTGAACCCAGTGTGGGAGAGTAAATGTACTGCTAGCTTGGCGCTAACATATCATGACGTCAACCACTGGATGGCTCTAGCAAAAGATGTTTTTTGACCATTTGTAATGGTCTGATGGTGGCATGGTGCTTGTTGAGCAGCGCAGCAGTGTTCAAAACGCAACCTACGCTGATTTACAATGGTGTGGTGCTGGCAGTCCAGCATAGCAGTGTTGGAAATGCAGTATAAACTGGTTTATGCATGTTCGGCGCTGTATGTTTGTCGACCAGCACAGCACCACGCATGCGCGGCAGAGGGCGGAGGTCTCGTAAGTGAATGAGGGAGAGTTTGTTAATAACTTTCTTGTTTGGGCTCCCGTCCATGAAAAAAAAAAAAATCTATCATGTCTCTGTAGTTGAATATAATTTATTGGACTTGTCTTTGCACCCGAGAGGAAGAAAAAAAGAATTTTTTGGACTCCTCACCATGATCGCGGTAAATAGTCATTTCGCAACCTATTTAAGAACTCGTCTTGAAGGCTTGTTTGTGATTGGTCAGAATCTTCCAAACACGTCAATGAGCACTCTGCTGCTTAAAGACGACAGCTCTCCTCCTCTGACCACTTACTTCCGCCGCAACTAAGCTTTCTTTCCATCGTCATGTCTTCATCGCTAATACTTCAGGTTCCAAAGCATGTTCGAAAACTTATGACAGTTCAACTCATAACGAACTCCACACTCGCTTTTTACACTGGTCACAGCTGTGTCTTCTACTAAACTAAATAAGACCCTCAGCCTAAAAGAAGTCTGACGCTTTGACAGCACTTCTATAGGAGAAATACATCTAACCGAGCAGGTAGGGCAACAGCTAAAGTCCACGCAGCTTCAATCTAAGAACAAACGCACCTGAGAAATTGTTCACAATATCTCAACGCAAAACTCCAACTCCATCTGCAATACCAGCGTCAACCACCAAGTGTCCAACTGCACTACCCGCTGTACATTCCCATATACAGTCTATTATCACCACCTGGTGTCCAACGTTGTAATATTTTCTGGAACGTTTTTGAATATTTCAGAGCTTTTCACAAGTTTTAACTGCTCTCTCCTTGTAAATTTTCAAAGGGACCATGAAAGGAAATAATCTCAAAAGGAATCTAGTTGCAGTCTTGCAAAGAGGAACACTGCAAGATTCTCAGTCTACAACATTATAGTCTATCACTGTGAGTAACAAAATGATGTCTTTAGATGCGAGAGGGCATCAGACTTTAATCTTGTAAAGGTATTTTCAGATTTTTTTTTTATCTTGTAGTGTATGGTTAGCTATGGCCAACAGGCTAGTGAACTCCCTATCTAAAGTGTTTGTGTGACAGATCATATTAAATGTTAGTTGAAATCTGATTAGTGCCACTAAATTATGTCAGAAAAAAAGTATGCTCCTAGCTTCGTGGCAGATAGAGAGCTCATCTGTTGTTGCACATTTTGTTTTGATCATGCATTAGTCCTTCATCAGCGGTCACAGGAGGCTGCCCACAGGACACCGTTGGCTGAATATTTCTGGTTGGTGCACTGCTGTCAGTGTTGGAACTCTCCTGAAGCACTGCCTTGCCTGGTCCACTCATACCAGCGCACTGGGGAAGGAAACAGTGAGAACGATTCTAACGGCCTGTGAGCGACAGGGGCTCTAAAAATGTATTAACCGAGGATATAGTTGTGGAGCCCAGTGTAATATCTCTTCATGGGTCCCAAACTTTCTGGCAGCGTGCCTTCGCCAGCGCAGCACACACTGGCGTGCCACCACCGGGTCAGTGTCATCGCAGTGCTGAGAATGACCCCCACCCACATAATTACTGCTCTGAAGTGGTCCTGTGGCATCCTGACCATTGGAGATCAGGGTGAAATGAGGCTAACAATGTATGCAGATCAACAGATGAACTACAACCTGTAACTGTAGAACTACAAAGTGCCCTTATATGATAAGCTGACAAAATGCACAACGAAGGTAGAGACAAGAAAGTGGTGTCAATGTCATGGCTGATCAGCGTGCATCCTTAAAAATCTGCACTGAAAAACTTTACCTGGAATTGTATCACTGGGACATAAAATGTTTCATAAGTGATGGAACAGATGAGCACGCTGGTTAACCAGCATAACCAACCTGGCAAAGCAGCTCGGTCAGCATGATCAACCTGTTGCCATAAATACAGGCAGTGCTGAACCCAGTGTGGGAGAGTAAATGTACTGCTAGCTTGGCGCTAACATATCATGACGTCAACCACTGGATGGCTCTAGCAAAAGATGTTTTTTGACCATTTGTAATGGTCTGATGGTGGCATGGTGCTTGTTGAGCAGCGCAGCAGTGTTCAAAACGCAACCTACGCTGATTTACAATGGTGTGGTGCTGGCAGTCCAGCATAGCAGTGTTGGAAATGCAGTATAAACTGGCTTATGCATGTTCGGCGCTGTATGTTTGTCGACCAGCACAGCACCACGCATGCGCGGCAGAGGGCGGAGGTCTCGTAAGTGAATGAGGGAGAGTTTGTTAATAACTTTCTTGTTTGGGCTCCCGTCCATGAAAAAAAAAAAAATCTATCATGTCTCTGTAGTTGAATGTAATTCTTTGGACTTGTGTTTGTACCCGCGAGGAAGAAAAAAAGATTTTTTTGGACTCCTCACCATGATCGCGGTAAATAGTCATTTCGCAACCTATTTAAGAACTCGTCTTGAAGGATTGTTTGTGATTGGTCAGAATCTTCCAAACACGTCAATGAGCACTCTGCTGCTTAAAGACGACAGCTCTTCTCTGACCACTTACTTCCTCCGCAACTAAGCTTTCTTTCCATCGTCATGTCTTCATCGCTAATACTTCAGGTTCCAAAGCATGTTCGAAAACTTATGACAGTTCAACTCATAACGAACTCCACACTCGCTTTTTACACTGGTCACAGCTGTGTCTTCTACTAAACTAAATAAGACCCTCAGCCTAAAACAAGTCTGACGCTTTGACAGCACTTCTATAGGAGAAATACATCTAACCGAGCAGGTAGGGCAACAGCTAAAGTCCACGCAGCTTCAATCTAAGAACAAACGCACCTGAGAAATTGTTCACAATATCTCAACGCAAAACTCCAACTCCATCTGCAATACCAGCGTCAACCACCAAATGTCCAACTGCACTACCCGCTGTACATTCCCATATACAGTCTATTATCACCACCTGGTGTCCAACGTTGTAATATTTTCTGGAACGTTTTTGAATATTTCAGAGCTTTTCACAAGTTTTAACTGCTCTCTCCTTGTAAATTTTCAAAGGGACCATGAAAGGAAATAATCTCAAAAGGAATCTAGTTGCAGTCTTGCAAAGAGGAACACTGCAAGATTCTCAGTCTACAACATTATAGTCTATCACTGTGAGTAACAAAATGATGTCTTTAGATGCGAGAGGGCATCAGACTTTAATCTTGTAAAGGTATTTTCAGATTTTTTTTTTATCTTGTAGTGTATGGTTAGCTATGGCCAACAGGCTAGTGAACTCCCTATCTAAAGTGTTTGTGTGACAGATCATATTAAATGTTAGTTGAAATCTGGTTAGTGCCACTAAATTATGTCAGAAAAAAAGTATGCTCCTAGCTTCGTGGCAGATAGAGAGCTCATCTGTTGTTGCACATTTTGTTTTGATCATGCATTAGTCCTTCATCAGCGGTCACAGGAGGCTGCCCACAGGACACCGTTGGCTGAATATTTCTGGTTGGTGCACTGCTGTCAGTGTTGGAACTCTCCTGAAGCACTGCCTTGCCTGGTCCACTCATACCAGCGCACTGGGGAAGGAAACAGTGAGAACGATTCTAACGGCCTGTGAGCGACAGGGGCTCTAAAAATGTATTAACCGAGGATATAGTTGTGGAGCCCAGTGTAATATCTCTTCATGGGTCCCAAACTTTCTGGCAGCGTGCCTTCGCCAGCGCAGCACACACTGGCGTGCCACCACCGGGTCAGTGTCATCGCAGTGCTGAGAATGACCCCCACCCACATAATTACTGCTCTGAAGTGGTCCTGTGGCATCCTGACCATTGGAGATCAGGGTGAAATGAGGCTAACAATGTATGCAGATCAACAGATGAACTACAACCTGTAACTGTAGAACTACAAAGTGCCCTTATATGATAAGCTGACAAAATGCACAACGAAGGTAGAGACAAGAAAGTGGTGTCAATGTCATGGCTGATCAGCGTGCATCCTTAAAAATCTGCACTGAAAAACTTTACCTGGAATTGTATCACTGGGACATAAAATGTTTCATAAGTGATGGAACAGATGAGCACGCTGGTTAACCAGCATAACCAACCTGGCAAAGCAGCTCGGTCAGCATGATCAACCTGTTGCCATAAATACAGGCAGTGCTGAACCCAGTGTGGGAGAGTAAATGTACTGCTAGCTTGGCGCTAACATATCATGACGTCAACCACTGGATGGCTCTAGCAAAAGATGTTTTTTGACCATTTGTAATGGTCTGATGGTGGCATGGTGCTTGTTGAGCAGCGCAGCAGTGTTCAAAACGCAACCTACGCTGATTTACAATGGTGTGGTGCTGGCAGTCCAGCATAGCAGTGTTGGAAATGCAGTATAAACTGGCTTATGCATGTTCGGCGCTGTATGTTTGTCGACCAGCACAGCACCACGCATGCGCGGCAGAGGGCGGAGGTCTCGTAAGTGAATGAGGGAGAGTTTGTTAATAACTTTCTTGTTTGGGCTCCCGTCCATGAAAAAAAAAAAAATCTATCATGTCTCTGTAGTTGAATGTAATTCTTTGGACTTGTGTTTGTACCCGCGAGGAAGAAAAAAAGATTTTTTTGGACTCCTCACCATGATCGCGGTAAATAGTCATTTCGCAACCTATTTAAGAACTCGTCTTGAAGGATTGTTTGTGATTGGTCAGAATCTTCCAAACACGTCAATGAGCACTCTGCTGCTTAAAGACGACAGCTCTCCTCCTCTGACCACTTACTTCCGCCGCAACTAAGCTTTCTTTCCATCGTCATGTCTTCATCGCTAATACTTCAGGTTCCAAAGCATGTTCGAAAACTTATGACAGTTCAACTCATAACGAACTCCACACTCGCTTTTTACACTGGTCACAGCTGTGTCTTCTACTAAACTAAATAAGACCCTCAGCCTAAAAGAAGTCTGACGCTTTGACAGCACTTCTATAGGAGAAATACATCTAACCGAGCAGGTAGGGCAACAGCTAAAGTCCACGCAGCTTCAATCTAAGAACAAACGCACCTGAGAAATTGTTCACAATATCTCAACGCAAAACTCCAACTCCATCTGCAATACCAGCGTCAACCACCAAGTGTCCAACTGCACTACCCGCTGTACATTCCCATATACAGTCTATTATCACCACCTGGTGTCCAACGTTGTAATATTTTCTGGAACGTTTTTGAATATTTCAGAGCTTTTCACAAGTTTTAACTGCTCTCTCCTTGTAAATTTTCAAAGGGACCATGAAAGGAAATAATCTCAAAAGGAATCTAGTTGCAGTCTTGCAAAGAGGAACACTGCAAGATTCTCAGTCTACAACATTATAGTCTATCACTGTGAGTAACAAAATGATGTCTTTAGATGCGAGAGGGCATCAGACTTTAATCTTGTAAAGGTATTTTCAGATTTTTTTTTTATCTTGTAGTGTATGGTTAGCTATGGCCAACAGGCTAGTGAACTCCCTATCTAAAGTGTTTGTGTGACAGATCATATTAAATGTTAGTTGAAATTTGGTTAGTGCCACTAAATTATGTCAGAAAAAAAGCATGCTCCTAGCTTCGTGGCAGATAGAGAGCTCATCTGTTGTTGCACATTTTGTTTTGATCATGCATTAGTCCTTCATCAGCGGTCACAGGAGGCTGCCCACAGGACACCGTTGGCTGAATATTTCTGGTTGGTGCGCTGCTGTGTGTGTTTTTGAACTCTCCTGAAGCACTGCCTTGCCTGGTCCACTCATACCAGCGCACTGGGGAAGGAAACAGTGAGAACGATTCTAACGGCCTGTGAGCGACAGGGGCTCTAAAAATGTATTAACCGAGGATATAGTTGTGGAGCCCAGTGTAATATCTCTTCATGGGTCCCAAACTTTCTGGCAGCGTGCCTTCGCCAGCGCAGCACACACTGGCGTGCCACCACCGGGTCAGTGTCATCGCAGTGCTGAGAATGACCCCCACCCACATAATTACTGCTCTGAAGTGGTCCTGTGGCATCCTGACCATTGGAGATCAGGGTGAAATGAGGCTAACAATGTATGCAGATCAACAGATGAACTACAACCTGTAACTGTAGAACTACAAAGTGCCCTTATATGATAAGCTGACAAAATGCACAACGAAGGTAGAGACAAGAAAGTGGTGTCAATGTCATGGCTGATCAGCGTGCATCCTTAAAAATCTGCACTGAAAAACTTTACCTGGAATTGTATCACTGGGACATAAAATGTTTCATAAGTGATCGAACAGATGAGCACGCTGGTTAACCAGCATAACCAACCTGGCAAAGCAGCTCGGTCAGCATGATCAACCTGTTGCCATAAATACAGGCAGTGCTGAACCCAGTGTGGGAGAGTAAATGTACTGCTAGCTTGGCGCTAACATATCATGACGTCAACCACTGGATGGCTCTAGCAAAAGATGTTTTTTGACCATTTGTAATGGTCTGATGGTGGCATGGTGCTTGTTGAGCAGCGCAGCAGTGTTCAAAACGCAACCTACGCTGATTTACAATGGTGTGGTGCTGGCAGTCCAGCATAGCAGTGTTGGAAATGCAGTATAAACTGGTTTATGCATGTTCGGCGCTGTATGTTTGTCGACCAGCACAGCACCACGCATGCGCGGCAGAGGGCGGAGGTCTCGTAAGTGAATGAGGGAGAGTTTGTTAATAACTTTCTTGTTTGGGCTCCCGTCCATGAAAAAAAAAAAATCTATCATGTCTCTGTAGTTGAATATAATTTATTGGACTTGTCTTTGCACCCGAGAGGAAGAAAAAAAGAATTTTTTGGACTCCTCACCATGATCGCGGTAAATAGTCATTTCGCAACCTATTTAAGAACTCGTCTTGAAGGCTTGTTTGTGATTGGTCAGAATCTTCCAAACACGTCAATGAGCACTCTGCTGCTTAAAAACGACAGCTCTCCTCCTCTGACCACTTACTTCCGCCGCAACTAAGCTTTCTTTCCATCGTCATGTCTTCATCGCTAATACTTCAGGTTCCAAAGCATGTTCGAAAACTTATGACAGTTCAACTCATAACGAACTCCACACTCGCTTTTTACACTGGTCACAGCTGTGTCTTCTACTAAACTAAATAAGACCCTCAGCCTAAAAGAAGTCTGACGCTTTGACAGCACTTCTATAGGAGAAATACATCTAACCGAGCAGGTAGGGCAACAGCTAAAGTCCACGCAGCTTCAATCTAAGAACAAACGCACCTGAGAAATTGTTCACAATATCTCAACGCAAAACTCCAACTCCATCTGCAATACCAGCGTCAACCACCAAGTGTCCAACTGCACTACCCGCTGTACATTCCCATATACAGTCTATTATCACCACCTGGTGTCCAACGTTGTAATATTTTCTGGAACGTTTTTGAATATTTCAGAGCTTTTCACAAGTTTTAACTGCTCTCTCCTTGTAAATTTTCAAAGGGACCATGAAAGGAAATAATCTCAAAAGGAATCTAGTTGCAGTCTTGCAAAGAGGAACACTGCAAGATTCTCAGTCTACAACATTATAGTCTATCACTGTGAGTAACAAAATGATGTCTTTAGATGCGAGAGGGCATCAGACTTTAATCTTGTAAAGGTATTTTCAGATTTTTTTTTTATCTTGTAGTGTATGGTTAGCTATGGCCAACAGGCTAGTGAACTCCCTATCTAAAGTGTTTGTGTGACAGATCATATTAAATGTTAGTTGAAATTTGGTTAGTGCCACTAAATTATGTCAGAAAAAAAGCATGCTCCTAGCTTCGTGGCAGATAGAGAGCTCATCTGTTGTTGCACATTTTGTTTTGATCATGCATTAGTCCTTCATCAGCGGTCACAGGAGGCTGCCCACAGGACACCGTTGGCTGAATATTTCTGGTTGGTGCGCTGCTGTGTGTGTTTTTGAACTCTCCTGAAGCACTGCCTTGCCTGGTCCACTCATACCAGCGCACTGGGGAAGGAAACAGTGAGAACGATTCTAACGGCCTGTGAGCGACAGGGGCTCTAAAAATGTATTAACCGAGGATATAGTTGTGGAGCCCAGTGTAATATCTCTTCATGGGTCCCAAACTTTCTGGCAGCGTGCCTTCGCCAGCGCAGCACACACTGGCGTGCCACCACCGGGTCAGTGTCATCGCAGTGCTGAGAATGACCCCCACCCACATAATTACTGCTCTGAAGTGGTCCTGTGGCATCCTGACCATTGGAGATCAGGGTGAAATGAGGCTAACAATGTATGCAGATCAACAGATGAACTACAACCTGTAACTGTAGAACTACAAAGTGCCCTTATATGATAAGCTGACAAAATGCACAACGAAGGTAGAGACAAGAAAGTGGTGTCAATGTCATGGCTGATCAGCGTGCATCCTTAAAAATCTGCACTGAAAAACTTTACCTGGAATTGTATCACTGGGACATAAAATGTTTCATAAGTGATGGAACAGATGAGCACGCTGGTTAACCAGCATAACCAACCTGGCAAAGCAGCTCGGTCAGCATGATCAACCTGTTGCCATAAATACAGGCAGTGCTGAACCCAGTGTGGGAGAGTAAATGTACTGCTAGCTTGGCGCTAACATATCATGACGTCAACCACTGGATGGCTCTAGCAAAAGATGTTTTTTGACCATTTGTAATGGTCTGATGGTGGCATGGTGCTTGTTGAGCAGCGCAGCAGTGTTCAAAACGCAACCTACGCTGATTTACAATGGTGTGGTGCTGGCAGTCCAGCATAGCAGTGTTGGAAATGCAGTATAAACTGGTTTATGCATGTTCGGCGCTGTATGTTTGTCGACCAGCACAGCACCACGCATGCGCGGCAGAGGGCGGAGGTCTCGTAAGTGAATGAGGGAGAGTTTGTTAATAACTTTCTTGTTTGGGCTCCCGTCCATGAAAAAAAAAAAAATCTATCATGTCTCTGTAGTTGAATATAATTTATTGGACTTGTCTTTGCACCCGAGAGGAAGAAAAAAAGAATTTTTTGGACTCCTCACCATGATCGCGGTAAATAGTCATTTCGCAACCTATTTAAGAACTCGTCTTGAAGGCTTGTTTGTGATTGGTCAGAATCTTCCAAACACGTCAATGAGCACTCTGCTGCTTAAAGACGACAGCTCTCCTCCTCTGACCACTTACTTCCGCCGCAACTAAGCTTTCTTTCCATCGTCATGTCTTCATCGCTAATACTTCAGGTTCCAAAGCATGTTCGAAAACTTATGACAGTTCAACTCATAACGAACTCCACACTCGCTTTTTACACTGGTCACAGCTGTGTCTTCTACTAAACTAAATAAGACCCTCAGCCTAAAACAAGTCTGACGCTTTGACAGCACTTCTATAGGAGAAATACATCTAACCGAGCAGGTAGGGCAACAGCTAAAGTCCACGCAGCTTCAATCTAAGAACAAACGCACCTGAGAAATTGTTCACAATATCTCAACGCAAAACTCCAACTCCATCTGCAATACCAGCGTCAACCACCAAGTGTCCAACTGCACTACCCGCTGTACATTCCCATATACAGTCTATTATCACCACCTGGTGTCTAACGTTGTAATATTTTCTGGAACGTTTTTGAATATTTCAGAGCTTTTCACAAGTTTTAACTGCTCTCTCCTTGTAAATTTTCAAAGGGACCATGAAAGGAAATAATCTCAAAAGGAATCTAGTTGCAGTCTTGCAAAGAGGAACACTGCAAGATTCTCAGTCTACAACATTATAGTCTATCACTGTGAGTAACAAAATGATGTCTTTAGATGCGAGAGGGCATCAGACTTTAATCTTGTAAAGGTATTTTCAGATTTTTTTTTATCTTGTAGTGTATGGTTAGCTATGGCCAACAGGCTAGTGAACTCCCTATCTAAAGTGTTTGTGTGACAGATCATATTAAATGTTAGTTGAAATTTGGTTAGTGCCACTAAATTATGTCAGAAAAAAAGCATGCTCCTAGCTTCGTGGCAGATAGAGAGCTCATCTGTTGTTGCACATTTTGTTTTGATCATGCATTAGTCCTTCATCAGCGGTCACAGGAGGCTGCCCACAGGACACCGTTGGCTGAATATTTCTGGTTGGTGCGCTGCTGTGTGTGTTTTTGAACTCTCCTGAAGCACTGCCTTGCCTGGTCCACTCATACCAGCGCACTGGGGAAGGAAACAGTGAGAACGATTCTAACGGCCTGTGAGCGACAGGGGCTCTAAAAATGTATTAACCGAGGATATAGTTGTGGAGCCCAGTGTAATATCTCTTCATGGGTCCCAAACTTTCTGGCAGCGTGCCTTCGCCAGCGCAGCACACACTGGCGTGCCACCACCGGGTCAGTGTCATCGCAGTGCTGAGAATGACCCCCACCCACATAATTACTGCTCTGAAGTGGTCCTGTGGCATCCTGACCATTGGAGATCAGGGTGAAATGAGGCTAACAATGTATGCAGATCAACAGATGAACTACAACCTGTAACTGTAGAACTACAAAGTGCCCTTATATGATAAGCTGACAAAATGCACAACGAAGGTAGAGACAAGAAAGTGGTGTCAATGTCATGGCTGATCAGCGTGCATCTTTAAAAATCTGCACTGAAAAACTTTACCTGGAATTGTATCACTGGGACATAAAATGTTTCATAAGTGATCGAACAGATGAGCATGCTGGTTAACCAGCATAACCAACCTGGCAAAGCAGCTCGGTCAGCATGATCAACCTGTTGCCATAAATACAGGCAGTGCTGAACCCAGTGTGGGAGAGTAAATGTACTGCTAGCTTGGGGCTAACATATCATGACGTCACCCACTGGATGGCTCTAGCAAAAGATGTTTTTTGACCATTTGTAATGGTCTGATGCTGGCATGGTGCTTGTTGAGCAGCGCAGCAGTGTTCAAAACGCAACCTACGCTGATTTACAATGGTGTGGTGCTGGCAGTCCAGCATAGCAGTGTTGGAAATGCAGTATAAACTGGTTTATGCATGTTCGGCGCTGTATGTTTGTCGATCAGCACAGCACCACGCATGCGCGGCAGAGGGCGGAGGTCTCGTAAGTGAATGAGGGAGAGTTTGTTAATAACTTTCTTGTTTGGGCTCCCGTCCATGAAAAAAAAAAAAATCTATCATGTCTCTGTAGTTGAATGTAATTCTTTGGACTTGTGTTTGTACCCGCGAGGAAGAAAAAAAGATTTTTTTGGACTCCTCACCATGATCGCGGTAAATAGTCATTTCGCAACCTATTTAAGAACTCGTCTTGAAGGATTGTTTGTGATTGGTCAGAATCTTCCAAACACGTCAATGAGCACTCTGCTGCTTAAAGACGACAGCTCTTCTCTGACCACTTACTTCCGCCGCAACTAAGCTTTCTTTCCATCGTCATGTCTTCATCGCTAATACTTCAGGTTCCAAAGCATGTTCGAAAACTTATGACAGTTCAACTCATAACGAACTCCACACTCGCTTTTTACACTGGTCACAGCTGTGTCTTCTACTAAACTAAATAAGACCCTCAGCCTAAAACAAGTCTGACGCTTTGACAGCACTTCTATAGGAGAAATACATCTAACCGAGCAGGTAGGGCAACAGCTAAAGTCCACGCAGCTTCAATCTAAGAACAAACGCACCTGAGAAATTGTTCACAATATCTCAACGCAAAACTCCAACTCCATCTGCAATACCAGCGTCAACCACCAAATGTCCAACTGCACTACCCGCTGTACATTCCCATATACAGTCTATTATCACCACCTGGTGTCCAACGTTGTAATATTTTCTGGAACGTTTTTGAATATTTCAGAGCTTTTCACAAGTTTTAACTGCTCTCTCCTTGTAAATTTTCAAAGGGACCATGAAAGGAAATAATCTCAAAAGGAATCTAGTTGCAGTCTTGCAAAGAGGAACACTGCAAGATTCTCAGTCTACAACATTATAGTCTATCACTGTGAGTAACAAAATGATGTCTTTAGATGCGAGAGGGCATCAGACTTTAATCTTGTAAAGGTATTTTCAGATTTTTTTTTTATCTTGTAGTGTATGGTTAGCTATGGCCAACAGGCTAGTGAACTCCCTATCTAAAGTGTTTGTGTGACAGATCATATTAAATGTTAGTTGAAATTTGGTTAGTGCCACTAAATTATGTCAGAAAAAAAGCATGCTCCTAGCTTCGTGGCAGATAGAGAGCTCATCTGTTGTTGCACATTTTGTTTTGATCATGCATTAGTCCTTCATCAGCGGTCACAGGAGGCTGCCCACAGGACACCGTTGGCTGAATATTTCTGGTTGGTGCGCTGCTGTGTGTGTTTTTGAACTCTCCTGAAGCACTGCCTTGCCTGGTCCACTCATACCAGCGCACTGGGGAAGGAAACAGTGAGAACGATTCTAACGGCCTGTGAGCGACAGGGGCTCTAAAAATGTATTAACCGAGGATATAGTTGTGGAGCCCAGTGTAATATCTCTTCATGGGTCCCAAACTTTCTGGCAGCGTGCCTTCGCCAGCGCAGCACACACTGGCGTGCCACCACCGGGTCAGTGTCATCGCAGTGCTGAGAATGACCCCCACCCACATAATTACTGCTCTGAAGTGGTCCTGTGGCATCCTGACCATTGGAGATCAGGGTGAAATGAGGCTAACAATGTATGCAGATCAACAGATGAACTACAACCTGTAACTGTAGAACTACAAAGTGCCCTTATATGATAAGCTGACAAAATGCACAACGAAGGTAGAGACAAGAAAGTGGTGTCAATGTCATGGCTGATCAGCGTGCATCCTTAAAAATCTGCACTGAAAAACTTTACCTGGAATTGTATCACTGGGACATAAAATGTTTCATAAGTGATGGAACAGATGAGCACGCTGGTTAACCAGCATAACCAACCTGGCAAAGCAGCTCGGTCAGCATGATCAACCTGTTGCCATAAATACAGGCAGTGCTGAACCCAGTGTGGGAGAGTAAATGTACTGCTAGCTTGGCGCTAACATATCATGACGTCAACCACTGGATGGCTCTAGCAAAAGATGTTTTTTGACCATTTGTAATGGTCTGATGGTGGCATGGTGCTTGTTGAGCAGCGCAGCAGTGTTCAAAACGCAACCTACGCTGATTTACAATGGTGTGGTGCTGGCAGTCCAGCATAGCAGTGTTGGAAATGCAGTATAAACTGGTTTATGCATGTTCGGCGCTGTATGTTTGTCGACCAGCACAGCACCACGCATGCGCGGCAGAGGGCGGAGGTCTCGTAAGTGAATGAGGGAGAGTTTGTTAATAACTTTCTTGTTTGGGCTCCCGTCCATGAAAAAAAAAAAAATCTATCATGTCTCTGTAGTTGAATATAATTTATTGGACTTGTCTTTGCACCCGAGAGGAAGAAAAAAAGAATTTTTTGGACTCCTCACCATGATCGCGGTAAATAGTCATTTCGCAACCTATTTAAGAACTCGTCTTGAAGGCTTGTTTGTGATTGGTCAGAATCTTCCAAACACGTCAATGAGCACTCTGCTGCTTAAAGACGACAGCTCTCCTCCTCTGACCACTTACTTCCGCCGCAACTAAGCTTTCTTTCCATCGTCATGTCTTCATCGCTAATACTTCAGGTTCCAAAGCATGTTCGAAAACTTATGACAGTTCAACTCATAACGAACTCCACACTCGCTTTTTACACTGGTCACAGCTGTGTCTTCTACTAAACTAAATAAGACCCTCAGCCTAAAACAAGTCTGACGCTTTGACAGCACTTCTATAGGAGAAATACATCTAACCGAGCAGGTAGGGCAACAGCTAAAGTCCACGCAGCTTCAATCTAAGAACAAACGCACCTGAGAAATTGTTCACAATATCTCAACGCAAAACTCCAACTCCATCTGCAATACCAGCGTCAACCACCAAGTGTCCAACTGCACTACCCGCTGTACATTCCCATATACAGTCTATTATCACCACCTGGTGTCTAACGTTGTAATATTTTCTGGAACGTTTTTGAATATTTCAGAGCTTTTCACAAGTTTTAACTGCTCTCTCCTTGTAAATTTTCAAAGGGACCATGAAAGGAAATAATCTCAAAAGGAATCTAGTTGCAGTCTTGCAAAGAGGAACACTGCAAGATTCTCAGTCTACAACATTATAGTCTATCACTGTGAGTAACAAAATGATGTCTTTAGATGCGAGAGGGCATCAGACTTTAATCTTGTAAAGGTATTTTCAGATTTTTTTTTTATCTTGTAGTGTATGGTTAGCTATGGCCAACAGGCTAGTGAACTCCCTATCTAAAGTGTTTGTGTGACAGATCATATTAAATGTTAGTTGAAATTTGGTTAGTGCCACTAAATTATGTCAGAAAAAAAGCATGCTCCTAGCTTCGTGGCAGATAGAGAGCTCATCTGTTGTTGCACATTTTGTTTTGATCATGCATTAGTCCTTCATCAGCGGTCACAGGAGGCTGCCCACAGGACACCGTTGGCTGAATATTTCTGGTTGGTGCGCTGCTGTGTGTGTTTTTGAACTCTCCTGAAGCACTGCCTTGCCTGGTCCACTCATACCAGCGCACTGGGGAAGGAAACAGTGAGAACGATTCTAACGGCCTGTGAGCGACAGGGGCTCTAAAAATGTATTAACCGAGGATATAGTTGTGGAGCCCAGTGTAATATCTCTTCATGGGTCCCAAACTTTCTGGCAGCGTGCCTTCGCCAGCGCAGCACACACTGGCGTGCCACCACCGGGTCAGTGTCATCGCAGTGCTGAGAATGACCCCCACCCACATAATTACTGCTCTGAAGTGGTCCTGTGGCATCCTGACCATTGGAGATCAGGGTGAAATGAGGCTAACAATGTATGCAGATCAACAGATGAACTACAACCTGTAACTGTAGAACTACAAAGTGCCCTTATATGATAAGCTGACAAAATGCACAACGAAGGTAGAGACAAGAAAGTGGTGTCAATGTCATGGCTGATCAGCGTGCATCCTTAAAAATCTGCACTGAAAAACTTTACCTGGAATTGTATCACTGGGACATAAAATGTTTCATAAGTGATGGAACAGATGAGCACGCTGGTTAACCAGCATAACCAACCTGGCAAAGCAGCTCGGTCAGCATGATCAACCTGTTGCCATAAATACAGGCAGTGCTGAACCCAGTGTGGGAGAGTAAATGTACTGCTAGCTTGGCGCTAACATATCATGACGTCAACCACTGGATGGCTCTAGCAAAAGATGTTTTTTGACCATTTGTAATGGTCTGATGGTGGCATGGTGCTTGTTGAGCAGCGCAGCAGTGTTCAAAACGCAACCTACGCTGATTTACAATGGTGTGGTGCTGGCAGTCCAGCATAGCAGTGTTGGAAATGCAGTATAAACTGGTTTATGCATGTTCGGCGCTGTATGTTTGTCGACCAGCACAGCACCACGCATGCGCGGCAGAGGGCGGAGGTCTCGTAAGTGAATGAGGGAGAGTTTGTTAATAACTTTCTTGTTTGGGCTCCCGTCCATGAAAAAAAAAAAAATCTATCATGTCTCTGTAGTTGAATATAATTTATTGGACTTGTCTTTGCACCCGAGAGGAAGAAAAAAAGAATTTTTTGGACTCCTCACCATGATCGCGGTAAATAGTCATTTCGCAACCTATTTAAGAACTCGTCTTGAAGGCTTGTTTGTGATTGGTCAGAATCTTCCAAACACGTCAATGAGCACTCTGCTGCTTAAAGACGACAGCTCTCCTCCTCTGACCACTTACTTCCGCCGCAACTAAGCTTTCTTTCCATCGTCATGTCTTCATCGCTAATACTTCAGGTTCCAAAGCATGTTCGAAAACTTATGACAGTTCAACTCATAACGAACTCCACACTCGCTTTTTACACTGGTCACAGCTGTGTCTTCTACTAAACTAAATAAGACCCTCAGCCTAAAACAAGTCTGACGCTTTGACAGCACTTCTATAGGAGAAATACATCTAACCGAGCAGGTAGGGCAACAGCTAAAGTCCACGCAGCTTCAATCTAAGAACAAACGCACCTGAGAAATTGTTCACAATATCTCAACGCAAAACTCCAACTCCATCTGCAATACCAGCGTCAACCACCAAGTGTCCAACTGCACTACCCGCTGTACATTCCCATATACAGTCTATTATCACCACCTGGTGTCTAACGTTGTAATATTTTCTGGAACGTTTTTGAATATTTCAGAGCTTTTCACAAGTTTTAACTGCTCTCTCCTTGTAAATTTTCAAAGGGACCATGAAAGGAAATAATCTCAAAAGGAATCTAGTTGCAGTCTTGCAAAGAGGAACACTGCAAGATTCTCAGTCTACAACATTATAGTCTATCACTGTGAGTAACAAAATGATGTCTTTAGATGCGAGAGGGCATCAGACTTTAATCTTGTAAAGGTATTTTCAGATTTTTTTTTTATCTTGTAGTGTATGGTTAGCTATGGCCAACAGGCTAGTGAACTCCCTATCTAAAGTGTTTGTGTGACAGATCATATTAAATGTTAGTTGAAATTTGGTTAGTGCCACTAAATTATGTCAGAAAAAAAGCATGCTCCTAGCTTCGTGGCAGATAGAGAGCTCATCTGTTGTTGCACATTTTGTTTTGATCATGCATTAGTCCTTCATCAGCGGTCACAGGAGGCTGCCCACAGGACACCGTTGGCTGAATATTTCTGGTTGGTGCGCTGCTGTGTGTGTTTTTGAACTCTCCTGAAGCACTGCCTTGCCTGGTCCACTCATACCAGCGCACTGGGGAAGGAAACAGTGAGAACGATTCTAACGGCCTGTGAGCGACAGGGGCTCTAAAAATGTATTAACCGAGGATATAGTTGTGGAGCCCAGTGTAATATCTCTTCATGGGTCCCAAACTTTCTGGCAGCGTGCCTTCGCCAGCGCAGCACACACTGGCGTGCCACCACCGGGTCAGTGTCATCGCAGTGCTGAGAATGACCCCCACCCACATAATTACTGCTCTGAAGTGGTCCTGTGGCATCCTGACCATTGGAGATCAGGGTGAAATGAGGCTAACAATGTATGCAGATCAACAGATGAACTACAACCTGTAACTGTAGAACTACAAAGTGCCCTTATATGATAAGCTGACAAAATGCACAACGAAGGTAGAGACAAGAAAGTGGTGTCAATGTCATGGCTGATCAGCGTGCATCTTTAAAAATCTGCACTGAAAAACTTTACCTGGAATTGTATCACTGGGACATAAAATGTTTCATAAGTGATCGAACAGATGAGCATGCTGGTTAACCAGCATAACCAACCTGGCAAAGCAGCTCGGTCAGCATGATCAACCTGTTGCCATAAATACAGGCAGTGCTGAACCCAGTGTGGGAGAGTAAATGTACTGCTAGCTTGGGGCTAACATATCATGACGTCACCCACTGGATGGCTCTAGCAAAAGATGTTTTTTGACCATTTGTAATGGTCTGATGCTGGCATGGTGCTTGTTGAGCAGCGCAGCAGTGTTCAAAACGCAACCTACGCTGATTTACAATGGTGTGGTGCTGGCAGTCCAGCATAGCAGTGTTGGAAATGCAGTATAAACTGGTTTATGCATGTTCGGCGCTGTATGTTTGTCGATCAGCACAGCACCACGCATGCGCGGCAGAGGGCGGAGGTCTCGTAAGTGAATGAGGGAGAGTTTGTTAATAACTTTCTTGTTTGGGCTCCCGTCCATGAAAAAAAAAAAAATCTATCATGTCTCTGTAGTTGAATGTAATTCTTTGGACTTGTGTTTGTACCCGCGAGGAAGAAAAAAAGATTTTTTTGGACTCCTCACCATGATCGCGGTAAATAGTCATTTCGCAACCTATTTAAGAACTCGTCTTGAAGGATTGTTTGTGATTGGTCAGAATCTTCCAAACACGTCAATGAGCACTCTGCTGCTTAAAGACGACAGCTCTTCTCTGACCACTTACTTCCGCCGCAACTAAGCTTTCTTTCCATCGTCATGTCTTCATCGCTAATACTTCAGGTTCCAAAGCATGTTCGAAAACTTATGACAGTTCAACTCATAACGAACTCCACACTCGCTTTTTACACTGGTCACAGCTGTGTCTTCTACTAAACTAAATAAGACCCTCAGCCTAAAACAAGTCTGACGCTTTGACAGCACTTCTATAGGAGAAATACATCTAACCGAGCAGGTAGGGCAACAGCTAAAGTCCACGCAGCTTCAATCTAAGAACAAACGCACCTGAGAAATTGTTCACAATATCTCAACGCAAAACTCCAACTCCATCTGCAATACCAGCGTCAACCACCAAATGTCCAACTGCACTACCCGCTGTACATTCCCATATACAGTCTATTATCACCACCTGGTGTCCAACGTTGTAATATTTTCTGGAACGTTTTTGAATATTTCAGAGCTTTTCACAAGTTTTAACTGCTCTCTCCTTGTAAATTTTCAAAGGGACCATGAAAGGAAATAATCTCAAAAGGAATCTAGTTGCAGTCTTGCAAAGAGGAACACTGCAAGATTCTCAGTCTACAACATTATAGTCTATCACTGTGAGTAACAAAATGATGTCTTTAGATGCGAGAGGGCATCAGACTTTAATCTTGTAAAGGTATTTTCAGATTTTTTTTTTATCTTGTAGTGTATGGTTAGCTATGGCCAACAGGCTAGTGAACTCCCTATCTAAAGTGTTTGTGTGACAGATCATATTAAATGTTAGTTGAAATCTGGTTAGTGCCACTAAATTATGTCAGAAAAAAAGTATGCTCCTAGCTTCGTGGCAGATAGAGAGCTCATCTGTTGTTGCACATTTTGTTTTGATCATGCATTAGTCCTTCATCAGCGGTCACAGGAGGCTGCCCACAGGACACCGTTGGCTGAATATTTCTGGTTGGTGCACTGCTGTCAGTGTTGGAACTCTCCTGAAGCACTGCCTTGCCTGGTCCACTCATACCAGCGCACTGGGGAAGGAAACAGTGAGAACGATTCTAACGGCCTGTGAGCGACAGGGGCTCTAAAAATGTATTAACCGAGGATATAGTTGTGGAGCCCAGTGTAATATCTCTTCATGGGTCCCAAACTTTCTGGCAGCGTGCCTTCGCCAGCGCAGCACACACTGGCGTGCCACCACCGGGTCAGTGTCATCGCAGTGCTGAGAATGACCCCCACCCACATAATTACTGCTCTGAAGTGGTCCTGTGGCATCCTGACCATTGGAGATCAGGGTGAAATGAGGCTAACAATGTATGCAGATCAACAGATGAACTACAACCTGTAACTGTAGAACTACAAAGTGCCCTTATATGATAAGCTGACAAAATGCACAACGAAGGTAGAGACAAGAAAGTGGTGTCAATGTCATGGCTGATCAGCGTGCATCCTTAAAAATCTGCACTGAAAAACTTTACCTGGAATTGTATCACTGGGACATAAAATGTTTCATAAGTGATGGAACAGATGAGCACGCTGGTTAACCAGCATAACCAACCTGGCAAAGCAGCTCGGTCAGCATGATCAACCTGTTGCCATAAATACAGGCAGTGCTGAACCCAGTGTGGGAGAGTAAATGTACTGCTAGCTTGGCGCTAACATATCATGACGTCAACCACTGGATGGCTCTAGCAAAAGATGTTTTTTGACCATTTGTAATGGTCTGATGGTGGCATGGTGCTTGTTGAGCAGCGCAGCAGTGTTCAAAACGCAACCTACGCTGATTTACAATGGTGTGGTGCTGGCAGTCCAGCATAGCAGTGTTGGAAATGCAGTATAAACTGGCTTATGCATGTTCGGCGCTGTATGTTTGTCGACCAGCACAGCACCACGCATGCGCGGCAGAGGGCGGAGGTCTCGTAAGTGAATGAGGGAGAGTTTGTTAATAACTTTCTTGTTTGGGCTCCCGTCCATGAAAAAAAAAAAATCTATCATGTCTCTGTAGTTGAATATAATTTATTGGACTTGTCTTTGCACCCGAGAGGAAGAAAAAAAGAATTTTTTGGACTCCTCACCATGATCGCGGTAAATAGTCATTTCGCAACCTATTTAAGAACTCGTCTTGAAGGCTTGTTTGTGATTGGTCAGAATCTTCCAAACACGTCAATGAGCACTCTGCTGCTTAAAGACGACAGCTCTCCTCCTCTGACCACTTACTTCCGCCGCAACTAAGCTTTCTTTCCATCGTCATGTCTTCATCGCTAATACTTCAGGTTCCAAAGCATGTTCGAAAACTTATGACAGTTCAACTCATAACGAACTCCACACTCGCTTTTTACACTGGTCACAGCTGTGTCTTCTACTAAACTAAATAAGACCCTCAGCCTAAAACAAGTCTGACGCTTTGACAGCACTTCTATAGGAGAAATACATCTAACCGAGCAGGTAGGGCAACAGCTAAAGTCCACGCAGCTTCAATCTAAGAACAAACGCACCTGAGAAATTGTTCACAATATCTCAACGCAAAACTCCAACTCCATCTGCAATACCAGCGTCAACCACCAAGTGTCCAACTGCACTACCCGCTGTACATTCCCATATACAGTCTATTATCACCACCTGGTGTCCAACGTTGTAATATTTTCTGGAACGTTTTTGAATATTTCAGAGCTTTTCACAAGTTTTAACTGCTCTCTCCTTGTAAATTTTCAAAGGGACCATGAAAGGAAATAATCTCAAAAGGAATCTAGTTGCAGTCTTGCAAAGAGGAACACTGCAAGATTCTCAGTCTACAACATTATAGTCTATCACTGTGAGTAACAAAATGATGTCTTTAGATGCGAGAGGGCATCAGACTTTAATCTTGTAAAGGTATTTTCAGATTTTTTTTTTATCTTGTAGTGTATGGTTAGCTATGGCCAACAGGCTAGTGAACTCCCTATCTAAAGTGTTTGTGTGACAGATCATATTAAATGTTAGTTGAAATCTGGTTAGTGCCACTAAATTATGTCAGAAAAAAAGTATGCTCCTAGCTTCGTGGCAGATAGAGAGCTCATCTGTTGTTGCACATTTTGTTTTGATCATGCATTAGTCCTTCATCAGCGGTCACAGGAGGCTGCCCACAGGACACCGTTGGCTGAATATTTCTGGTTGGTGCGCTGCTGTGTGTGTTTTTGAACTCTCCTGAAGCACTGCCTTGCCTGGTCCACTCATACCAGCGCACTGGGGAAGGAAACAGTGAGAACGATTCTAACGGCCTGTGAGCGACAGGGGCTCTAAAAATGTATTAACCGAGGATATAGTTGTGGAGCCCAGTGTAATATCTCTTCATGGGTCCCAAACTTTCTGGCAGCGTGCCTTCGCCAGCGCAGCACACACTGGCGTGCCACCACCGGGTCAGTGTCATCGCAGTGCTGAGAATGACCCCCACCCACATAATTACTGCTCTGAAGTGGTCCTGTGGCATCCTGACCATTGGAGATCAGGGTGAAATGAGGCTAACAATGTATGCAGATCAACAGATGAACTACAACCTGTAACTGTAGAACTACAAAGTGCCCTTATATGATAAGCTGACAAAATGCACAACGAAGGTAGAGACAAGAAAGTGGTGTCAATGTCATGGCTGATCAGCGTGCATCCTTAAAAATCTGCACTGAAAAACTTTACCTGGAATTGTATCACTGGGACATAAAATGTTTCATAAGTGATGGAACAGATGAGCACGCTGGTTAACCAGCATAACCAACCTGGCAAAGCAGCTCGGTCAGCATGATCAACCTGTTGCCATAAATACAGGCAGTGCTGAACCCAGTGTGGGAGAGTAAATGTACTGCTAGCTTGGCGCTAACATATCATGACGTCAACCACTGGATGGCTCTAGCAAAAGATGTTTTTTGACCATTTGTAATGGTCTGATGGTGGCATGGTGCTTGTTGAGCAGCGCAGCAGTGTTCAAAACGCAACCTACGCTGATTTACAATGGTGTGGTGCTGGCAGTCCAGCATAGCAGTGTTGGAAATGCAGTATAAACTGGTTTATGCATGTTCGGCGCTGTATGTTTGTCGACCAGCACAGCACCACGCATGCGCGGCAGAGGGCGGAGGTCTCGTAAGTGAATGAGGGAGAGTTTGTTAATAACTTTCTTGTTTGGGCTCCCGTCCATGAAAAAAAAAAAAAATCTATCATGTCTCTGTAGTTGATTGTAATTCTTTGGACTTGTGTTTGTACCCGCGAGGAAGAAAAAAAGATTTTTTTGGACTCCTCACCATGATCGCGGTAAATAGTCATTTCGCAACCTATTTAAGAACTCGTCTTGAAGGCTTGTTTGTGATTGGTCAGAATCTTCCAAACACGTCAATGAGCACTCTGCTGCTTAAAGACGACAGCTCTTCTCTGACCACTTACTTCCGCCGCAACTAAGCTTTCTTTCCATCGTCATGTCTTCATCGCTAATACTTCAGGTTCCAAAGCATGTTCGAAAACTTATGACAGTTCAACTCATAACGAACTCCACACTCGCTTTTTACACTGGTCACAGCTGTGTCTTCTACTAAACTAAATAAGACCCTCAGCCTAAAACAAGTCTGACGCTTTGACAGCACTTCTATAGGAGAAATACATCTAACCGAGCAGGTAGGGCAACAGCTAAAGTCCACGCAGCTTCAATCTAAGAACAAACGCACCTGAGAAATTGTTCACAATATCTCAACGCAAAACTCCAACTCCATCTGCAATACCAGCGTCAACCACCAAGTGTCCAACTGCACTACCCGCTGTACATTCCCATATACAGTCTATTATCACCACCTGGTGTCCAACGTTGTAATATTTTCTGGAACGTTTTTGAATATTTCAGAGCTTTTCACAAGTTTTAACTGCTCTCTCCTTGTAAATTTTCAAAGGGACCATGAAAGGAAATAATCTCAAAAGGAATCTAGTTGCAGTCTTGCAAAGAGGAACACTGCAAGATTCTCAGTCTACAACATTATAGTCTATCACTGTGAGTAACAAAATGATGTCTTTAGATGCGAGAGGGCATCAGACTTTAATCTTGTAAAGGTATTTTCAGATTTTTTTTTATCTTGTAGTGTATGGTTAGCTATGGCCAACAGGCTAGTGAACTCCCTATCTAAAGTGTTTGTGTGACAGATCATATTAAATGTTAGTTGAAATTTGGTTAGTGCCACTAAATTATGTCAGAAAAAAAGTATGCTCCTAGCTTCATGGCAGATAGAGAGCTCATCTGTTGTTGCACATTTTGTTTTGATCATGCATTAGTCCTTCATCAGCGGTCACAGGAGGCTGCCCACAGGACACCGTTGGCTGAATATTTCTGGTTGGTGCGCTGCTGTGTGTGTTTTTGAACTCTCCTGAAGCACTGCCTTGCCTGGTCCACTCATACCAGCGCACTGGGAAGGAAACAGTGAGAACGATTCTAACGGCCTGTGAGCGACAGGGGCTCTAAAAATGTATTAACCGAGGATATAGTTGTGGAGCCCAGTGTAATATCTCTTCATGGGTCCCAAACTTTCTGGCAGCGTGCCTTCGCCAGCGCAGCACACACTGGCGTGCCACCACCGGGTCAGTGTCATCGCAGTGCTGAGAATGACCCCCACCCACATAATTACTGCTCTAAAGTGGTCCTGTGGCATCCTGACCATTGGAGATCAGGGTGAAATGAGGCTAACAATGTATGCAGATCAACAGATGAACTACAACCTGTAACTGTAGAACTACAAAGTGCCCTTATATGATAAGCTGACAAAATGCACAACGAAGGTAGAGACAAGAAAGTGGTGTCAGTGTCATGGCTGATCAGCGTGCATCCTTAAAAATCTGCACTGAAAAACTTTACCTGGAATTGTATCACTGGGACATAAAATGTTTCATAAGTGATGGAACAGATGAGCACGCTGGTTAACCAGCATAACCAACCTGGCAAAGCAGCTCGGTCAGCATGATCAACCTGTTGCCATAAATACAGGCAGTGCTGAACCCAGTGTGGGAGAGTAAATGTACTGCTAGCTTGGGGCTAACATATCATGACGTCAACCACTGGATGGCTCTAGCAAAAGATGTTTTTTGACCATTTGTAATGGTCTGATGCTGGCATGGTGCTTGTTGAGCAGCGCAGCAGTGTTCAAAACGCAACCTACGCTGATTTACAATGGTGTGGTGCTGGCAGTCCAGCATAGCAGTGTTGGAAATGCAGTATAAACTGGTTTATGCATGTTCGGCGCTGTATGTTTGTCGACCAGCACAGCACCACGCATGCGCGGCAGAGGGCGGAGGTCTCGTAAGTGAATGAGGGAGAGTTTGTTAATAACTTTCTTGTTTGGGCTCCCGTCCATGAAAAAAAAAAAAATCTATCATGTCTCTGTAGTTGAATATAATTTATTGGACTTGTCTTTGCACCCGAGAGGAAGAAAAAAAGAATTTTTTGGACTCCTCACCATGATCGCGGTAAATAGTCATTTCGCAACCTATTTAAGAACTCGTCTTGAAGGCTTGTTTGTGATTGGTCAGAATCTTCCAAACACGTCAATGAGCACTTTGCTGCTTAAAGACGACAGCTCTCCTCCTCTGACCACTTACTTCCGCCGCAACTAAGCTTTCTTTCCATCGTCATGTCTTCATCGCTAATACTTCAGGTTCCAAAGCATGTTCGAAAACTTATGACAGTTCAACTCATAACGAACTCCACACTCGCTTTTTACACTGGTCACAGCTGTGTCTTCTACTAAACTAAATAAGACCCTCAGCCTAAAAGAAGTCTGACGCTTTGACAGCACTTCTATAGGAGAAATACATCTAACCGAGCAGGTAGGGCAACAGCTAAAGTCCACGCAGCTTCAATCTAAGAACAAACGCACCTGAGAAATTGTTCACAATATCTCAACGCAAAACTCCAACTCCATCTGCAATACCAGCGTCAACCACCAAGTGTCCAACTGCACTACCCGCTGTACATTCCCATATACAGTCTATTATCACCACCTGGTGTCCAACGTTGTAATATTTTCTGGAACGTTTTTGAATATTTCAGAGCTTTTCACAAGTTTTAACTGCTCTCTCCTTGTAAATTTTCAAAGGGACCATGAAAGGAAATAATCTCAAAAGGAATCTAGTTGCAGTCTTGCAAAGAGGAACACTGCAAGATTCTCAGTCTACAACATTATAGTCTATCACTGTGAGTAACAAAATGATGTCTTTAGATGCGAGAGGGCATCAGACTTTAATCTTGTAAAGGTATTTTCAGATTTTTTTTTTATCTTGTAGTGTATGGTTAGCTATGGCCAACAGGCTAGTGAACTCCCTATCTAAAGTGTTTGTGTGACAGATCATATTAAATGTTAGTTGAAATCTGGTTAGTGCCACTAAATTATGTCAGAAAAAAAGTATGCTCCTAGCTTCGTGGCAGATAGAGAGCTCATCTGTTGTTGCACATTTTGTTTTGATCATGCATTAGTCCTTCATCAGCGGTCACAGGAGGCTGCCCACAGGACACCGTTGGCTGAATATTTCTGGTTGGTGCGCTGCTGTGTGTGTTTTTGAACTCTCCTGAAGCACTGCCTTGCCTGGTCCACTCATACCAGCGCACTGGGGAAGGAAACAGTGAGAACGATTCTAACGGCCTGTGAGCGACAGGGGCTCTAAAAATGTATTAACCGAGGATATAGTTGTGGAGCCCAGTGTAATATCTCTTCATGGGTCCCAAACTTTCTGGCAGCGTGCCTTCGCCAGCGCAGCACACACTGGCGTGCCACCACCGGGTCAGTGTCATCGCAGTGCTGAGAATGACCCCCACCCACATAATTACTGCTCTGAAGTGGTCCTGTGGCATCCTGACCATTGGAGATCAGGGTGAAATGAGGCTAACAATGTATGCAGATCAACAGATGAACTACAACCTGTAACTGTAGAACTACAAAGTGCCCTTATATGATAAGCTGACAAAATGCACAACGAAGGTAGAGACAAGAAAGTGGTGTCAATGTCATGGCTGATCAGCGTGCATCCTTAAAAATCTGCACTGAAAAACTTTACCTGGAATTGTATCACTGGGACATAAAATGTTTCATAAGTGATGGAACAGATGAGCACGCTGGTTAACCAGCATAACCAACCTGGCAAAGCAGCTCGGTCAGCATGATCAACCTGTTGCCATAAATACAGGCAGTGCTGAACCCAGTGTGGGAGAGTAAATGTACTGCTAGCTTGGCGCTAACATATCATGACGTCAACCACTGGATGGCTCTAGCAAAAGATGTTTTTTGACCATTTGTAATGGTCTGATGGTGGCATGGTGCTTGTTGAGCAGCGCAGCAGTGTTCAAAACGCAACCTACGCTGATTTACAATGGTGTGGTGCTGGCAGTCCAGCATAGCAGTGTTGGAAATGCAGTATAAACTGGTTTATGCATGTTCGGCGCTGTATGTTTGTCGACCAGCACAGCACCACGCATGCGCGGCAGAGGGCGGAGGTCTCGTAAGTGAATGAGGGAGAGTTTGTTAATAACTTTCTTGTTTGGGCTCCCGTCCATGAAAAAAAAAAAAATCTATCATGTCTCTGTAGTTGAATGTAATTCTTTGGACTTGTGTTTGTACCCGCGAGGAAGAAAAAAAGATTTTTTTGGACTCCTCACCATGATCGCGGTAAATAGTCATTTCGCAACCTATTTAAGAACTCGTCTTGAAGGATTGTTTGTGATTGGTCAGAATCTTCCAAACACGTCAATGAGCACTCTGCTGCTTAAAGACGACAGCTCTTCTCTGACCACTTACTTCCGCCGCAACTAAGCTTTCTTTCCATCGTCATGTCTTCATCGCTAATACTTCAGGTTCCAAAGCATGTTCGAAAACTTATGACAGTTCAACTCATAACGAACTCCACACTCGCTTTTTACACTGGTCACAGCTGTGTCTTCTACTAAACTAAATAAGACCCTCAGCCTAAAACAAGTCTGACGCTTTGACAGCACTTCTATAGGAGAAATACATCTAACCGAGCAGGTAGGGCAACAGCTAAAGTCCACGCAGCTTCAATCTAAGAACAAACGCACCTGAGAAATTGTTCACAATATCTCAACGCAAAACTCCAACTCCATCTGCAATACCAGCGTCAACCACCAAGTGTCCAACTGCACTACCCGCTGTACATTCCCATATACAGTCTATTATCACCACCTGGTGTCCAACGTTGTAATATTTTCTGGAACGTTTTTGAATATTTCAGAGCTTTTCACAAGTTTTAACTGCTCTCTCCTTGTAAATTTTCAAAGGGACCATGAAAGGAAATAATCTCAAAAGGAATCTAGTTGCAGTCTTGCAAAGAGGAACACTGCAAGATTCTCAGTCTACAACATTATAGTCTATCACTGTGAGTAACAAAATGATGTCTTTAGATGCGAGAGGGCATCAGACTTTAATCTTGTAAAGGTATTTTCAGATTTTTTTTTTATCTTGTAGTGTATGGTTAGCTATGGCCAACAGGCTAGTGAACTCCCTATCTAAAGTGTTTGTGTGACAGATCATATTAAATGTTAGTTGAAATCTGGTTAGTGCCACTAAATTATGTCAGAAAAAAAGTATGCTCCTAGCTTCGTGGCAGATAGAGAGCTCATCTGTTGTTGCACATTTTGTTTTGATCATGCATTAGTCCCTCATCAGCGGTCACAGGAGGCTGCCCACAGGACACCGTTGGCTGAATATTTCTGGTTGGTGCGCTGCTGTGTGTGTTTTTGAACTCTCCTGAAGCACTGCCTTGCCTGGTCCACTCATACCAGCGCACTGGGAAGGAAACAGTGAGAACGATTCTAACGGCCTGTGAGCGACAGGGGCTCTAAAAATGTATTAACCGAGGATATAGTTGTGGAGCCCAGTGTAATATCTCTTCATGGGTCCCAAACTTTCTGGCAGCGTGCCTTCGCCAGCGCAGCACACACTGGCGTGCCACCACCGGGTCAGTGTCATCGCAGTGCTGAGAATGACCCCCACCCACATAATTACTGCTCTAAAGTGGTCCTGTGGCATCCTGACCATTGGAGATCAGGGTGAAATGAGGCTAACAATGTATGCAGATCAACAGATGAACTACAACCTGTAACTGTAGAACTACAAAGTGCCCTTATATGATAAGCTGACAAAATGCACAACGAAGGTAGAGACAAGAAAGTGGTGTCAGTGTCATGGCTGATCAGCGTGCATCCTTAAAAATCTGCACTGAAAAACTTTACCTGGAATTGTATCACTGGGACATAAAATGTTTCATAAGTGATGGAACAGATGAGCACGCTGGTTAACCAGCATAACCAACCTGGCAAAGCAGCTCGGTCAGCATGATCAACCTGTTGCCATAAATACAGGCAGTGCTGAACCCAGTGTGGGAGAGTAAATGTACTGCTAGCTTGGGGCTAACATATCATGACGTCAACCACTGGATGGCTCTAGCAAAAGATGTTTTTTGACCATTTGTAATGGTCTGATGCTGGCATGGTGCTTGTTGAGCAGCGCAGCAGTGTTCAAAACGCAACCTACGCTGATTTACAATGGTGTGGTGCTGGCAGTCCAGCATAGCAGTGTTGGAAATGCAGTATAAACTGGTTTATGCATGTTCGGCGCTGTATGTTTGTCGACCAGCACAGCACCACGCATGCGCGGCAGAGGGCGGAGGTCTCGTAAGTGAATGAGGGAGAGTTTGTTAATAACTTTCTTGTTTGGGCTCCCGTCCATGAAAAAAAAAAAAATCTGTCATGTCTCTGTAGTTGAATATAATTTATTGGACTTGTCTTTGCACCCGAGAGGAAGAAAAAAAGAATTTTTTGGACTCCTCACCATGATCGCGGTAAATAGTCATTTCGCAACCTATTTAAGAACTCGTCTTGAAGGCTTGTTTGTGATTGGTCAGAATCTTCCAAACACGTCAATGAGCACTCTGCTGCTTAAAGACGACAGCTCTCCTCCTCTGACCACTTACTTCCGCCGCAACTAAGCTTTCTTTCCATCGTCATGTCTTCATCGCTAATACTTCAGGTTCCAAAGCATGTTCGAAAACTTATGACAGTTCAACTCATAACGAACTCCACACTCGCTTTTTACACTGGTCACAGCTGTGTCTTCTACTAAACTAAATAAGACCCTCAGCCTAAAACAAGTCTGACGCTTTGACAGCACTTCTATAGGAGAAATACATCTAACCGAGCAGGTAGGGCAACAGCTAAAGTCCACGCAGCTTCAATCTAAGAACAAACGCACCTGAGAAATTGTTCACAATATCTCAACGCAAAACTCCAACTCCATCTGCAATACCAGCGTCAACCACCAAGTGTCCAACTGCACTACCCGCTGTACATTCCCATATACAGTCTATTATCACCACCTGGTGTCCAACGTTGTAATATTTTCTGGAACGTTTTTGAATATTTCAGAGCTTTTCACAAGTTTTAACTGCTCTCTCCTTGTAAATTTTCAAAGGGACCATGAAAGGAAATAATCTCAAAAGGAATCTAGTTGCAGTCTTGCAAAGAGGAACACTGCAAGATTCTCAGTCTACAACATTATAGTCTATCACTGTGAGTAACAAAATGATGTCTTTAGATGCGAGAGGGCATCAGACTTTAATCTTGTAAAGGTATTTTCAGATTTTTTTTTTATCTTGTAGTGTATGGTTAGCTATGGCCAACAGGCTAGTGAACTCCCTATCTAAAGTGTTTGTGTGACAGATCATATTAAATGTTAGTTGAAATCTGGTTAGTGCCACTAAATTATGTCAGAAAAAAAGTATGCTCCTAGCTTCGTGGCAGATAGAGAGCTCATCTGTTGTTGCACATTTTGTTTTGATCATGCATTAGTCCTTCATCAGCGGTCACAGGAGGCTGCCCACAGGACACCGTTGGCTGAATATTTCTGGTTGGTGCGCTGCTGTGTGTGTTTTTGAACTCTCCTGAAGCACTGCCTTGCCTGGTCCACTCATACCAGCGCACTGGGGAAGGAAACAGTGAGAACGATTCTAACGGCCTGTGAGCGACAGGGGCTCTAAAAATGTATTAACCGAGGATATAGTTGTGGAGCCCAGTGTAATATCTCTTCATGGGTCCCAAACTTTCTGGCAGCGTGCCTTCGCCAGCGCAGCACACACTGGCGTGCCACCACCGGGTCAGTGTCATCGCAGTGCTGAGAATGACCCCCACCCACATAATTACTGCTCTGAAGTGGTCCTGTGGCATCCTGACCATTGGAGATCAGGGTGAAATGAGGCTAACAATGTATGCAGATCAACAGATGAACTACAACCTGTAACTGTAGAACTACAAAGTGCCCTTATATGATAAGCTGACAAAATGCACAACGAAGGTAGAGACAAGAAAGTGGTGTCAATGTCATGGCTGATCAGCGTGCATCCTTAAAAATCTGCACTGAAAAACTTTACCTGGAATTGTATCACTGGGACATAAAATGTTTCATAAGTGATGGAACAGATGAGCACGCTGGTTAACCAGCATAACCAACCTGGCAAAGCAGCTCGGTCAGCATGATCAACCTGTTGCCATAAATACAGGCAGTGCTGAACCCAGTGTGGGAGAGTAAATGTACTGCTAGCTTGGCGCTAACATATCATGACGTCAACCACTGGATGGCTCTAGCAAAAGATGTTTTTTGACCATTTGTAATGGTCTGATGGTGGCATGGTGCTTGTTGAGCAGCGCAGCAGTGTTCAAAACGCAACCTACGCTGATTTACAATGGTGTGGTGCTGGCAGTCCAGCATAGCAGTGTTGGAAATGCAGTATAAACTGGTTTATGCATGTTCGGCGCTGTATGTTTGTCGACCAGCACAGCACCACGCATGCGCGGCAGAGGGCGGAGGTCTCGTAAGTGAATGAGGGAGAGTTTGTTAATAACTTTCTTGTTTGGGCTCCCGTCCATGAAAAAAAAAAAAATCTATCATGTCTCTGTAGTTGAATGTAATTCTTTGGACTTGTGTTTGTACCCGCGAGGAAGAAAAAAAGATTTTTTTGGACTCCTCTCCATGATCGCGGTAAATAGTCATTTCGCAACCTATTTAAGAACTCGTCTTGAAGGATTGTTTGTGATTGGTCAGAATCTTCCAAACACGTCAATGAGCACTCTGCTGCTTAAAGACGACAGCTCTTCTCTGACCACTTACTTCCGCCGCAACTAAGCTTTCTTTCCATCGTCATGTCTTCATCGCTAATACTTCAGGTTCCAAAGCATGTTCGAAAACTTATGACAGTTCAACTCATAACGAACTCCACACTCGCTTTTTACACTGGTCACAGCTGTGTCTTCTACTAAACTAAATAAGACCCTCAGCCTAAAACAAGTCTGACGCTTTGACAGCACTTCTATAGGAGAAATACATCTAACCGAGCAGGTAGGGCAACAGCTAAAGTCCACGCAGCTTCAATCTAAGAACAAACGCACCTGAGAAATTGTTCACAATATCTCAACGCAAAACTCCAACTCCATCTGCAATACCAGCGTCAACCACCAAGTGTCCAACTGCACTACCCGCTGTACATTCCCATATACAGTCTATTATCACCACCTGGTGTCCAACGTTGTAATATTTTCTGGAACGTTTTTGAATATTTCAGAGCTTTTCACAAGTTTTAACTGCTCTCTCCTTGTAAATTTTCAAAGGGACCATGAAAGGAAATAATCTCAAAAGGAATCTAGTTGCAGTCTTGCAAAGAGGAACACTGCAAGATTCTCAGTCTACAACATTATAGTCTATCACTGTGAGTAACAAAATGATGTCTTTAGATGCGAGAGGGCATCAGACTTTAATCTTGTAAAGGTATTTTCAGATTTTTTTTTTATCTTGTAGTGTATGGTTAGCTATGGCCAACAGGCTAGTGAACTCCCTATCTAAAGTGTTTGTGTGACAGATCATATTAAATGTTAGTTGAAATTTGGTTAGTGCCACTAAATTATGTCAGAAAAAAAGTATGCTCCTAGCTTCGTGGCAGATAGAGAGCTCATCTGTTGTTGCACATTTTGTTTTGATCATGCATTAGTCCTTCATCAGCGGTCACAGGAGGCTGCCCACAGGACACCGTTGGCTGAATATTTCTGGTTGGTGCGCTGCTGTGTGTGTTTTTGAACTCTCCTGAAGCACTGCCTTGCCTGGTCCACTCATACCAGCGCACTGGGGAAGGAAACAGTGAGAACGATTCTAACGGCCTGTGAGCGACAGGGGCTCTAAAAATGTATTAACCGAGGATATAGTTGTGGAGCCCAGTGTAATATCTCTTCATGGGTCCCAAACTTTCTGGCAGCGTGCCTTCGCCAGCGCAGCACACACTGGCGTGCCACCACCGGGTCAGTGTCATCGCAGTGCTGAGAATGACCCCCACCCACATAATTACTGCTCTGAAGTGGTCCTGTGGCATCCTGACCATTGGAGATCAGGGTGAAATGAGGCTAACAATGTATGCAGATCAACAGATGAACTACATCCTGTAACTGTAGAACTACAAAGTGCCCTTATATGATAAGCTGACAAAATGCACAACGAAGGTAGAGACAAGAAAGTGGTGTCAGTGTCATGGCTGATCAGCGTGCATCCTTAAAAATCTGCACTGAAAAACTTTACCTGGAATTGTATCACTGGGACATAAAATGTTTCATAAGTGATGGAACAGATGAGCACGCTGGTTAACCAGCATAACCAACCTGGCAAAGCAGCTCGGTCAGCATGATCAACCTGTTGCCATAAATACAGGCAGTGCTGAACCCAGTGTGGGAGAGTAAATGTACTGCTAGCTTGGGGCTAACATATCATGACGTCAACCACTGGATGGCTCTAGCAAAAGATGTTTTTTGACCATTTGTAATGGTCTGATGGTGGCATGGTGCTTGTTGAGCAGCGCAGCAGTGTTCAAAACGCAACCTACGCTGATTTACAATGGTGTGGTGCTGGCAGTCCAGCATAGCAGTGTTGGAAATGCAGTATAAACTGGTTTATGCATGTTCGGCGCTGTATGCTTGTCGACCAGCACAGCACCACGCATGCGCGGCAGAGGGCGGAGGTCTCGTAAGTGAATGAGGGAGAGTTTGTTAATAACTTTCTTGTTTGGGCTCCCGTCCATGAAAAAAAAAAAAATCTATCATGTCTCTGTAGTTGAATATAATTTATTGGACTTGTCTTTGCACCCGAGAGGAAGAAAAAAAGATTTTTTTGGACTCCTCACCATGATCGCGGTAAATAGTCATTTCGCAACCTATTTAAGAACTCGTCTTGAAGGCTTGTTTGTGATTGGTCAGAATCTTCCAAACACGTCAATGAGCACTCTGCTGCTTAAAGACGACAGCTCTCCTCCTCTGACCACTTACTTCCGCCGCAACTAAGCTTTCTTTCCATCGTCATGTCTTCATCGCTAATACTTCAGGTTCCAAAGCATGTTCGAAAACTTATGACAGTTCAACTCATAACGAACTCCACACTCGCTTTTTACACTGGTCACAGCTGTGTCTTCTACTAAACTAAATAAGACCCTCGGCCTAAAACAAGTCTGACGCTTTGACAGCACTTCTATAGGAGAAATACATCTAACCGAGCAGGTAGGGCAACAGCTAAAGTCCACGCAGCTTCAATCTAAGAACAAACGCACCTGAGAAATTGTTCACAATATCTCAACGCAAAACTCCAACTCCATCTGCAATACCAGCGTCAACCACCAAGTGTCCAACTGCACTACCCGCTGTACATTCCCATATACAGTCTATTATCACCACCTGGTGTCTAACGTTGTAATATTTTCTGGAACGTTTTTGAATATTTCAGAGCTTTTCACAAGTTTTAACTGCTCTCTCCTTGTAAATTTTCAAAGGGACCATGAAAGGAAATAATCTCAAAAGGAATCTAGTTGCAGTCTTGCAAAGAGGAACACTGCAAGATTCTCAGTCTACAACATTATAGTCTATCACTGTGAGTAACAAAATGTTGTCTTTAGATGCGAGAGGGCATCAGACTTTAATCTTGTAAAGGTATTTTCAGATTTTTTTTTATCTTGTAGTGTATGGTTAGCTATGGCCAACAGGCTAGTGAACTCCCTATCTAAAGTGTTTGTGTGACAGATCATATTAAATGTTAGTTGAAATTTGGTTAGTGCCACTAAATTATGTCAGAAAAAAAGCATGCTCCTAGCTTCGTGGCAGATAGAGAGCTCATCTGTTGTTGCACATTTTGTTTTGATCATGCATTAGTCCTTCATCAGCGGTCACAGGAGGCTGCCCACAGGACACCGTTGGCTGAATATTTCTGGTTGGTGCGCTGCTGTGTGTGTTTTTGAACTCTCCTGAAGCACTGCCTTGCCTGGTCCACTCATACCAGCGCACTGGGGAAGGAAACAGTGAGAACGATTCTAACGGCCTGTGAGCGACAGGGGCTCTAAAAATGTATTAACCGAGGATATAGTTGTGGAGCCCAGTGTAATATCTCTTCATGGGTCCCAAACTTTCTGGCAGCGTGCCTTCGCCAGCGCAGCACACACTGGCGTGCCACCACCGGGTCAGTGTCATCGCAGTGCTGAGAATGACCCCCACCCACATAATTACTGCTCTGAAGTGGTCCTGTGGCATCCTGACCATTGGAGATCAGGGTGAAATGAGGCTAACAATGTATGCAGATCAACAGATGAACTACAACCTGTAACTGTAGAACTACAAAGTCACCTTATATGATAAGCTGACAAAATGCACAACGAAGGTAGAGACAAGAAAGTGGTGTCAGTGTCATGGCTGATCAGCGTGCATCCTTAAAAATCTGCACTGAAAAACTTTACCTGGAATTGTATCACTGGGACATAAAATGTTTCATAAGTGATCGAACAGATGAGCACGCTGGTTAACCAGCATAACCAACCTGGCAAAGCAGCTCGGTCAGCATGATCAACCTGTTGCCATAAATACAGGCAGTGCTGAACCCAGTGTGGGAGAGTAAATGTACTGCTAGCTTGGCGCTAACATATCATGACGTCAACCACTGGATGGCTCTAGCAAAAGATGTTTTTTGACCATTTGTACTGGTCTGATGCTGGCATGGTGCTTGTTGAGCAGCGCAGCAGTGTTCAAAACGCAACCTACGCTGATTTACAATGGTGTGGTGCTGGCAGTCCAGCATAGCAGTGTTGGAAATGCAGTATAAACTGGTTTATGCATGTTCGGCGCTGTATGTTTGTCGACCAGCACAGCACCACGCATGCGCGGCAGAGGGCGGAGGTCTCGTAAGTGAATGAGGGAGAGTTTGTTAATAACTTTCTTGTTTGGGCTCCCGTCCATGAAAAAAAAAATCTATCATGTCTCTGTAGTTGAATATAATTTATTGGACGTGTCCTTGCACCCGAGAGGAAGAAAAAAAAGATTTTTTTGGACTCCTCACCATGATCGCGGTAAATAGTCATTTCGCAACCTATTTAAGAACTCGTCTTGAAGGCTTGTTTGTGATTGGTCAGAATCTTCCAAACACGTCAATGAGCACTCTGCTGCTTAAAGACGACAGCTCTCCTCCTCTGACCACTTACTTCCGCCGCAACTAAGCTTTCTTTCCATCGTCATGTCTTCATCGCTAATACTTCAGGTTCCAAAGCATGTTCGAAAACTTATGACAGTTCAACTCATAACGAACTCCACACTCGCTTTTTACACTGGTCACAGCTGTGTCTTCTACTAAACTAAATAAGACCCTCAGCCTAAAACAAGTCTGACGCTTTGACAGCACTTCTATAGGAGAAATACATCTAACCGAGCAGGTAGGGCAACAGCTAAAGTCCACGCAGCTTCAATCTAAGAACAAACGCACCTGAGAAATTGTTCACAATATCTCAACGCAAAACTCCAACTCCATCTGCAATACCAGCGTCAACCACCAAGTGTCCAACTGCACTACCCGCTGTACATTCCCATATACAGTCTATTATCACCACCTGGTGTCCAACGTTGTAATATTTTCTGGAACGTTTTTGAATATTTCAGAGCTTTTCACAAGTTTTAACTGCTCTCTCCTTGTAAATTTTCAAAGGGACCATGAAAGGAAATAATCTCAAAAGGAATCTAGTTGCAGTCTTGCAAAGAGGAACACTGCAAGATTCTCAGTCTACAACATTATAGTCTATCACTGTGAGTAACAAAATGATGTCTTTAGATGCGAGAGGGCATCAGACTTTAATCTTGTAAAGGTATTTTCAGATTTTTTTTTTATCTTGTAGTGTATGGTTAGCTATGGCCAACAGGCTAGTGAACTCCCTATCTAAAGTGTTTGTGTGACAGATCATATTAAATGTTAGTTGAAATTTGGTTAGTGCCACTAAATTATGTCAGAAAAAAAGCATGCTCCTAGCTTCATGGCAGATAGAGAGCTCATCTGTTGTTGCACATTTTGTTTTGATCATGCATTAGTCCTTCATCAGCGGTCACAGGAGGCTGCCCACAGGACACCGTTGGCTGAATATTTCTGGTTGGTGCGCTGCTGTGTGTGTTTTTGAACTCTCCTGAAGCACTGCCTTGCCTGGTCCACTCATACCAGCGCACTGGGAAGGAAACAGTGAGAACGATTCTAACGGCCTGTGAGCGACAGGGGCTCTAAAAATGTATTAACCGAGGATATAGTTGTGGAGCCCAGTGTAATATCTCTTCATGGGTCCCAAACTTTCTGGCAGCGTGCCTTCGCCAGCGCAGCACACACTGGCGTGCCACCACCGGGTCAGTGTCATCGCAGTGCTGAGAATGACCCCCACCCACATAATTACTGCTCTGAAGTGGTCCTGTGGCATCCTGACCATTGGAGATCAGGGTGAAATGAGGCTAACAATGTATGCAGATCAACAGATGAACTACAACCTGTAACTGTAGAACTACAAAGTGCCCTTGTATGATAAGCTGACAAAATGCACAACGAAGGTAGAGACAAGAAAGTGGTGTCAATGTCATGGCTGATCAGCGTGCATCCTTAAAAATCTGCACTGAAAAACTTTACCTGGAATTGTATCACTGGGACATAAAATGTTTCATAAGTGATCGAACAGATGAGCACGCTGGTTAACCAGCATAACCAACCTGGCAAAGCAGCTCGGTCAGCATGATCAACCTGTTGCCATAAATACAGGCAGTGCTGAACCCAGTGTGGGAGAGTAAATGTACTGCTAGCTTGGGGCTAACATATCATGACGTCAACCACTGGATGGCTCTAGCAAAAGATGTTTTTTGACCATTTGTAATGGTCTGATGCTGGCATGGTGCTTGTTGAGCAGCGCAGCAGTGTTCAAAACGCAACCTACGCTGATTTACAATGGCGTGGTGCTGGCAGTCCAGCATAGCAGTGTTGGAAATGCAGTATAAACTGGTTTATGCATGTTCGGCGCTGTATGTTTGTCGACCAGCACAGCACCACGCATGCGCGGCAGAGGGCGGAGGTCTCGTAAGTGAATGAGGGAGAGTTTGTTAATAACTTTCTTGTTTGGGCTCCCGTCCATGAAAAAAAAAAAATCTATCATGTCTCTGTAGTTGAATATAATTTATTGGACGTGTCTTTGCACCCGAGAGGAAGAAAAAAAAGATTTTTTTGGACTCCTCACCATGATCGCGGTAAATAGTCATTTCGCAACCTATTTAAGAACTCGTCTTGAAGGCTTTTTTGTGATTGGTCAGAATCTTCCAAACACGTCAATGAGCACTCTGCTGCTTAAAGACGACAGCTCTCCTCCTCTGACCACTTACTTCCGCCGCAACTAAGCTTTCTTTCCATCGTCATGTCTTCATCGCTAATACTTCAGGTTCCAAAGCATGTTCGAAAACTTATGACAGTTCAACTCATAACGAACTCCACACTCGCTTTTTACACTGGTCACAGCTGTGTCTTCTACTAAACTAAATAAGACCCTCAGCCTAAAACAAGTCTGACGCTTTGACAGCACTTCTATAGGAGAAATACATCTAACCGAGCAGGTAGGGCAACAGCTAAAGTCCACGCAGCTTCAATCTAAGAACAAACGCACCTGAGAAATTGTTCACAATATCTCAACGCAAAACTCCAACTCCATCTGCAATACCAGCGTCAACCACCAAGTGTCCAACTGCACTACCCGCTGTACATTCCCATATACAGTCTATTATCACCACCTGGTGTCCAACGTTATAATATTTTCTGGAACGTTTTTGAATATTTCAGAGCTTTTCACAAGTTTTAACTGCTCTCTCCTTGTAAATTTTCAAAGGGACCATGAAAGGAAATAATCTCAAAAGGAATCTAGTTGCAGTCTTGCAAAGAGGAACACTGCAAGATTCTCAGTCTACAACATTATAGTCTATCACTGTGAGTAACAAAATGATGTCTTTAGATGCGAGAGGGCATCAGACTTTAATCTTGTAAAGGTATTTTCAGATTTTTTTTTTATCTTGTAGTGTATGGTTAGCTATGGCCAACAGGCTAGTGAACTCCCTATCTAAAGTGTTTGTGTGACAGATCATATTAAATGTTAGTTGAAATTTGGTTAGTGCCACTAAATTATGTCAGAAAAAAAGCATGCTCCTAGCTTCATGGCAGATAGAGAGCTCATCTGTTGTTGCACATTTTGTTTTGATCATGCATTAGTCCTTCATCAGCGGTCACAGGAGGCTGCCCACAGGACACCGTTGGCTGAATATTTCTGGTTGGTGCGCTGCTGTGTGTGTTTTTGAACTCTCCTGAAGCACTGCCTTGCCTGGTCCACTCATACCAGCGCACTGGGAAGGAAACAGTGAGAACGATTCTAACGGCCTGTGAGCGACAGGGGCTCTAAAAATGTATTAACCGAGGATATAGTTGTGGAGCCCAGTGTAATATCTCTTCATGGGTCCCAAACTTTCTGGCAGCGTGCCTTCGCCAGCGCAGCACACACTGGCGTGCCACCACCGGGTCAGTGTCATCGCAGTGCTGAGAATGACCCCCACCCACATAATTACTGCTCTGAAGTGGTCCTGTGGCATCCTGACCATTGGAGATCAGGGTGAAATGAGGCTAACAATGTATGCAGATCAACAGATGAACTACAACCTGTAACTGTAGAACTACAAAGTGCCCTTGTATGATAAGCTGACAAAATGCACAACGAAGGTAGAGACAAGAAAGTGGTGTCAATGTCATGGCTGATCAGCGTGCATCCTTAAAAATCTGCACTGAAAAACTTTACCTGGAATTGTATCACTGGGACATAAAATGTTTCATAAGTGATCGAACAGATGAGCACGCTGGTTAACCAGCATAACCAACCTGGCAAAGCAGCTCGGTCAGCATGATCAACCTGTTGCCATAAATACAGGCAGTGCTGAACCCAGTGTGGGAGAGTAAATGTACTGCTAGCTTGGGGCTAACATATCATGACGTCAACCACTGGATGGCTCTAGCAAAAGATGTTTTTTGACCATTTGTAATGGTCTGATGCTGGCATGGTGCTTGTTGAGCAGCGCAGCAGTGTTCAAAACGCAACCTACGCTGATTTACAATGGCGTGGTGCTGGCAGTCCAGCATAGCAGTGTTGGAAATGCAGTATAAACTGGTTTATGCATGTTCGGCGCTGTATGTTTGTCGACCAGCACAGCACCACGCATGCGCGGCAGAGGGCGGAGGTCTCGTAAGTGAATGAGGGAGAGTTTGTTAATAACTTTCTTGTTTGGGCTCCCGTCCATGAAAAAAAAAAAATCTATCATGTCTCTGTAGTTGAATATAATTTATTGGACGTGTCTTTGCACCCGAGAGGAAGAAAAAAAAGATTTTTTTGGACTCCTCACCATGATCGCGGTAAATAGTCATTTCGCAACCTATTTAAGAACTCGTCTTGAAGGCTTTTTTGTGATTGGTCAGAATCTTCCAAACACGTCAATGAGCACTCTGCTGCTTAAAGACGACAGCTCTCCTCCTCTGACCACTTACTTCCGCCGCAACTAAGCTTTCTTTCCATCGTCATGTCTTCATCGCTAATACTTCAGGTTCCAAAGCATGTTCGAAAACTTATGACAGTTCAACTCATAACGAACTCCACACTCGCTTTTTACACTGGTCACAGCTGTGTCTTCTACTAAACTAAATAAGACCCTCAGCCTAAAACAAGTCTGACGCTTTGACAGCACTTCTATAGGAGAAATACATCTAACCGAGCAGGTAGGGCAACAGCTAAAGTCCACGCAGCTTCAATCTAAGAACAAACGCACCTGAGAAATTGTTCACAATATCTCAACGCAAAACTCCAACTCCATCTGCAATACCAGCGTCAACCACCAAGTGTCCAACTGCACTACCCGCTGTACATTCCCATATACAGTCTATTATCACCACCTGGTGTCCAACGTTGTAATATTTTCTGGAACGTTTTTGAATATTTCAGAGCTTTTCACAAGTTTTAACTGCTCTCTCCTTGTAAATTTTCAAAGGGACCATGAAAGGAAATAATCTCAAAAGGAATCTAGTTGCAGTCTTGCAAAGAGGAACACTGCAAGATTCTCAGTCTACAACATTATAGTCTATCACTGTGAGTAACAAAATGATGTCTTTAGATGCGAGAGGGCATCAGACTTTAATCTTGTAAAGGTATTTTCAGATTTTTTTTTTATCTTGTAGTGTATGGTTAGCTATGGCCAACAGGCTAGTGAACTCCCTATCTAAAGTGTTTGTGTGACAGATCATATTAAATGTTAGTTGAAATTTGGTTAGTGCCACTAAATTATGTCAGAAAAAAAGCATGCTCCTAGCTTCATGGCAGATAGAGAGCTCATCTGTTGTTGCACATTTTGTTTTGATCATGCATTAGTCCTTCATCAGCGGTCACAGGAGGCTGCCCACAGGACACCGTTGGCTGAATATTTCTGGTTGGTGCGCTGCTGTGTGTGTTTTTGAACTCTCCTGAAGCACTGCCTTGCCTGGTCCACTCATACCAGCGCACTGGGAAGGAAACAGTGAGAACGATTCTAACGGCCTGTGAGCGACAGGGGCTCTAAAAATGTATTAACCGAGGATATAGTTGTGGAGCCCAGTGTAATATCTCTTCATGGGTCCCAAACTTTCTGGCAGCGTGCCTTCGCCAGCGCAGCACACACTGGCGTGCCACCACCGGGTCAGTGTCATCGCAGTGCTGAGAATGACCCCCACCCACATAATTACTGCTCTGAAGTGGTCCTGTGGCATCCTGACCATTGGAGATCAGGGTGAAATGAGGCTAACAATGTATGCAGATCAACAGATGAACTACAACCTGTAACTGTAGAACTACAAAGTGCCCTTGTATGATAAGCTGACAAAATGCACAACGAAGGTAGAGACAAGAAAGTGGTGTCAATGTCATGGCTGATCAGCGTGCATCCTTAAAAATCTGCACTGAAAAACTTTACCTGGAATTGTATCACTGGGACATAAAATGTTTCATAAGTGATGGAACAGATGAGCACGCTGGTTAACCAGCATAACCAACCTGGCAAAGCAGCTCGGTCAGCATGATCAACCTGTTGCCATAAATACAGGCAGTGCTGAACCCAGTGTGGGAGAGTAAATGTACTGCTAGCTTGGGGCTAACATATCATGACGTCAACCACTGGATGGCTCTAGCAAAAGATGTTTTTTGACCATTTGTAATGGTCTGATGCTGGCATGGTGCTTGTTGAGCAGCGCAGCAGTGTTCAAAACGCAACCTACGCTGATTTACAATGGTGTGGTGCTGGCAGTCCAGCATAGCAGTGTTGGAAATGCAGTATAAACTGGTTTATGCATGTTCGGCGCTGTATGTTTGTCGACCAGCACAGCACCACGCATGCGCGGCAGAGGGCGGAGGTCTCGTAAGTGAATGAGGGAGAGTTTGTTAATAACTTTCTTGTTTGGGCTCCCGTCCATGAAAAAAAAAAAAATCTATCATGTCTCTGTAGTTGAATATAATTTATTGGACGTGTCTTTGCACCCGAGAGGAAGAAAAAAAGATTTTTTTGGACTCCTCACCATGATCGCGGTAAATAGTCATTTCGCAACCTATTTAAGAACTCGTCTTGAAGGCTTGTTTGTGATTGGTCAGAATCTTCCAAACACGTCAATGAGCACTCTGCTGTTTAAAGACGACAGCTCTCCTCCTCTGACCACTTACTTCCGCCGCAACTAAGCTTTCTTTCCATCGTCATGTCTTCATCGCTAATACTTCAGGTTCCAAAGCATGTTCGAAAACTTATGGCAGTTCAACTCATAACGAACTCCACACTCGCTTTTTACACTGGTCACAGCTGTGTCTTCTACTAAACTAAATAAGACCCTCAGCCTAAAACAAGTCTGACGCTTTGACAGCACTTCTATAGGAGAAATACATCTAACCGAGCAGGTAGGGCAACAGCTAAAGTCCACGCAGCTTCAATCTAAGAACAAACGCACCTGAGAAATTGTTCACAATATCTCAACGCAAAACTCCAACTCCATCTGCAATACCAGCGTCAACCACCAAGTGTCCAACTGCACTACCCGCTGTACATTCCCATATACAGTCTATTATCACCACCTGGTGTCCAACGTTGTAATATTTTCTGGAACGTTTTTGAATATTTCAGAGCTTTTCACAAGTTTTAACTGCTCTCTCCTTGTAAATTTTCAAAGGGACCATGAAAGGAAATAATCTCAAAAGGAATCTAGTTGCAGTCTTGCAAAGAGGAACACTGCAAGATTCTCAGTCTACAACATTATAGTCTATCACTGTGAGTAACAAAATGATGTCTTTAGATGCGAGAGGGCATCAGACTTTAATCTTGTAAAGGTATTTTCAGATTTTTTTTTTATCTTGTAGTGTATGGTTAGCTATGGCCAACAGGCTAGTGAACTCCCTATCTAAAGTGTTTGTGTGACAGATCATATTAAATGTTAGTTGAAATTTGGTTAGTGCCACTAAATTATGTCAGAAAAAAAGCATGCTCCTAGCTTCATGGCAGATAGAGAGCTCATCTGTTGTTGCACATTTTGTTTTGATCATGCATTAGTCCTTCATCAGCGGTCACAGGAGGCTGCCCACAGGACACCGTTGGCTGAATATTTCTGGTTGGTGCGCTGCTGTGTGTGTTTTTGAACTCTCCTGAAGCACTGCCTTGCCTGGTCCACTCATACCAGCGCACTGGGAAGGAAACAGTGAGAACGATTCTAACGGCCTGTGAGCGACAGGGGCTCTAAAAATGTATTAACCGAGGATATAGTTGTGGAGCCCAGTGTAATATCTCTTCATGGGTCCCAAACTTTCTGGCAGCGTGCCTTCGCCAGCGCAGCACACACTGGCGTGCCACCACCGGGTCAGTGTCATCGCAGTGCTGAGAATGACCCCCACCCACATAATTACTGCTCTGAAGTGGTCCTGTGGCATCCTGACCATTGGAGATCAGGGTGAAATGAGGCTAACAATGTATGCAGATCAACAGATGAACTACAACCTGTAACTGTAGAACTACAAAGTGCCCTTGTATGATAAGCTGACAAAATGCACAACGAAGGTAGAGACAAGAAAGTGGTGTCAATGTCATGGCTGATCAGCGTGCATCCTTAAAAATCTGCACTGAAAAACTTTACCTGGAATTGTATCACTGGGACATAAAATGTTTCATAAGTGATCGAACAGATGAGCACGCTGGTTAACCAGCATAACCAACCTGGCAAAGCAGCTCGGTCAGCATGATCAACCTGTTGCCATAAATACAGGCAGTGCTGAACCCAGTGTGGGAGAGTAAATGTACTGCTAGCTTGGGGCTAACATATCATGACGTCAACCACTGGATGGCTCTAGCAAAAGATGTTTTTTGACCATTTGTAATGGTCTGATGCTGGCATGGTGCTTGTTGAGCAGCGCAGCAGTGTTCAAAACGCAACCTACGCTGATTTACAATGGCGTGGTGCTGGCAGTCCAGCATAGCAGTGTTGGAAATGCAGTATAAACTGGTTTATGCATGTTCGGCGCTGTATGTTTGTCGACCAGCACAGCACCACGCATGCGCGGCAGAGGGCGGAGGTCTCGTAAGTGAATGAGGGAGAGTTTGTTAATAACTTTCTTGTTTGGGCTCCCGTCCATGAAAAAAAAAAAATCTATCATGTCTCTGTAGTTGAATATAATTTATTGGACGTGTCTTTGCACCCGAGAGGAAGAAAAAAAAGATTTTTTTGGACTCCTCACCATGATCGCGGTAAATAGTCATTTCGCAACCTATTTAAGAACTCGTCTTGAAGGCTTGTTTGTGATTGGTCAGAATCTTCCAAACACGTCAATGAGCACTCTGCTGCTTAAAGACGACAGCTCTCCTCCTCTGACCACTTACTTCCGCCGCAACTAAGCTTTCTTTCCATCGTCATGTCTTCATTGCTAATACTTCAGGTTCCAAAGCATGTTCGAAAACTTATGACAGTTCAACTCATAACGAACTCCACACTCGCTTTTTACACTGGTCACAGCTGTGTCTTCTACTAAACTAAATAAGACCCTCAGCCTAAAAGAAGTCTGACGCTTTGACAGCACTTCTATAGGAGAAATACATCTAACCGAGCAGGTAGGGCAACAGCTAAAGTCCACGCAGCTTCAATCTAAGAACAAACGCACCTGAGAAATTGTTCACAATATCTCAACGCAAAACTCCAACTCCATCTGCAATACCAGCGTCAATCACCAAGTGTCCAACTGAACTACCCGCTGTACATTCCCATATACAGTCTATTATCACCACCTGGTGTCCAACGTTGTAATATTTTCTGGAACGTTTTTGAATATTTCAGAGCTTTTCACAAGTTTTAACTGCTCTCTCCTTGTACATTTTCAAAGGGACCATGAAAGGAAATAATCTCAAAAGGAATCTAGTTGCAGTCTTGCAAAGAGGAACACTGCAAGATTCTCAGTCTACAACATTATAGTCTATCACTGTGAGTAACAAAATGATGTCTTTAGATGCGAGAGGGCATCAGACTTTAATCTTGTAAAGGTATTTTCAGATTTTTTTTTTATCTTGTAGTGTATGGTTAGCTATGGCCAACAGGCTAGTGAACTCCCTATCTAAAGTGTTTGTGTGACAGATCATATTAAATGTTAGTTGAAATTTGGTTAGTGCCACTAAATTATGTCAGAAAAAAAGCATGCTCCTAGCTTCATGGCAGATAGAGAGCTCATCTGTTGTTGCACATTTTGTTTTGATCATGCATTAGTCCTTCATCAGCGGTCACAGGAGGCTGCCCACAGGACACCGTTGGCTGAATATTTCTGGTTGGTGCGCTGCTGTGTGTGTTTTTGAACTCTCCTGAAGCACTGCCTTGCCTGGTCCACTCATACCAGCGCACTGGGAAGGAAACAGTGAGAACGATTCTAACGGCCTGTGAGCGACAGGGGCTCTAAAAATGTATTAACCGAGGATATAGTTGTGGAGCCCAGTGTAATATCTCTTCATGGGTCCCAAACTTTCTGGCAGCGTGCCTTCGCCAGCGCAGCACACACTGGCGTGCCACCACCGGGTCAGTGTCATCGCAGTGCTGAGAATGACCCCCACCCACATAATTACTGCTCTGAAGTGGTCCTGTGGCATCCTGACCATTGGAGATCAGGGTGAAATGAGGCTAACAATGTATGCAGATCAACAGATGAACTACAACCTGTAACTGTAGAACTACAAAGTGCCCTTGTATGATAAGCTGACAAAATGCACAACGAAGGTAGAGACAAGAAAGTTGTGTCAATGTCATGGCTGATCAGCGTGCATCCTTAAAAATCTGCACTGAAAAACTTTACCTGGAATTGTATCACTGGGACATAAAATGTTTCATAAGTGATCGAACAGATGAGCACGCTGGTTAACCAGCATAACCAACCTGGCAAAGCAGCTCGGTCAGCATGATCAACCTGTTGCCATAAATACAGGCAGTGCTGAACCCAGTGTGGGAGAGTAAATGTACTGCTAGCTTGGGGCTAACATATCATGACGTCAACCACTGGATGGCTCTAGCAAAAGATGTTTTTTGACCATTTGTAATGGTCTGATGCTGGCATGGTGCTTGTTGAGCAGCGCAGCAGTGTTCAAAACGCAACCTACGCTGATTTACAATGGCGTGGTGCTGGCAGTCCAGCATAGCAGTGTTGGAAATGCAGTATAAACTGGTTTATGCATGTTCGGCGCTGTATGTTTGTCGACCAGCACAGCACCACGCATGCGCGGCAGAGGGCGGAGGTCTCGTAAGTGAATGAGGGAGAGTTTGTTAATAACTTTCTTGTTTGGGCTCCCGTCCATGAAAAAAAAAAAATCTATCATGTCTCTGTAGTTGAATATAATTTATTGGACGTGTCTTTGCACCCGAGAGGAAGAAAAAAAGATTTTTTTGGACTCCTCACCATGATCGCGGTAAATAGTCATTTCGCAACCTATTTAAGAACTCGTCTTGAAGGCTTGTTTGTGATTGGTCAGAATCTTCCAAACACGTCAATGAGCACTCTGCTGCTTAAAGACGACAGCTCTCCTCCTCTGACCACTTACTTCCGCCGCAACTAAGCTTTCTTTCCATCGTCATGTCTTCATCGCTAATACTTCAGGTTCCAAAGCATGTTCGAAAACTTATGACAGTTCAACTCATAACGAACTCCACACTCGCTTTTTACACTGGTCACAGCTGTGTCTTCTACTAAACTAAATAAGACCCTCAGCCTAAAACAAGTCTGACGCTTTGACAGCACTTCTATAGGAGAAATACATCTAACCGAGCAGGTAGGGCAACAGCTAAAGTCCACGCAGCTTCAATCTAAGAACAAACGCACCTGAGAAATTGTTCACAATATCTCAACGCAAAACTCCAACTCCATCTGCAATACCAGCGTCAACCACCAAGTGTCCAACTGCACTACCCGCTGTACATTCCCATATACAGTCTATTATCACCACCTGGTGTCCAACGTTGTAATATTTTCTGGAACGTTTTTGAATATTTCAGAGCTTTTCACAAGTTTTAACTGCTCTCTCCTTGTAAATTTTCAAAGGGACCATGAAAGGAAATAATCTCAAAAGGAATCTAGTTGCAGTCTTGCAAAGAGGAACACTGCAAGATTCTCAGTCTACAACATTATAGTCTATCACTGTGAGTAACAAAATGATGTCTTTAGATGCGAGAGGGCATCAGACTTTAATCTTGTAAAGGTATTTTCAGATTTTTTTTTTATCTTGTAGTGTATGGTTAGCTATGGCCAACAGGCTAGTGAACTCCCTATCTAAAGTGTTTGTGTGACAGATCATATTAAATGTTAGTTGAAATTTGGTTAGTGCCACTAAATTATGTCAGAAAAAAAGCATGCTCCTAGCTTCGTGGCAGATAGAGAGCTCATCTGTTGTTGCACATTTTGTTTTGATCATGCATTAGTCCTTCATCAGCGGTCACAGGAGGCTGCCCACAGGACACCGTTGGCTGAATATTTCTGGTTGGTGCGCTGCTGTGTGTGTTTTTGAACTCTCCTGAAGCACTGCCTTGCCTGGTCCACTCATACCAGCGCACTGGGAAGGAAACAGTGAGAACGATTCTAACGGCCTGTGAGCGACAGGGGCTCTAAAAATGTATTAACCGAGGATATAGTTGTGGAGCCCAGTGTAATATCTCTTCATGGGTCCCAAACTTTCTGGCAGCGTGCCTTCGCCAGCGCAGCACACACTGGCGTGCCACCACCGGGTCAGTGTCATCGCAGTGCTGAGAATGACCCCCACCCACATAATTACTGCTCTGAAGTGGTCCTGTGGCATCCTGACCATTGGAGATCAGGGTGAAATGAGGCTAACAATGTATGCAGATCAACAGATGAACTACAACCTGTAACTGTAGAACTACAAAGTGCTCTTGTATGATAAGCTGACAAAATGCACAACGAAGGTAGAGACAAGAAAGTGGTGTCAATGTCATGGCTGATCAGCGTGCATCCTTAAAAATCTGCACTGAAAAACTTTACCTGGAATTGTATCACTGGGACATAAAATGTTTCATAAGTGATCGAACAGATGAGCACGCTGGTTAACCAGCATAACCAACCTGGCAAAGCAGCTCGGTCAGCATGATCAACCTGTTGCCATAAATACAGGCAGTGCTGAACCCAGTGTGGGAGAGTAAATGTACTGCTAGCTTGGCGCTAACATATCATGACGTCAACCACTGGATGGCTCTAGCAAAAGATGTTTTTTGACCATTTGTAATGGTCTGATGCTGGCATGGTGCTTGTTGAGCAGCGCAGCAGCGTTCAAAACGCAACCTACGCTGATTTACAATGGTGTGGTGCTGGCAGTCCAGCATAGCAGTGTTGGAAATGCAGTATAAACTGGTTTATGCATGTTCGGCGCTGTATGTTTGTCGACCAGCACAGCACCACGCATGCGCGGCAGAGGGCGGAGGTCTCGTAAGTGAATGAGGGAGAGTTTGTTAATAACTTTCTTGTTTGGGCTCCCGTCCATGAAAAAAAAAAAAATCTATCATGTCTCTGTAGTTGAATATAATTTATTGGACGTGTCTTTGCACCCGAGAGGAAGAAAAAAAGAATTTTTTGGACTCCTCACCATGATCGCGGTAAATAGTCATTTCGCAACCTATTTAAGAACTCGTCTTGAAGGCTTGTTTGTGATTGGTCAGAATCTTCCAAACACGTCAATGAGCACTCTGCTGCTTAAAGACGACAGCTCTCCTCCTCTGACCACTTACTTCCGCCGCAACTAAGCTTTCTTTCCATCGTCATGTCTTCATCGCTAATACTTCAGGTTCCAAAGCATGTTCGAAAACTTATGACAGTTCAACTCATAACGAACTCCACACTCGCTTTTTACACTGGTCACAGCTGTGTCTTCTACTAAACTAAATAAGACCCTCAGCCTAAAACAAGTCTGACGCTTTGACAGCACTTCTATAGGAGAAATACATCTAACCGAGCAGGTAGGGCAACAGCTAAAGTCCACGCAGCTTCAATCTAAGAACAAACGCACCTGAGAAATTGTTCACAATATCTCAACGCAAAACTCCAACTCCATCTGCAATACCAGCGTCAACCACCAAGTGTCCAACTGCACTACCCGCTGTACATTCCCATATACAGTCTATTATCACCACCTGGTGTCCAACGTTGTAATATTTTCTGGAACGTTTTTGAATATTTCAGAGCTTTTCACAAGTTTTAACTGCTCTCTCCTTGTAAATTTTCAAAGGGACCATGAAAGGAAATAATCTCAAAAGGAATCTAGTTGCAGTCTTGCAAAGAGGAACACTGCAAGATTCTCAGTCTACAACATTATAGTCTATCACTGTGAGTAACAAAATGATGTCTTTAGATGCGAGAGGGCATCAGACTTTAATCTTGTAAAGGTATTTTCAGATTTTTTTTTTATCTTGTAGTGTATGGTTAGCTATGGCCAACAGGCTAGTGAACTCCCTATCTAAAGTGTTTGTGTGACAGATCATATTAAATGTTAGTTGAAATTTGGTTAGTGCCACTAAATTATGTCAGAAAAAAAGCATGCTCCTAGCTTCGTGGCAGATAGAGAGCTCATCTGTTGTTGCACATTTTGTTTTGATCATGCATTAGTCCTTCATCAGCGGTCACAGGAGGCTGCCCACAGGACACTGTTGGCTGAATATTTCTGGTTGGTGCGCTGCTGTGTGTGTTTTTGAACTCTCCTGAAGCACTGCCTTGCCTGGTCCACTCATACCAGCGCACTGGGAAGGAAACAGTGAGAACGATTCTAACGGCCTGTGAGCGACAGGGGCTCTAAAAATGTATTAACCGAGGATATAGTTGTGGAGCCCAGTGTAATATCTCTTCATGGGTCCCAAACTTTCTGGCAGCGTGCCTTCGCCAGCGCAGCACACACTGGCGTGCCACCACCGGGTCAGTGTCATCGCAGTGCTGAGAATGACCCCCACCCACATAATTACTGCTCTGAAGTGGTCCTGTGGCATCCTGACCATTGGAGATCAGGGTGAAATGAGGCTAACAATGTATGCAGATCAACAGATGAACTACAACCTGTAACTGTAGAACTACAAAGTGCCCTTGTATGATAAGCTGACAAAATGCACAACGAAGGTAGAGACAAGAAAGTGGTGTCAATGTCATGGCTGATCAGCGTGCATCCTTAAAAATCTGCACTGAAAAACTTTACCTGGAATTGTATCACTGGGACATAAAATGTTTCATAAGTGATCGAACAGATGAGCACGCTGGTTAACCAGCATAACCAACCTGGCAAAGCAGCTCGGTCAGCATGATCAACCTGTTGCCATAAATACAGGCAGTGCTGAACCCAGTGTGGGAGAGTAAATGTACTGCTAGCTTGGGGCTAACATATCATGACGTCAACCACTGGATGGCTCTAGCAAAAGATGTTTTTTGACCATTTGTAATGGTCTGATGCTGGCATGGTGCTTGTTGAGCAGCGCAGCAGTGTTCAAAACGCAACCTACGCTGATTTACAATGGTGTGGTGCTGGCAGTCCAGCATAGCAGTGTTGGAAATGCAGTATAAACTGGTTTATGCATGTTCGGCGCTGTATGTTTGTCGACCAGCACAGCACCACGCATGCGCGGCAGAGGGCGGAGGTCTCGTAAGTGAATGAGGGAGAGTTTGTTAATAACTTTCTTGTTTGGGCTCCCGTCCATGAAAAAAAAAAAAATCTATCATGTCTCTGTATTTGAATGTAATTTATTGGACTTGTCCTTGCACCCGAGAGGAAGAAAAAATTAATTTTTTGGACTCCTCACCATGATCGCGGTAAATAGTCATTTCGCAACCTATTTAAGAACTCGTCTTGAAGGCTTGTTTGTGATTGGTCAGAATCTTCCAAACACGTCAATGAGCACTCTGCTGCTTAAAGACGACAGCTCTCCTCCTCTGACCACTTACTTCCGCCGCAACTAAGCTTTCTTTCCATTGTCATGTCTTCATCGCTAATACTTCAGGTTCCAAAGCATGTTCGAAAACTTATGACAGTTCAACTCATAACGAACTCCACACTCGCTTTTTACACTGGTCACAGCTGTGTCTTCTACTAAACTAAATAAGACCCTCAGCCTAAAACAAGTCTGACGCTTTGACCGCACTTCTATAGGAGAAATACATCTAACCGAGCAGGTAGGGCAACAGCTAAAGTCCACGCAGCTTCAATCTAAGAACAAACGCACCTGAGAAATTGTTCACAATATCTCAACGCAAAACTCCAACTCCATCTGCAATACCAGCGTCAACCACCAAGTGTCCAACTGCACTACCCGCTGTACATTCCCATATACAGTCTATTATCACCACCTGGTGTCCAACGTTGTAATATTTTCTGGAACGTTTTTGAATATTTCAGAGCTTTTCACAAGTTTTAACTGCTCTCTCCTTGTAAATTTTCAAAGGGACCATGAAAGGAAATAATCTCAAAAGGAATCTAGTTGCAGTCTTGCAAAGAGGAACACTGCAAGATTCTCAGTCTACAACATTATAGTCTATCACTGTGAGTAACAAAATGATGTCTTTAGATGCGAGAGGGCATCAGACTTTAATCTTGTAAAGGTATTTTCAGATTTTTTTTTTATCTTGTAGTGTATGGTTAGCTATGGCCAACAGGCTAGTGAACTCCCTATCTAAAGTGTTTGTGTGACAGATCATATTAAATGTTAGTTGAAATTTGGTTAGTGCCACTAAATTATGTCAGAAAAAAAGCATGCTCCTAGCTTCATGGCAGATAGAGAGCTCATCTGTTGTTGCACATTTTGTTTTGATCATGCATTAGTCCTTCATCAGCGGTCACAGGAGGCTGCCCACAGGACACCGTTGGCTGAATATTTCTGGTTGGTGCGCTGCTGTGTGTGTTTTTGAACTCTCCTGAAGCACTGCCTTGCCTGGTCCACTCATACCAGCGCACTGGGAAGGAAACAGTGAGAACGATTCTAACGGCCTGTGAGCGACAGGGGCTCTAAAAATGTATTAACCGAGGATATAGTTGTGGAGCCCAGTGTAATATCTCTTCATGGGTCCCAAACTTTCTGGCAGCGTGCCTTCGCCAGCGCAGCACACACTGGCGTGCCACCACCGGGTCAGTGTCATCGCAGTGCTGAGAATGACCCCCACCCACATAATTACTGCTCTGAAGTGGTCCTGTGGCATCCTGACCATTGGAGATCAGGGTGAAATGAGGCTAACAATGTATGCAGATCAACAGATGAACTACAACCTGTAACTGTAGAACTACAAAGTGCCCTTGTATGATAAGCTGACAAAATGCACAACGAAGGTAGAGACAAGAAAGTGGTGTCAATGTCATGGCTGATCAGCGTGCATCCTTAAAAATCTGCACTGAAAAACTTTACCTGGAATTGTATCACTGGGACATAAAATGTTTCATAAGTGATCGAACAGATGAGCACGCTGGTTAACCAGCATAACCAACCTGGCAAAGCAGCTCGGTCAGCATGATCAACCTGTTGCCATAAATACAGGCAGTGCTGAACCCAGTGTGGGAGAGTAAATGTACTGCTAGCTTGGGGCTAACATATCATGACGTCAACCACTGGATGGCTCTAGCAAAAGATGTTTTTTGACCATTTGTAATGGTCTGATGCTGGCATGGTGCTTGTTGAGCAGCGCAGCAGCGTTCAAAACGCAACCTACGCTGATTTACAATGGTGTGGTGCTGGCAGTCCAGCATAGCAGTGTTGGAAATGCAGTATAAACTGGTTTATGCATGTTCGGCGCTGTATGTTTGTCGACCAGCACAGCACCACGCATGCGCGGCAGAGGGCGGAGGTCTCGTAAGTGAATGAGGGAGAGTTTGTTAATAACTTTCTTGTTTGGGCTCCCGTCCATGAAAAAAAAAAAATCTATCATGTCTCTGTAGTTGAATATAATTTATTGGACGTGTCTTTGCACCCGAGAGGAAGAAAAAAAAAATTTTTTGGACTCCTCACCATGATCGCGGTAAATAGTCATTTCGCAACCTATTTAAGAACTCGTCTTGAAGGCTTGTTTGTGATTGGTCAGAATCTTCCAAACACGTCAATGAGCAGTTTGCTGCTTAAAGACGACAGCTCTCCTCCTCTGACCACTTACTTCCGCCGCAACTAAGCTTTCTTTCCATTGTCATGTCTTCATCGCTAATACTTCAGGTTCCAAAGCATGTTCGAAAACTTATGACAGTTCAACTCATAACGAACTCCACACTCGCTTTTTACACTGGTCACAGCTGTGTCTTCTACTAAACTAAATAAGACCCTCAGCCTAAAACAAGTCTGACGCTTTGACAGCACTTCTATAGGAGAAATACATCTAACCGAGCAGGTAGGGCAACAGCTAAAGTCCACGCAGCTTCAATCTAAGAACAAACGCACCTGAGAAATTGTTCACAATATCTCAACGCAAAACTCCAACTCCATCTGCAATACCAGCGTCAACCACCAAGTGTCCAACTGCACTACCCGCTGTACATTCCCATATACAGTCTATTATCACCACCTGGTGTCCAACGTTGTAATATTTTCTGGAACGTTTTTGAATATTTCAGAGCTTTTCACAAGTTTTAACTGCTCTCTCCTTGTAAATTTTCAAAGGGACCATGAAAGGAAATAATCTCAAAAGGAATCTAGTTGCAGTCTTGCAAAGAGGAACACTGCAAGATTCTCAGTCTACAACATTATAGTCTATCACTGTGAGTAACAAAATGATGTCTTTAGATGCGAGAGGGCATCAGACTTTAATCTTGTAAAGGTATTTTCAGATTTTTTTTTTATCTTGTAGTGTATGGTTAGCTATGGCCAACAGGCTAGTGAACTCCCTATCTAAAGTGTTTGTGTGACAGATCATATTAAATGTTAGTTGAAATTTGGTTAGTGCCACTAAATTATGTCAGAAAAAAAGCATGCTCCTAGCTTCATGGCAGATAGAGAGCTCATCTGTTGTTGCACATTTTGTTTTGATCATGCATTAGTCCTTCATCAGCGGTCACAGGAGGCTGCCCACAGGACACCGTTGGCTGAATATTTCTGGTTGGTGCGCTGCTGTGTGTGTTTTTGAACTCTCCTGAAGCACTGCCTTGCCTGGTCCACTCATACCAGCGCACTGGGAAGGAAACAGTGAGAACGATTCTAACGGCCTGTGAGCGACAGGGGCTCTAAAAATGTATTAACCGAGGATATAGTTGTGGAGCCCAGTGTAATATCTCTTCATGGGTCCCAAACTTTCTGGCAGCGTGCCTTCGCCAGCGCAGCACACACTGGCGTGCCACCACCGGGTCAGTGTCATCGCAGTGCTGAGAATGACCCCCACCCACATAATTACTGCTCTGAAGTGGTCCTGTGGCATCCTGACCATTGGAGATCAGGGTGAAATGAGGCTAACAATGTATGCAGATCAACAGATGAACTACAACCTGTAACTGTAGAACTACAAAGTGCCCTTGTATGATAAGCTGACAAAATGCACAACGAAGGTAGAGATAAGAAAGTGGTGTCAATGTCATGGCTGATCAGCGTGCATCCTTAAAAATCTGCACTGAAAAACTTTACCTGGAATTGTATCACTGGGACATAAAATGTTTCATAAGTGATGGAACAGATGAGCACGCTGGTTAACCAGCATAACCAACCTGGCAAAGCAGCTCGGTCAGCATGATCAACCTGTTGCCATAAATACAGGCAGTGCTGAACCCAGTGTGGGAGAGTAAATGTACTGCTAGCTTGGGGCTAACATATCATGACGTCAACCACTGGATGGCTCTAGCAAAAGATGTTTTTTGACCATTTGTAATGGTCTGATGCTGGCATGGTGCTTGTTGAGCAGCGCAGCAGTGTTCAAAACGCAACCTACGCTGATTTACAATGGTGTGGTGCTGGCAGTCCAGCATAGCAGTGTTGGAAATGCAGTATAAACTGGTTTATGCATGTTCGGCGCTGTATGTTTGTCGACCAGCACAGCACCACGCATGCGCGGCAGAGGGCGGAGGTCTCGTAAGTGAATGAGGGAGAGTTTGTTAATAACTTTCTTGTTTGGGCTCCCGTCCATGAAAAAAAAAAAAATCTATCATGTCTCTGTAGTTGAATATAATTTATTGGACGTGTCTTTGCACCCGAGAGGAAGAAAAAAAGAATTTTTTGGACTCCTCACCATGATCGCGGTAAATAGTCATTTCGCAACCTATTTAAGAACTCGTCTTGAAGGCTTGTTTGTGATTGGTCAGAATCTTCCAAACACGTCAATGAGCACTTTGCTGCTTAAAGACGACAGCTCTCCTCTTCTGACCACTTACTTCCGCCGCAACTAAGCTTTCTTTCCATCGTCATGTCTTCATCGCTAATACTTCAGGTTCCAAAGCATGTTCGAAAACTTATGACAGTTCAACTCATAACGAACTCCACACTCGCTTTTTACACTGGTCACAGCTGTGTCTTCTACTAAACTAAATAAGACCCTCAGCCTAAAACAAGTCTGACGCTTTGACAGCACTTCTATAGGAGAAATACATCTAACCGAGCAGGTAGGGCAACAGCTAAAGTCCACGCAGCTTCAATCTAAGAACAAACGCACCTGAGAAATTGTTCACAATATCTCAACGCAAAACTCCAACTCCATCTGCAATACCAGCGTCAACCACCAAGTGTCCAACTGCACTACCCGCTGTACATTCCCATATACAGTCTATTATCACCACCTGGTGTCCAACGTTGTAATATTTTCTGGAACGTTTTTGAATATTTCAGAGCTTTTCACAAGTTTTAACTGCTCTCTCCTTGTAAATTTTCAAAGGGACCATGAAAGGAAATAATCTCAAAAGGAATCTAGTTGCAGTCTTGCAAAGAGGAACACTGCAAGATTCTCAGTCTACAACATTATAGTCTATCACTGTGAGTAACAAAATGATGTCTTTAGATGCGAGAGGGCATCAGACTTTAATCTTGTAAAGGTATTTTCAGATTTTTTTTTATCTTGTAGTGTATGGTTAGCTATGGCCAAGGCTAGTGAACTCCCTATCTAAAGTGTTTGTGTGACAGATCATATTAAATGTTAGTTGAAATTTGGTTAGTGCCACTAAATTATGTCAGAAAAAAAGCATGCTCCTAGCTTCGTGGCAGATAGAGAGCTCATCTGTTGTTGCACATTTTGTTTTGATCATGCATTAGTCCTTCATCAGCGGTCACAGGAGGCTGCCCACAGGACACCGTTGGCTGAATATTTCTGGTTGGTGCGCTGCTGTGTGTGTTTTTGAACTCTCCTGAAGCACTGCCTTGCCTGGTCCACTCATACCAGCGCACTGGGGAAGGAAACAGTGAGAACGATTCTAACGGCCTGTGAGCGACAGGGGCTCTAAAAATGTATTAACCGAGGATATAGTTGTGGAGCCCAGTGTAATATCTCTTCATGGGTCCCAAACTTTCTGGCAGCGTGCCTTCGCCAGCGCAGCACACACTGGCGTGCCACCACCGGGTCAGTGTCATCGCAGTGCTGAGAATGACCCCCACCCACATAATTACTGCTCTGAAGTGGTCCTGTGGCATCCTGACCATTGGAGATCAGGGTGAAATGAGGCTAACAATGTATGCAGATCAACAGATGAACTACAACCTGTAACTGTAGAACTACAAAGTGCCCTTGTATGATAAGCTGACAAAATGCACAACGAAGGTAGAGACAAGAAAGTGGTGTCAATGTCATGGCTGATCAGCGTGCATCCTTAAAAATCTGCACTGAAAAACTTTACCTGGAATTGTATCACTGGGACATAAAATGTTTCATAAGTGATGGAACAGATGAGCACGCTGGTTAACCAGCATAACCAACCTGGCAAAGCAGCTCGGTCAGCATGATCAACCTGTTGCCATAAATACAGGCAGTGCTGAACCCAGTGTGGGAGAGTAAATGTACTGCTAGCTTGGGGCTAACATATCATGACGTCAACCACTGGATGGCTCTAGCAAAAGATGTTTTTTGACCATTTGTAATGGTCTGATGCTGGCATGGTGCTTGTTGAGCAGCGCAGCAGTGTTCAAAACGCAACCTACGCTGATTTACAATGGTGTGGTGCTGGCAGTCCAGCATAGCAGTGTTGGAAATGCAGTATAAACTGGTTTATGCATGTTCGGCGCTGTATGTTTGTCGACCAGCACAGCACCACGCATGCGCGGCAGAGGGCGGAGGTCTCGTAAGTGAATGAGGGAGAGTTTGTTAATAACTTTCTTGTTTGGGCTCCCGTCCATGAAAAAAAAAAAAATCTATCATGTCTCTGTAGTTGAATATAATTTATTGGACGTGTCTTTGCACCCGAGAGGAAGAAAAAAAGAATTTTTTGGACTCCTCACCATGATCGCGGTAAATAGTCATTTCGCAACCTATTTAAGAACTCGTCTTGAAGGCTTGTTTGTGATTGGTCAGAATCTTCCAAACACGTCAATGAGCACTCTGCTGCTTAAAGACGACAGCTCTCCTCCTCTGACCACTTACTTCCGCCGCAACTAAGCTTTCTTTCCATCGTCATGTCTTCATCGCTAATACTTCAGGTTCCAAAGCATGTTCGAAAACTTATGACAGTTCAACTCATAACGAACTCCACACTCGCTTTTTACACTGGTCACAGCTGTGTCTTCTACTAAACTAAATAAGACCCTCAGCCTAAAACAAGTCTGACGCTTTGACAGCACTTCTATAGGAGAAATACATCTAACCGAGCAGGTAGGGCAACAGCTAAAGTCCACGCAGCTTCAATCTAAGAACAAACGCACCTGAGAAATTGTTCACAATATCTCAACGCAAAACTCCAACTCCATCTGCAATACCAGCGTCAACCACCAAGTGTCCAACTGCACTACCCGCTGTACATTCCCATATACAGTCTATTATCACCACCTGGTGTCCAACGTTGTAATATTTTCTGGAACGTTTTTGAATATTTCAGAGCTTTTCACAAGTTTTAACTGCTCTCTCCTTGTAAATTTTCAAAGGGACCATGAAAGGAAATAATCTCAAAAGGAATCTAGTTGCAGTCTTGCAAAGAGGAACACTGCAAGATTCTCAGTCTACAACATTATAGTCTATCACTGTGAGTAACAAAATGATGTCTTTAGATGCGAGAGGGCATCAGACTTTAATCTTGTAAAGGTATTTTCAGATTTTTTTTTTATCTTGTAGTGTATGGTTAGCTATGGCCAACAGGCTAGTGAACTCCCTATCTAAAGTGTTTGTGTGACAGATCATATTAAATGTTAGTTGAAATTTGGTTAGTGCCACTAAATTATGTCAGAAAAAAAGCATGCTCCTAGCTTCGTGGCAGATAGAGAGCTCATCTGTTGTTGCACATTTTGTTTTGATCATGCATTAGTCCTTCATCAGCGGTCACAGGAGGCTGCCCACAGGACACCGTTGGCTGAATATTTCTGGTTGGTGCGCTGCTGTGTGTGTTTTTGAACTCTCCTGAAGCACTGCCTTGCCTGGTCCACTCATACCAGCGCACTGGGAAGGAAACAGTGAGAACGATTCTAACGGCCTGTGAGCGACAGGGGCTCTAAAAATGTATTAACCGAGGATATAGTTGTGGAGCCCAGTGTAATATCTCTTCATGGGTCCCAAACTTTCTGGCAGCGTGCCTTCGCCAGCGCAGCACACACTGGCGTGCCACCACCGGGTCAGTGTCATCGCAGTGCTGAGAATGACCCCCACCCACATAATTACTGCTCTGAAGTGGTCCTGTGGCATCCTGACCATTGGAGATCAGGGTGAAATGAGGCTAACAATGTATGCAGATCAACAGATGAACTACAACCTGTAACTGTAGAACTACAAAGTGCCCTTGTATGATAAGCTGACAAAATGCACAACGAAGGTAGAGACAAGAAAGTTGTGTCAATGTCATGGCTGATCAGCGTGCATCCTTAAAAATCTGCACTGAAAAACTTTACCTGGAATTGTATCACTGGGACATAAAATGTTTCATAAGTGATGGAACAGATGAGCACGCTGGTTAACCAGCATAACCAACCTGGCAAAGCAGCTCGGTCAGCATGATCAACCTGTTGCCATAAATACAGGCAGTGCTGAACCCAGTGTGGGAGAGTAAATGTACTGCTAGCTTGGGGCTAACATATCATGACGTCAACCACTGGATGGCTCTAGCAAAAGATGTTTTTTGACCATTTGTAATGGTCTGATGCTGGCATGGTGCTTGTTGAGCAGCGCAGCAGTGTTCAAAACGCAACCTACGCTGATTTACAATGGCGTGGTGCTGGCAGTCCAGCATAGCAGTGTTGGAAATGCAGTATAAACTGGTTTATGCATGTTCGGCGCTGTATGTTTGTCGACCAGCACAGCACCACGCATGCGCGGCAGAGGGCGGAGGTCTCGTAAGTGAATGAGGGAGAGTTTGTTAATAACTTTCTTGTTTGGGCTCCCGTCCATGAAAAAAAAAAATCTATCATGTCTCTGTAGTTGAATATAATTTATTGGACGTGTCTTTGCACCCGAGAGGAAGAAAAAAAAGATTTTTTTGGACTCCTCACCATGATCGCGGTAAATAGTCATTTCGCAACCTATTTAAGAACTCGTCTTGAAGGCTTGTTTGTGATTGGTCAGAATCTTCCAAACACGTCAATGAGCACTCTGCTGCTTAAAGACGACAGCTCTCCTCCTCTGACCACTTACTTCCGCCGCAACTAAGCTTTCTTTCCATCGTCATGTCTTCATCGCTAATACTTCAGGTTCCAAAGCATGTTCGAAAACTTATGACAGTTCAACTCATAACGAACTCCACACTCGCTTTTTACACTGGTCACAGCTGTGTCTTCTACTAAACTAAATAAGACCCTCAGCCTAAAACAAGTCTGACGCTTTGACAGCACTTCTATAGGAGAAATACATCTAACCGAGCAGGTAGGGCAACAGCTAAAGTCCACGCAGCTTCAATCTAAGAACAAACGCACCTGAGAAATTGTTCACAATATCTCAACGCAAAACTCCAACTCCATCTGCAATACCAGCGTCAACCACCAAGTGTCCAACTGCACTACCCGCTGTACATTCCCATATACAGTCTATTATCACCACCTGGTGTCCAACGTTGTAATATTTTCTGGAACGTTTTTGAATATTTCAGAGCTTTTCACAAGTTTTAACTGCTCTCTCCTTGTAAATTTTCAAAGGGACCATGAAAGGAAATAATCTCAAAAGGAATCTAGTTGCAGTCTTGCAAAGAGGAACACTGCAAGATTCTCAGTCTACAACATTATAGTCTATCACTGTGAGTAACAAAATGATGTCTTTAGATGCGAGAGGGCATCAGACTTTAATCTTGTAAAGGTATTTTCAGATTTTTTTTTTATCTTGTAGTGTATGGTTAGCTATGGCCAACAGGCTAGTGAACTCCCTATCTAAAGTGTTTGTGTGACAGATCATATTAAATGTTAGTTGAAATTTGGTTAGTGCCACTAAATTATGTCAGAAAAAAAGCATGCTCCTAGCTTCATGGCAGATAGAGAGCTCATCTGTTGTTGCACATTTTGTTTTGATCATGCATTAGTCCTTCATCAGCGGTCACAGGAGGCTGCCCACAGGACACCGTTGGCTGAATATTTCTGGTTGGTGCGCTGCTGTGTGTGTTTTTGAACTCTCCTGAAGCACTGCCTTGCCTGGTCCACTCATACCAGCGCACTGGGAAGGAAACAGTGAGAACGATTCTAACGGCCTGTGAGCGACAGGGGCTCTAAAAATGTATTAACCGAGGATATAGTTGTGGAGCCCAGTGTAATATCTCTTCATGGGTCCCAAACTTTCTGGCAGCATGCCTTCGCCAGCGCAGCACACACTGGCGTGCCACCACCGGGTCAGTGTCATCGCAGTGCTGAGAATGACCCCCACCCACATAATTACTGCTCTGAAGTGGTCCTGTGGCATCCTGACCATTGGAGATCAGGGTGAAATGAGGCTAACAATGTATGCAGATCAACAGATGAACTACAACCTGTAACTGTAGAACTACAAAGTGCCCTTATATGATAAGCTGACAAAATGCACAACGAAGGTAGAGACAAGAAAGTGGTGTCAATGTCATTTCTGATCAGCGTGCATCCTTAAAAATCTGCACTGAAAAACTTTACCTGGAATTGTATCACTGGGACATAAAATGTTTCATAAGTGATCGAACAGATGAGCACGCTGGTTAACCAGCATAACCAACCTGGCAAAGCAGCTCGGTCAGCATGATCAACCTGTTGCCATAAATACAGGCAGTGCTGAACCCAGTGTGGGAGAGTAAATGTACTGCTAGCTTGGCGCTAACATATCATGACGTCAACCACTGGATGGCTCTAGCAAAAGATGTTTTTTGACCATTTGTAAAGGTCTGATGGTGGCATGGTGCTTGTTGAGCAGCGCAGCAGTGTTCAAAACGCAACCTACGCTGATTTACAATGGTGTGGTGCTGGCAGTCCAGCATAGCAGTGTTGGAAATGCAGTATAAACTGGTTTATGCATGTTCGGCGCTGTATGTTTGTCGACCAGCACAGCACCACGCATGCGCGGCAGAGGGCGGAGGTCTCGTAAGTGAATGAGGGAGAGTTTGTTAATAACTTTCTTGTTTGGGCTCCCGTCCATGAAAAAAAAAAAAATCTATCATGTCTCTGTAGTTGAATATAATTTATTGGACGTGTCTTTGCACCCGAGAGGAAGAAAAAAAGTTTTTTTGGACTCCTCACCATGATCGCGGTAAATAGTCATTTCGCAACCTATTTAAGAACTCGTCTTGAAGGCTTGTTTGTGATTGGTCAGAATCTTCCAAACACGTCAATGAGCACTCTGCTGCTTAAAGACGACAGCTCTCCTTCTCTGACCACTTACTTCCGCCGCAACTAAGCTTTCTTTCCATCGTCATGTCTTCATCGCTAATACTTCAGGTTCCAAAGCATGTTCGAAAACTTATGACAGTTCAACTCATAACGAACTCCACACTCGCTTTTTACACTGGTCACAGCTGTGTCTTCTACTAAACTAAATAAGACCCTCAGCCTAAAACAAGTCTGACGCTTTGACAGCACTTCTATAGGAGAAATACATCTAACCGAGCAGGTAGGGCAACAGCTAAAGTCCACGCAGCTTCAATCTAAGAACAAACGCACCTGAGAAATTGTTCACAATATCTCAACGCAAAACTCCAACTCCATCTGCAATACCAGCGTCAACCACCAAGTGTCCAACTGCACTACCCGCTGTACATTCCCATATACAGTCTATTATCACCACCTGGTGTCCAACGTTGTAATATTTTCTGGAACGTTTTTGAATATTTCAGAGCTTTTCACAAGTTTTAACTGCTCTCTCCTTGTAAATTTTCAAAGGGACCATGAAAGGAAATAATCTCAAAAGGAATCTAGTTGCAGTCTTGCAAAGAGGAACACTGCAAGATTCTCAGTCTACAACATTATAGTCTATCACTGTGAGTAACAAAATGATGTCTTTAGATGCGAGAGGGCATCAGACTTTAATCTTGTAAAGGTATTTTCAGATTTTTTTTTTATCTTGTAGTGTATGGTTAGCTATGGCCAACAGGCTAGTGAACTCCCTATCTAAAGTGTTTGTGTGACAGATCATATTAAATGTTAGTTGAAATTTGGTTAGTGCCACTAAATTATGTCAGAAAAAAAGCATGCTCCTAGCTTCATGGCAGATAGAGAGCTCATCTGTTGTTGCACATTTTGTTTTGATCATGCATTAGTCCTTCATCAGCGGTCACAGGAGGCTGCCCACAGGACACCGTTGGCTGAATATTTCTGGTTGGTGCGCTGCTGTGTGTGTTTTTGAACTCTCCTGAAGCACTGCCTTGCCTGGTCCACTCATACCAGCGCACTGGGAAGGAAACAGTGAGAACGATTCTAACGGCCTGTGAGCGACAGGGGCTCTAAAAATGTATTAACCGAGGATATAGTTGTGGAGCCCAGTGTAATATCTCTTCATGGGTCCCAAACTTTCTGGCAGCGTGCCTTCGCCAGCGCAGCACACACTGGCGTGCCACCACCGGGTCAGTGTCATCGCAGTGCTGAGAATGACCCCCACCCACATAATTACTGCTCTGAAGTGGTCCTGTGGCATCCTGACCATTGGAGATCAGGGTGAAATGAGGCTAACAATGTATGCAGATCAACAGATGAACTACAACCTGTAACTGTAGAACTACAAAGTGCCCTTATATGATAAGCTGACAAAATGCACAACGAAGGTAGAGACAAGAAAGTGGTGTCAATGTCATGGCTGATCAGCGTGCATCCTTAAAAATCTGCACTGAAAAACTTTACCTGGAATTGTATCACTGGGACATAAAATGTTTCATAAGTGATGGAACAGATGAGCACGCTGGTTAACCAGCATAACCAACCTGGCAAAGCAGCTCGGTCAGCATGATCAACCTGTTGCCATAAATACAGGCAGTGCTGAACCCAGTGTGGGAGAGTAAATGTACTGCTAGCTTGGGGCTAACATATCATGACGTCAACCACTGGATGGCTCTAGCAAAAGATGTTTTTTGACCATTTGTAATGGTCTGATGCTGGCATGGTGCTTGTTGAGCAGCGCAGCAGTGTTCAAAACGCAACCTACGCTGATTTACAATGGTGTGGTGCTGGCAGTCCAGCATAGCAGTGTTGGAAATGCAGTATAAACTGGTTTATGCATGTTCGGCGCTGTATGTTTGTCGACCAGCACAGCACCACGCATGCGCGGCAGAGGGCGGAGGTCTCGTAAGTGAATGAGGGAGAGTTTGTTAATAACTTTCTTGTTTGGGCTCCCGTCCATGAAAAAAAAAAAAATCTATCATGTCTCTGTAGTTGAATATAATTTATTGGACGTGTCTTTGCACCCGAGAGGAAGAAAAAAAGAATTTTTTGGACTCCTCACCATGATCGCGGTAAATAGTCATTTCGCAACCTATTTAAGAACTCGTCTTGAAGGCTTGTTTGTGATTGGTCAGAATCTTCCAAACACGTCAATGAGCACTCTGCTGCTTAAAGACGACAGCTCTCCTCCTCTGACCACTTACTTCCGCCGCAACTAAGCTTTCTTTCCATCGTCATGTCTTCATCGCTAATACTTCAGGTTCCAAAGCATGTTCGAAAACTTATGACAGTTCAACTCATAACGAACTCCACACTCGCTTTTTACACTGGTCACAGCTGTGTCTTCTACTAAACTAAATAAGACCCTCAGCCTAAAACAAGTCTGACGCTTTGACAGCACTTCTATAGGAGAAATACATCTAACCGAGCAGGTAGGGCAACAGCTAAAGTCCACGCAGCTTCAATCTAAGAACAAACGCACCTGAGAAATTGTTCACAATATCTCAACGCAAAACTCCAACTCCATCTGCAATACCAGCGTCAACCACCAAGTGTCCAACTGCACTACCCGCTGTACATTCCCATATACAGTCTATTATCACCACCTGGTGTCCAACGTTGTAATATTTTCTGGAACGTTTTTGAATATTTCAGAGCTTTTCACAAGTTTTAACTGCTCTCTCCTTGTAAATTTTCAAAGGGACCATGAAAGGAAATAATCTCAAAAGGAATCTAGTTGCAGTCTTGCAAAGAGGAACACTGCAAGATTCTCAGTCTACAACATTATAGTCTATCACTGTGAGTAACAAAATGATGTCTTTAGATGCGAGAGGGCATCAGACTTTAATCTTGTAAAGGTATTTTCAGATTTTTTTTTTATCTTGTAGTGTATGGTTAGCTATGGCCAACAGGCTAGTGAACTCCCTATCTAAAGTGTTTGTGTGACAGATCATATTAAATGTTAGTTGAAATTTGGTTAGTGCCACTAAATTATGTCAGAAAAAAAGCATGCTCCTAGCTTCATGGCAGATAGAGAGCTCATCTGTTGTTGCACATTTTGTTTTGATCATGCATTAGTCCTTCATCAGCGGTCACAGGAGGCTGCCCACAGGACACCGTTGGCTGAATATTTCTGGTTGGTGCGCTGCTGTGTGTGTTTTTGAACTCTCCTGAAGCACTGCCTTGCCTGGTCCACTCATACCAGCGCACTGGGAAGGAAACAGTGAGAACGATTCTAACGGCCTGTGAGCGACAGGGGCTCTAAAAATGTATTAACCGAGGATATAGTTGTGGAGCCCAGTGTAATATCTCTTCATGGGTCCCAAACTTTCTGGCAGCGTGCCTTCGCCAGCGCAGCACACACTGGCGTGCCACCACCGGGTCAGTGTCATCGCAGTGCTGAGAATGACCCCCACCCACATAATTACTGCTCTGAAGTGGTCCTGTGGCATCCTGACCATTGGAGATCAGGGTGAAATGAGGCTAACAATGTATGCAGATCAACAGATGAACTACAACCTGTAACTGTAGAACTACAAAGTGCCCTTGTATGATAAGCTGACAAAATGCACAACGAAGGTAGAGACAAGAAAGTGGTGTCAATGTCATGGCTGATCAGCGTGCATCCTTAAAAATCTGCACTGAAAAACTTTACCTGGAATTGTATCACTGGGACATAAAATGTTTCATAAGTGATCGAACAGATGAGCACGCTGGTTAACCAGCATAACCAACCTGGCAAAGCAGCTCGGTCAGCATGATCAACCTGTTGCCATAAATACAGGCAGTGCTGAACCCAGTGTGGGAGAGTAAATGTACTGCTAGCTTGGGGCTAACATATCATGACGTCAACCACTGGATGGCTCTAGCAAAAGATGTTTTTTGACCATTTGTAATGGTCTGATGGTGGCATGGTGCTTGTTGAGCAGCGCAGCAGTGTTCAAAACGCAACCTACGCTGATTTACAATGGTGTGGTGCTGGCAGTCCAGCATAGCAGTGTTGGAAATGCAGTATAAACTGGTTTATGCATGTTCGGCGCTGTATGTTTGTCGACCAGCACAGCACCACGCATGCGCGGCAGAGGGCGGAGGTCTCGTAAGTGAATGAGGGAGAGTTTGTTAATAACTTTCTTGTTTGGGCTCCCGTCCATGAAAAAAAAAAAATCTATCATGTCTCTGTAGTTGAATATAATTTATTGGACGTGTCTTTGCACCCGAGAGGAAGAAAAAAAGAATTTTTTGGACTCCTCACCATGATCGCGGTAAATAGTCATTTTGCAACCTATTTAAGAACTCGTCTTGAAGGCTTGTTTGTGATTGGTCAGAATCTTCCAAACACGTCAATGAGCACTCTGCTGCTTAAAGACGACAGCTCTCCTCCTCTGACCACTTACTTCCGCCGCAACTAAGCTTTCTTTCCATCGTCATGTCTTCATCGCTAATACTTCAGGTTCCAAAGCATGTTCGAAAACTTATGACAGTTCAACTCATAACGAACTCCACACTCGCTTTTTACACTGGTCACAGCTGTGTCTTCTACTAAACTAAATAAGACCCTCAGCCTAAAACAAGTCTGACGCTTTGACAGCACTTCTATAGGAGAAATACATCTAACCGAGCAGGTAGGGCAACAGCTAAAGTCCACGTAGCTTCAATCTAAGAACAAACGCACCTGAGAAATTGTTCACAATATCTCAACGCAAAACTCCAACTCCATCTGCAATACCAGCGTCAACCACCAAGTGTCCAACTGCACTACCCGCTGTACATTCCCATATACAGTCTATTATCACCACCTGGTGTCCAACGTTGTAATATTTTCTGGAACGTTTTTGAATATTTCAGAGCTTTTCACAAGTTTTAACTGCTCTCTCCTTGTAAATTTTCAAAGGGACCATGAAAGGAAATAATCTCAAAAGGAATCTAGTTGCAGTCTTGCAAAGAGGAACACTGCAAGATTCTCAGTCTACAACATTATAGTCTATCACTGTGAGTAACAAAATGATGTCTTTAGATGCGAGAGGGCATCAGACTTTAATCTTGTAAAGGTATTTTCAGATTTTTTTTTTATCTTGTAGTGTATGGTTAGCTATGGCCAACAGGCTAGTGAACTCCCTATCTAAAGTGTTTGTGTGATAGATCATATTAAATGTTAGTTGAAATTTGGTTAGTGCCACTAAATTATGTCAGAAAAAAAGCATGCTCCTAGCTTCATGGCAGATAGAGAGCTCATCTGTTGTTGCACATTTTGTTTTGATCATGCATTAGTCCTTCATCAGCGGTCACAGGAGGCTGCCCACAGGACACCGTTGGCTGAATATTTCTGGTTGGTGCGCTGCTGTGTGTGTTTTTGAACTCTCCTGAAGCACTGCCTTGCCTGGTCCACTCATACCAGCGCACTGGGAAGGAAACAGTGAGAACGATTCTAACGGCCTGTGAGCGACAGGGGCTCTAAAAATGTATTAACCGAGGATATAGTTGTGGAGCCCAGTGTAATATCTCTTCATGGGTCCCAAACTTTCTGGCAGCGTGCCTTCGCCAGCGCAGCACACACTGGCGTGCCACCACCGGGTCAGTGTCATCGCAGTGCTGAGAATGACCCCCACCCACATAATTACTGCTCTGAAGTGGTCCTGTGGCATCCTGACCATTGGAGATCAGGGTGAAATGAGGCTAACAATGTATGCAGATCAACAGATGAACTACAACCTGTAACTGTAGAACTACAAAGTGCCCTTGTATGATAAGCTGACAAAATGCACAACGAAGGTAGAGACAAGAAAGTGGTGTCAATGTCATGGCTGATCAGCGTGCATCCTTAAAAATCTGCACTGAAAAACTTTACCTGGAATTGTATCACTGGGACATAAAATGTTTCATAAGTGATGGAACAGATGAGCACGCTGGTTAACCAGCATAACCAACCTGGCAAAGCAGCTCGGTCAGCATGATCAACCTGTTGCCATAAATACAGGCAGTGCTGAACCCAGTGTGGGAGAGTAAATGTACTGCTAGCTTGGGGCTAACATATCATGACGTCAACCACTGGATGGCTCTAGCAAAAGATGCTTTTTGACCATTTGTAATGGTCTGATGGTGGCATGGTGCTTGTTGAGCAGCGCAGCAGTGTTCAAAACGCAACCTACGCTGATTTACAATGGTGTGGTGCTGGCAGTCCAGCATAGCAGTGTTGGAAATGCAGTATAAACTGGTTTATGCATGTTCGGCGCTGTATGTTTGTCGACCAGCACAGCACCACGCATGCGCGGCAGAGGGCGGAGGTCTCGTAAGTGAATGAGGGAGAGTTTGTTAATAACTTTCTTGTTTGGGCTCCCGTCCATGAAAAAAAAAAAAATCTATCATGTCTCTGTAGTTGAATATAATTTATTGGACGTGTCTTTGCACCCGAGAGGAAGAAAAAAAGAATTTTTTGGACTCCTCACCATGATCGCGGTAAATAGTCATTTCGCAACCTATTTAAGAACTCGTCTTGAAGGCTTGCTTGTGATTGGTCAGAATCTTCCAAACACGTCAATGAGCACTCTGCTGCTTAAAGACGACAGCTCTCCTCCTCTGACCACTTACTTCCGCCGCAACTAAGCTTTCTTTCCATCGTCATGTCTTCATCGCTAATACTTCAGGTTCCAAAGCATGTTCGAAAACTTATGACAGTTCAACTCATAACGAACTCCACACTCGCTTTTTACACTGGTCACAGCTGTGTCTTCTACTAAACTAAATAAGACCCTCAGCCTAAAACAAGTCTGACGCTTTGACAGCACTTCTATAGGAGAAATACATCTAACCGAGCAGGTAGGGCAACAGCTAAAGTCCACGCAGCTTCAATCTAAGAACAAACGCACCTGAGAAATTGTTCACAATATCTCAACGCAAAACTCCAACTCCATCTGCAATACCAGCGTCAACCACCAAGTGTCCAACTGCACTACCCGCTGTACATTCCCATATACAGTCTATTATCACCACCTGGTGTCCAACGTTGTAATATTTTCTGGAACGTTTTTGAATATTTCAGAGCTTTTCACAAGTTTTAACTGCTCTCTCCTTGTAAATTTTCAAAGGGACCATGAAAGGAAATAATCTCAAAAGGAATCTAGTTGCAGTCTTGCAAAGAGGAACACTGCAAGATTCTCAGTCTACAACATTATAGTCTATCACTGTGAGTAACAAAATGTTGTCTTTAGATGCGAGAGGGCATCAGACTTTAATCTTGTAAAGGTATTTTCAGATTTTTTTTTATCTTGTAGTGTATGGTTAGCTATGGCCAACAGGCTAGTGAACTCCCTATCTAAAGTGTTTGTGTGACAGATCATCTGTTGTTGCACATTTTGTTTTGATCATGCATTAGTCCTTCATCAGCGGTCACAGGAGGCTGCCCACAGGACACCGTTGGCTGAATATTTCTGGTTGGTGCGCTGCTGTGTGTGTTTTTGAACTCTCCTGAAGCACTGCCTTGCCTGGTCCACTCATACCAGCGCACTGGGAAGGAAACAGTGAGAACGATTCTAACGGCCTGTGAGCGACAGGGGCTCTAAAAATGTATTAACCGAGGATATAGTTGTGGAGCCCAGTGTAATATCTCTTCATGGGTCCCAAACTTTCTGGCAGCGTGCCTTCGCCAGCGCAGCACACACTGGCGTGCCACCACCGGGTCAGTGTCATCGCAGTGCTGAGAATGACCCCCACCCACATAATTACTGCTCTGAAGTGGTCCTGTGGCATCCTGACCATTGGAGATCAGGGTGAAATGAGACTAACAATGTATGCAGATCAACAGATGAACTACAACCTGTAACTGTAGAACTACAAAGTGCCCTTATATGATAAGCTGACAAAATGCACAACGAAGGTAGAGACAAGAAAGTGGTGTCAATGTCATGGCTGATCAGCGTGCATCCTTAAAAATCTGCACTGAAAAACTTTACCTGGAATTGTATCACTGGGACATAAAATGTTTCATAAGTGATCGAACAGATGAGCACGCTGGTTAACCAGCATAACCAACCTGGCAAAGCAGCTCGGTCAGCATGATCAACCTGTTGCCATAAATACAGGCAGTGCTGAACCCAGTGTGGGAGAGTAAATGTACTGCTAGCTTGGCGCTAACATATCATGACGTCAACCACTGGATGGCTCTAGCAAAAGATGTTTTTTGACCATTTGTAATGGTCTGATGGTGGCATGGTGCTTGTTGAGCAGCGCAGCAGTGTTCAAAACGCAACCTACGCTGATTTACAATGGTGTGGTGCTGGCAGTCCAGCATAGCAGTGTTGGAAATGCAGTATAAACTGGTTTATGCATGTTCGGCGCTGTATGTTTGTCGACCAGCACAGCACCACGCATGCGCGGCAGAGGGCGGAGGTCTCGTAAGTGAATGAGGGAGAGTTTGTTAATAATTTTCTTGTTTGGGCTCCCGTCCATGAAAAAAAAAAAAATCTATCATGTCTCTGTAGTTGAATATAATTTATTGGACGTGTCTTTGCACCCGAGAGGAAGAAAAAAAGAATTTTTTGGACTCCTCACCATGATCGCGGTAAATAGTCATTTCGCAACCTATTTAAGAACTCGTCTTGAAGGCTTGTTTGTGATTGGTCAGAATCTTCCAAACACGTCAATGAGCACTCTGCTGCTTAAAGACGACAGCTCTCCTCCTCTGACCACTTACTTCCGCCGCAACTAAGCTTTCTTTCCATCGTCATGTCTTCATCGCTAATACTTCAGGTTCCAAAGCATGTTCGAAAACTTATGACAGTTCAACTCATAACGAACTCCACACTCGCTTTTTACACTGGTCACAGCTGTGTCTTCTACTAAACTAAATAAGACCCTCAGCCTAAAACAAGTCTGACGCTTTGACAGCACTTCTATAGGAGAAATACATCTAACCGAGCAGGTAGGGCAACAGCTAAAGTCCACGCAGCTTCAATCTAAGAACAAACGCACCTGAGAAATTGTTCACAATATCTCAACGCAAAACTCCAACTCCATCTGCAATACCAGCGTCAACCACCAAGTGTCCAACTGCACTACCCGCTGTACATTCCCATATACAGTCTATTATCACCACCTGGTGTCCAACGTTGTAATATTTTCTGGAACGTTTTTGAATATTTCAGAGCTTTTCACAAGTTTTAACTGCTCTCTCCTTGTAAATTTTCAAAGGGACCATGAAAGGAAATAATCTCAAAAGGAATCTAGTTGCAGTCTTGCAAAGAGGAACACTGCAAGATTCTCAGTCTACAACATTATAGTCTATCACTGTGAGTAACAAAATGTTGTCTTTAGATGCGAGAGGGCATCAGACTTTAATCTTGTAAAGGTATTTTCAGATTTTTTTTTATCTTGTAGTGTATGGTTAGCTATGGCCAACAGGCTAGTGAACTCCCTATCTAAAGTGTTTGTGTGACAGATCATCTGTTGTTGCACATTTTGTTTTGATCATGCATTAGTCCTTCATCAGCGGTCACAGGAGGCTGCCCACAGGACACCGTTGGCTGAATATTTCTGGTTGGTGCGCTGCTGTGTGTGTTTTTGAACTCTCCTGAAGCACTGCCTTGCCTGGTCCACTCATACCAGCGCACTGGGAAGGAAACAGTGAGAACGATTCTAACGGCCTGTGAGCGACAGGGGCTCTAAAAATGTATTAACCGAGGATATAGTTGTGGAGCCCAGTGTAATATCTCTTCATGGGTCCCAAACTTTCTGGCAGCGTGCCTTCGCCAGCGCAGCACACACTGGCGTGCCACCACCGGGTCAGTGTCATCGCAGTGCTGAGAATGACCCCCACCCACATAATTACTGCTCTGAAGTGGTCCTGTGGCATCCTGACCATTGGAGATCAGGGTGAAATGAGACTAACAATGTATGCAGATCAACAGATGAACTACAACCTGTAACTGTAGAACTACAAAGTGCCCTTATATGATAAGCTGACAAAATGCACAACGAAGGTAGAGACAAGAAAGTGGTGTCAATGTCATGGCTGATCAGCGTGCATCCTTAAAAATCTGCACTGAAAAACTTTACCTGGAATTGTATCACTGGGACATAAAATGTTTCATAAGTGATCGAACAGATGAGCACGCTGGTTAACCAGCATAACCAACCTGGCAAAGCAGCTCGGTCAGCATGATCAACCTGTTGCCATAAATACAGGCAGTGCTGAACCCAGTGTGGGAGAGTAAATGTACTGCTAGCTTGGCGCTAACATATCATGACGTCAACCACTGGATGGCTCTAGCAAAAGATGTTTTTTGACCATTTGTAATGGTCTGATGGTGGCATGGTGCTTGTTGAGCAGCGCAGCAGTGTTCAAAACGCAACCTACGCTGATTTACAATGGTGTGGTGCTGGCAGTCCAGCATAGCAGTGTTGGAAATGCAGTATAAACTGGTTTATGCATGTTCGGCGCTGTATGTTTGTCGACCAGCACAGCACCACGCATGCGCGGCAGAGGGCGGAGGTCTCGTAAGTGAATGAGGGAGAGTTTGTTAATAACTTTCTTGTTTGGGCTCCCGTCCATGAAAAAAAAAAAAATCTATCATGTCTCTGTAGTTGAATATAATTTATTGGACGTGTCTTTGCACCCGAGAGGAAGAAAAAAAGAATTTTTTGGACTCCTCACCATGATCGCGGTAAATAGTCATTTCGCAACCTATTTAAGAACTCGTCTTGAAGGCTTGCTTGTGATTGGTCAGAATCTTCCAAACACGTCAATGAGCACTCTGCTGCTTAAAGACGACAGCTCTCCTCCTCTGACCACTTACTTCCGCCGCAACTAAGCTTTCTTTCCATCGTCATGTCTTCATCGCTAATACTTCAGGTTCCAAAGCATGTTCGAAAACTTATGACAGTTCAACTCATAACGAACTCCACACTCGCTTTTTACACTGGTCACAGCTGTGTCTTCTACTAAACTAAATAAGACCCTCAGCCTAAAACAAGTCTGACGCTTTGACAGCACTTCTATAGGAGAAATACATCTAACCGAGCAGGTAGGGCAACAGCTAAAGTCCACGCAGCTTCAATCTAAGAACAAACGCACCTGAGAAATTGTTCACAATATCTCAACGCAAAACTCCAACTCCATCTGCAATACCAGCGTCAACCACCAAGTGTCCAACTGCACTACCCGCTGTACATTCCCATATACAGTCTATTATCACCACCTGGTGTCCAACGTTGTAATATTTTCTGGAACGTTTTTGAATATTTCAGAGCTTTTCACAAGTTTTAACTGCTCTCTCCTTGTAAATTTTCAAAGGGACCATGAAAGGAAATAATCTCAAAAGGAATCTAGTTGCAGTCTTGCAAAGAGGAACACTGCAAGATTCTCAGTCTACAACATTATAGTCTATCACTGTGAGTAACAAAATGTTGTCTTTAGATGCGAGAGGGCATCAGACTTTAATCTTGTAAAGGTATTTTCAGATTTTTTTTTATCTTGTAGTGTATGGTTAGCTATGGCCAACAGGCTAGTGAACTCCCTATCTAAAGTGTTTGTGTGACAGATCATATTAAATGTTAGTTGAAATTTGGTTAGTGCCACTAAATTATGTCAGAAAAAAAGCATGCTCCTAGCTTCGTGGCAGATAGAAAGCTCATCTGTTGTTGCACATTTTGTTTTGATCATGCATTAGTCCTTCATCAGCGGTCACAGGAGGCTGCCCACAGGACACCGTTGGCTGAATATTTCTGGTTGGTGCGCTGCTGTGTGTGTTTTTGAACTCTCCTGAAGCACTGCCTTGCCTGGTCCACTCATACCAGCGCACTGGGAAGGAAACAGTGAGAACGATTCTAACGGCCTGTGAGCGACAGGGGCTCTAAAAATGTATTAACCGAGGATATAGTTGTGGAGCCCAGTGTAATATCTCTTCATGGGTCCCAAACTTTCTGGCAGCGTGCCTTCGCCAGCGCAGCACACACTGGCGTGCCACCACCGGGTCAGTGTCATCGCAGTGCTGAGAATGACCCCCACCCACATAATTACTGCTCTGAAGTGGTCCTGTGGCATCCTGACCATTGGAGATCAGGGTGAAATGAGGCTAACAATGTATGCAGATCAACAGATGAACTACAACCTGTAACTGTAGAACTACAAAGTGCCCTTATATGATAAGCTGACAAAATGCACAACGAAGGTAGAGACAAGAAAGTGGTGTCAATGTCATGGCTGATCAGCGTGCATCCTTAAAAATCTGCACTGAAAAACTTTACCTGGAATTGTATCACTGGGACATGAAATGTTTCATAAGTGATCGAACAGATGAGCACGCTGGTTAACCAGCATAACCAACCTGGCAAAGCAGCTCGGTCAGCATGATCAACCTGTTGCCATAAATACAGGCAGTGCTGAACCCAGTGTGGGAGAGTAAATGTACTGCTAGCTTGGCGCTAACATATCATGACGTCAACCACTGGATGGCTCTAGCAAAAGATGTTTTTTGACCATTTGTAATGGTCTGATGGTGGCATGGTGCTTGTTGAGCAGCGCAGCAGTGTTCAAAACGCAACCTACGCTGATTTACAATGGTGTGGTGCTGGCAGTCCAGCATAGCAGTGTTGGAAATGCAGTATAAACTGGTTTATGCATGTTCGGCGCTGTATGTTTGTCGACCAGCACAGCACCACGCATGCGCGGCAGAGGGCGGAGGTCTCGTAAGTGAATGAGGGAGAGTTTGTTAATAACTTTCTTGTTTGGGCTCCCGTCCATGAAAAAAAAAAAATCTATCATGTCTCTGTAGTTGAATATAATTTATTGGACGTGTCTTTGCACCCGAGAGGAAGAAAAAAAGAATTTTTTGGACTCCTCACCATGATCGCGGTAAATAGTCATTTTGCAACCTATTTAAGAACTCGTCTTGAAGGCTTGTTTGTGATTGGTCAGAATCTTCCAAACACGTCAATGAGCACTCTGCTGCTTAAAGACGACAGCTCTCCTCCTCTGACCACTTACTTCCGCCGCAACTAAGCTTTCTTTCCATCGTCATGTCTTCATCGCTAATACTTCAGGTTCCAAAGCATGTTCGAAAACTTATGACAGTTCAACTCATAACGAACTCCACACTCGCTTTTTACACTGGTCACAGCTGTGTCTTCTACTAAACTAAATAAGACCCTCAGCCTAAAACAAGTCTGACGCTTTGACAGCACTTCTATAGGAGAAATACATCTAACCGAGCAGGTAGGGCAACAGCTAAAGTCCACGTAGCTTCAATCTAAGAACAAACGCACCTGAGAAATTGTTCACAATATCTCAACGCAAAACTCCAACTCCATCTGCAATACCAGCGTCAACCACCAAGTGTCCAACTGCACTACCCGCTGTACATTCCCATATACAGTCTATTATCACCACCTGGTGTCCAACGTTGTAATATTTTCTGGAACGTTTTTGAATATTTCAGAGCTTTTCACAAGTTTTAACTGCTCTCTCCTTGTAAATTTTCAAAGGGACCATGAAAGGAAATAATCTCAAAAGGAATCTAGTTGCAGTCTTGCAAAGAGGAACACTGCAAGATTCTCAGTCTACAACATTATAGTCTATCACTGTGAGTAACAAAATGATGTCTTTAGATGCGAGAGGGCATCAGACTTTAATCTTGTAAAGGTATTTTCAGATTTTTTTTTTATCTTGTAGTGTATGGTTAGCTATGGCCAACAGGCTAGTGAACTCCCTATCTAAAGTGTTTGTGTGATAGATCATATTAAATGTTAGTTGAAATTTGGTTAGTGCCACTAAATTATGTCAGAAAAAAAGCATGCTCCTAGCTTCATGGCAGATAGAGAGCTCATCTGTTGTTGCACATTTTGTTTTGATCATGCATTAGTCCTTCATCAGCGGTCACAGGAGGCTGCCCACAGGACACCGTTGGCTGAATATTTCTGGTTGGTGCGCTGCTGTGTGTGTTTTTGAACTCTCCTGAAGCACTGCCTTGCCTGGTCCACTCATACCAGCGCACTGGGAAGGAAACAGTGAGAACGATTCTAACGGCCTGTGAGCGACAGGGGCTCTAAAAATGTATTAACCGAGGATATAGTTGTGGAGCCCAGTGTAATATCTCTTCATGGGTCCCAAACTTTCTGGCAGCGTGCCTTCGCCAGCGCAGCACACACTGGCGTGCCACCACCGGGTCAGTGTCATCGCAGTGCTGAGAATGACCCCCACCCACATAATTACTGCTCTGAAGTGGTCCTGTGGCATCCTGACCATTGGAGATCAGGGTGAAATGAGGCTAACAATGTATGCAGATCAACAGATGAACTACAACCTGTAACTGTAGAACTACAAAGTGCCCTTGTATGATAAGCTGACAAAATGCACAACGAAGGTAGAGACAAGAAAGTGGTGTCAATGTCATGGCTGATCAGCGTGCATCCTTAAAAATCTGCACTGAAAAACTTTACCTGGAATTGTATCACTGGGACATAAAATGTTTCATAAGTGATGGAACAGATGAGCACGCTGGTTAACCAGCATAACCAACCTGGCAAAGCAGCTCGGTCAGCATGATCAACCTGTTGCCATAAATACAGGCAGTGCTGAACCCAGTGTGGGAGAGTAAATGTACTGCTAGCTTGGGGCTAACATATCATGACGTCAACCACTGGATGGCTCTAGCAAAAGATGCTTTTTGACCATTTGTAATGGTCTGATGGTGGCATGGTGCTTGTTGAGCAGCGCAGCAGTGTTCAAAACGCAACCTACGCTGATTTACAATGGTGTGGTGCTGGCAGTCCAGCATAGCAGTGTTGGAAATGCAGTATAAACTGGTTTATGCATGTTCGGCGCTGTATGTTTGTCGACCAGCACAGCACCACGCATGCGCGGCAGAGGGCGGAGGTCTCGTAAGTGAATGAGGGAGAGTTTGTTAATAACTTTCTTGTTTGGGCTCCCGTCCATGAAAAAAAAAAAAATCTATCATGTCTCTGTAGTTGAATATAATTTATTGGACGTGTCTTTGCACCCGAGAGGAAGAAAAAAAGAATTTTTTGGACTCCTCACCATGATCGCGGTAAATAGTCATTTCGCAACCTATTTAAGAACTCGTCTTGAAGGCTTGCTTGTGATTGGTCAGAATCTTCCAAACACGTCAATGAGCACTCTGCTGCTTAAAGACGACAGCTCTCCTCCTCTGACCACTTACTTCCGCCGCAACTAAGCTTTCTTTCCATCGTCATGTCTTCATCGCTAATACTTCAGGTTCCAAAGCATGTTCGAAAACTTATGACAGTTCAACTCATAACGAACTCCACACTCGCTTTTTACACTGGTCACAGCTGTGTCTTCTACTAAACTAAATAAGACCCTCAGCCTAAAACAAGTCTGACGCTTTGACAGCACTTCTATAGGAGAAATACATCTAACCGAGCAGGTAGGGCAACAGCTAAAGTCCACGCAGCTTCAATCTAAGAACAAACGCACCTGAGAAATTGTTCACAATATCTCAACGCAAAACTCCAACTCCATCTGCAATACCAGCGTCAACCACCAAGTGTCCAACTGCACTACCCGCTGTACATTCCCATATACAGTCTATTATCACCACCTGGTGTCCAACGTTGTAATATTTTCTGGAACGTTTTTGAATATTTCAGAGCTTTTCACAAGTTTTAACTGCTCTCTCCTTGTAAATTTTCAAAGGGACCATGAAAGGAAATAATCTCAAAAGGAATCTAGTTGCAGTCTTGCAAAGAGGAACACTGCAAGATTCTCAGTCTACAACATTATAGTCTATCACTGTGAGTAACAAAATGTTGTCTTTAGATGCGAGAGGGCATCAGACTTTAATCTTGTAAAGGTATTTTCAGATTTTTTTTTATCTTGTAGTGTATGGTTAGCTATGGCCAACAGGCTAGTGAACTCCCTATCTAAAGTGTTTGTGTGACAGATCATCTGTTGTTGCACATTTTGTTTTGATCATGCATTAGTCCTTCATCAGCGGTCACAGGAGGCTGCCCACAGGACACCGTTGGCTGAATATTTCTGGTTGGTGCGCTGCTGTGTGTGTTTTTGAACTCTCCTGAAGCACTGCCTTGCCTGGTCCACTCATACCAGCGCACTGGGAAGGAAACAGTGAGAACGATTCTAACGGCCTGTGAGCGACAGGGGCTCTAAAAATGTATTAACCGAGGATATAGTTGTGGAGCCCAGTGTAATATCTCTTCATGGGTCCCAAACTTTCTGGCAGCGTGCCTTCGCCAGCGCAGCACACACTGGCGTGCCACCACCGGGTCAGTGTCATCGCAGTGCTGAGAATGACCCCCACCCACATAATTACTGCTCTGAAGTGGTCCTGTGGCATCCTGACCATTGGAGATCAGGGTAAAATGAGACTAACAATGTATGCAGATCAACAGATGAACTACAACCTGTAACTGTAGAACTACAAAGTGCCCTTATATGATAAGCTGACAAAATGCACAACGAAGGTAGAGACAAGAAAGTGGTGTCAATGTCATGGCTGATCAGCGTGCATCCTTAAAAATCTGCACTGAAAAACTTTACCTGGAATTGTATCACTGGGACATAAAATGTTTCATAAGTGATCGAACAGATGAGCACGCTGGTTAACCAGCATAACCAACCTGGCAAAGCAGCTCGGTCAGCATGATCAACCTGTTGCCATAAATACAGGCAGTGCTGAACCCAGTGTGGGAGAGTAAATGTACTGCTAGCTTGGCGCTAACATATCATGACGTCAACCACTGGATGGCTCTAGCAAAAGATGTTTTTTGACCATTTGTAATGGTCTGATGGTGGCATGGTGCTTGTTGAGCAGCGCAGCAGTGTTCAAAACGCAACCTACGCTGATTTACAATGGTGTGGTGCTGGCAGTCCAGCATAGCAGTGTTGGAAATGCAGTATAAACTGGTTTATGCATGTTCGGCGCTGTATGTTTGTCGACCAGCACAGCACCACGCATGCGCGGCAGAGGGCGGAGGTCTCGTAAGTGAATGAGGGAGAGTTTGTTAATAATTTTCTTGTTTGGGCTCCCGTCCATGAAAAAAAAAAAAATCTATCATGTCTCTGTAGTTGAATATAATTTATTGGACGTGTCTTTGCACCCGAGAGGAAGAAAAAAAGAATTTTTTGGACTCCTCACCATGATCGCGGTAAATAGTCATTTCGCAACCTATTTAAGAACTCGTCTTGAAGGCTTGTTTGTGATTGGTCAGAATCTTCCAAACACGTCAATGAGCACTCTGCTGCTTAAAGACGACAGCTCTCCTCCTCTGACCACTTACTTCCGCCGCAACTAAGCTTTCTTTCCATCGTCATGTCTTCATCGCTAATACTTCAGGTTCCAAAGCATGTTCGAAAACTTATGACAGTTCAACTCATAACGAACTCCACACTCGCTTTTTACACTGGTCACAGCTGTGTCTTCTACTAAACTAAATAAGACCCTCAGCCTAAAACAAGTCTGACGCTTTGACAGCACTTCTATAGGAGAAATACATCTAACCGAGCAGGTAGGGCAACAGCTAAAGTCCACGCAGCTTCAATCTAAGAACAAACGCACCTGAGAAATTGTTCACAATATCTCAACGCAAAACTCCAACTCCATCTGCAATACCAGCGTCAACCACCAAGTGTCCAACTGCACTACCCGCTGTACATTCCCATATACAGTCTATTATCACCACCTGGTGTCCAACGTTGTAATATTTTCTGGAACGTTTTTGAATATTTCAGAGCTTTTCACAAGTTTTAACTGCTCTCTCCTTGTAAATTTTCAAAGGGACCATGAAAGGAAATAATCTCAAAAGGAATCTAGTTGCAGTCTTGCAAAGAGGAACACTGCAAGATTCTCAGTCTACAACATTATAGTCTATCACTGTGAGTAACAAAATGTTGTCTTTAGATGCGAGAGGGCATCAGACTTTAATCTTGTAAAGGTATTTTCAGATTTTTTTTTATCTTGTAGTGTATGGTTAGCTATGGCCAACAGGCTAGTGAACTCCCTATCTAAAGTGTTTGTGTGACAGATCATCTGTTGTTGCACATTTTGTTTTGATCATGCATTAGTCCTTCATCAGCGGTCACAGGAGGCTGCCCACAGGACACCGTTGGCTGAATATTTCTGGTTGGTGCGCTGCTGTGTGTGTTTTTGAACTCTCCTGAAGCACTGCCTTGCCTGGTCCACTCATACCAGCGCACTGGGAAGGAAACAGTGAGAACGATTCTAACGGCCTGTGAGCGACAGGGGCTCTAAAAATGTATTAACCGAGGATATAGTTGTGGAGCCCAGTGTAATATCTCTTCATGGGTCCCAAACTTTCTGGCAGCGTGCCTTCGCCAGCGCAGCACACACTGGCGTGCCACCACCGGGTCAGTGTCATCGCAGTGCTGAGAATGACCCCCACCCACATAATTACTGCTCTGAAGTGGTCCTGTGGCATCCTGACCATTGGAGATCAGGGTGAAATGAGACTAACAATGTATGCAGATCAACAGATGAACTACAACCTGTAACTGTAGAACTACAAAGTGCCCTTATATGATAAGCTGACAAAATGCACAACGAAGGTAGAGACAAGAAAGTGGTGTCAATGTCATGGCTGATCAGCGTGCATCCTTAAAAATCTGCACTGAAAAACTTTACCTGGAATTGTATCACTGGGACATAAAATGTTTCATAAGTGATCGAACAGATGAGCACGCTGGTTAACCAGCATAACCAACCTGGCAAAGCAGCTCGGTCAGCATGATCAACCTGTTGCCATAAATACAGGCAGTGCTGAACCCAGTGTGGGAGAGTAAATGTACTGCTAGCTTGGCGCTAACATATCATGACGTCAACCACTGGATGGCTCTAGCAAAAGATGTTTTTTGACCATTTGTAATGGTCTGATGGTGGCATGGTGCTTGTTGAGCAGCGCAGCAGTGTTCAAAACGCAACCTACGCTGATTTACAATGGTGTGGTGCTGGCAGTCCAGCATAGCAGTGTTGGAAATGCAGTATAAACTGGTTTATGCATGTTCGGCGCTGTATGTTTGTCGACCAGCACAGCACCACGCATGCGCGGCAGAGGGCGGAGGTCTCGTAAGTGAATGAGGGAGAGTTTGTTAATAACTTTCTTGTTTGGGCTCCCGTCCATGAAAAAAAAAAAAATCTATCATGTCTCTGTAGTTGAATATAATTTATTGGACGTGTCTTTGCACCCGAGAGGAAGAAAAAAAGAATTTTTTGGACTCCTCACCATGATCGCGGTAAATAGTCATTTCGCAACCTATTTAAGAACTCGTCTTGAAGGCTTGCTTGTGATTGGTCAGAATCTTCCAAACACGTCAATGAGCACTCTGCTGCTTAAAGACGACAGCTCTCCTCCTCTGACCACTTACTTCCGCCGCAACTAAGCTTTCTTTCCATCGTCATGTCTTCATCGCTAATACTTCAGGTTCCAAAGCATGTTCGAAAACTTATGACAGTTCAACTCATAACGAACTCCACACTCGCTTTTTACACTGGTCACAGCTGTGTCTTCTACTAAACTAAATAAGACCCTCAGCCTAAAACAAGTCTGACGCTTTGACAGCACTTCTATAGGAGAAATACATCTAACCGAGCAGGTAGGGCAACAGCTAAAGTCCACGCAGCTTCAATCTAAGAACAAACGCACCTGAGAAATTGTTCACAATATCTCAACGCAAAACTCCAACTCCATCTGCAATACCAGCGTCAACCACCAAGTGTCCAACTGCACTACCCGCAGTACATTCCCATATACAGTCTATTATCACCACCTGGTGTCCAACGTTGTAATATTTTCTGGAACGTTTTTGAATATTTCAGAGCTTTTCACAAGTTTTAACTGCTCTCTCCTTGTAAATTTTCAAAGGGACCATGAAAGGAAATAATCTCAAAAGGAATCTAGTTGCAGTCTTGCAAAGAGGAACACTGCAAGATTCTCAGTCTACAACATTATAGTCTATCACTGTGAGTAACAAAATGTTGTCTTTAGATGCGAGAGGGCATCAGACTTTAATCTTGTAAAGGTATTTTCAGATTTTTTTTTATCTTGTAGTGTATGGTTAGCTATGGCCAACAGGCTAGTGAACTCCCTATCTAAAGTGTTTGTGTGACAGATCATATTAAATGTTAGTTGAAATTTGGTTAGTGCCACTAAATTATGTCAGAAAAAAAGCATGCTCCTAGCTTCGTGGCAGATAGAAAGCTCATCTGTTGTTGCACATTTTGTTTTGATCATGCATTAGTCCTTCATCAGCGGTCACAGGAGGCTGCCCACAGGACACCGTTGGCTGAATATTTCTGGTTGGTGCGCTGCTGTGTGTGTTTTTGAACTCTCCTGAAGCACTGCCTTGCCTGGTCCACTCATACCAGCGCACTGGGAAGGAAACAGTGAGAACGATTCTAACGGCCTGTGAGCGACAGGGGCTCTAAAAATGTATTAACCGAGGATATAGTTGTGGAGCCCAGTGTAATATCTCTTCATGGGTCCCAAACTTTCTGGCAGCGTGCCTTCGCCAGCGCAGCACACACTGGCGTGCCACCACCGGGTCAGTGTCATCGCAGTGCTGAGAATGACCCCCACCCACATAATTACTGCTCTGAAGTGGTCCTGTGGCATCCTGACCATTGGAGATCAGGGTGAAATGAGGCTAACAATGTATGCAGATCAACAGATGAACTACAACCTGTAACTGTAGAACTACAAAGTGCCCTTATATGATAAGCTGACAAAATGCACAACGAAGGTAGAGACAAGAAAGTGGTGTCAATGTCATGGCTGATCAGCGTGCATCCTTAAAAATCTGCACTGAAAAACTTTACCTGGAATTGTATCACTGGGACATGAAATGTTTCATAAGTGATCGAACAGATGAGCACGCTGGTTAACCAGCATAACCAACCTGGCAAAGCAGCTCGGTCAGCATGATCAACCTGTTGCCATAAATACAGGCAGTGCTGAACCCAGTGTGGGAGAGTAAATGTACTGCTAGCTTGGCGCTAACATATCATGACGTCAACCACTGGATGGCTCTAGCAAAAGATGTTTTTTGACCATTTGTAATGGTCTGATGGTGGCATGGTGCTTGTTGAGCAGCGCAGCAGTGTTCAAAACGCAACCTACGCTGATTTACAATGGTGTGGTGCTGGCAGTCCAGCATAGCAGTGTTGGAAATGCAGTATAAACTGGTTTATGCATGTTCGGCGCTGTATGTTTGTCGACCAGCACAGCACCACGCATGCGCGGCAGAGGGCGGAGGTCTCGTAAGTGAATGAGGGAGAGTTTGTTAATAACTTTCTTGTTTGGGCTCCCGTCCATGAAAAAAAAAAAAATCTATCATGTCTCTGTAGTTGAATATAATTTATTGGACTTGTCTTTGCACCCGAGAGGAAGAAAAAAATAATTTTTTGGACTCCTCACCATGATCGCGGTAAATAGTCATTTCGCAACCTATTTAAGAACTCGTCTTGAAGGCTTGTTTGTGATTGGTCAGAATCTTCCAAACACGTCAATGAGCACTCTGCTGCTTAAAGACGACAGCTCTCCTCCTCGGACCACTTACTTCCGCCGCAACTAAGCTTTCTTTCCATCGTCATGTCTTCATCGCTAATACTTCAGGTTCCAAAGCATGTTCAAAAACTTATGACAGTTCAACTCATAACGAACTCCACACTCGCTTTTTACACTGGTCACAGCTGTGTCTTCTACTAAACTAAATAAGACCCTCAGCCTAAAACAAGTCTGACGCTTTGACAGCACTTCTATAGGAGAAATACATCTAACCGAGCAGGTAGGGCAACAGCTAAAGTCCACGCAGCTTCAATCTAAGAACAAACGCACCTGAGAAATTGTTCACAATATCTCAACGCAAAACTCCAACTCCATCTGCAATACCAGCGTCAACCACCAAGTGTCCAACTGCACTACCCGCTGTACATTCCCATATACAGTCTATTATCACCACCTGGTGTCCAACGTTGTAATATTTTCTGGAACGTTTTTGAATATTTCAGAGCTTTTCACAAGTTTTAACTGCTCTCTCCTTGTAAATTTTCAAAGGGACCATGAAAGGAAATAATCTCAAAAGGAATCTAGTTGCAGTCTTGCAAAGAGGAACACTGCAAGATTCTCAGTCTACAACATTATAGTCTATCACTGTGAGTAACAAAATGTTGTCTTTAGATGCGAGAGGGCATCAGACTTTAATCTTGTAAAGGTATTTTCAGATTTTTTTTTATCTTGTAGTGTATGGTTAGCTATGGCCAACAGGCTAGTGAACTCCCTATCTAAAGTGTTTGTGTGACAGATCATATTAAATGTTAGTTGAAATTTGGTTAGTGCCACTAAATTATGTCAGAAAAAAAGCATGCTCCTAGCTTCGTGGCAGATAGAAAGCTCATCTGTTGTTGCACATTTTGTTTTGATCATGCATTAGTCCTTCATCAGCGGTCACAGGAGGCTGCCCACAGGACACCGTTGGCTGAATATTTCTGGTTGGTGCGCTGCTGTGTGTGTTTTTGAACTCTCCTGAAGCACTGCCTTGCCTGGTCCACTCATACCAGCGCACTGGGAAGGAAACAGTGAGAACGATTCTAACGGCCTGTGAGCGACAGGGGCTCTAAAAATGTATTAACCGAGGATATAGTTGTGGAGCCCAGTGTAATATCTCTTCATGGGTCCCAAACTTTCTGGCAGCGTGCCTTCGCCAGCGCAGCACACACTGGCGTGCCACCACCGGGTCAGTGTCATCGCAGTGCTGAGAATGACCCCCACCCACATAATTACTGCTCTGAAGTGGTCCTGTGGCATCCTGACCATTGGAGATCAGGGTGAAATGAGGCTAACAATGTATGCAGATCAACAGATGAACTACAACCTGTAACTGTAGAACTACAAAGTGCCCTTATATGATAAGCTGACAAAATGCACAACGAAGGTAGAGACAAGAAAGTGGTGTCAATGTCATGGCTGATCAGCGTGCATCCTTAAAAATCTGCACTGAAAAACTTTACCTGGAATTGTATCACTGGGACATAAAATGTTTCATAAGTGATGGAACAGATGAGCACGCTGGTTAACCAGCATAACCAACCTGGCAAAGCAGCTCGGTCAGCATGATCAACCTGTTGCCATAAATACAGGCAGTGCTGAACCCAGTGTGGGAGAGTAAATGTACTGCTAGCTTGGCGCTAACATATCATGACGTCAACCACTGGATGGCTCTAGCAAAAGATGTTTTTTGACCATTTGTAATGGTCTGATGGTGGCATGGTGCTTGTTGAGCAGCGCAGCAGTGTTCAAAACGCAACCTACGCTGATTTACAATGGTGTGGTGCTGGCAGTCCAGCATAGCAGTGTTGGAAATGCAGTATAAACTGGTTTATGCATGTTCGGCGCTGTATGTTTGTCGACCAGCACAGCACCACGCATGCGCGGCAGAGGGCGGAGGTCTCGTAAGTGAATGAGGGAGAGTTTGTTAATAACTTTCTTGTTTGGGCTCCCGTCCATGAAAAAAAAAAAAATCTATCATGTCTCTGTAGTTGAATATAATTTATTGGACGTGTCTTTGCACCCGAGAGGAAGAAAAAAAGAATTTTTTGGACTCCTCACCATGATCGCGGTAAATAGTCATTTCGCAACCTATTTAAGAACTCGTCTTGAAGGCTTGTTTGTGATTGGTCAGAATCTTCCAAACACGTCAATGAGCACTCTGCTGCTTAAAGACGACAGCTCTCCTCCTCTGACCACTTACTTCCGCCGCAACTAAGCTTTCTTTCCATCGTCACGTCTTCATCGCTAATACTTCAGGTTCCAAAGCATGTTCGAAAACTTATGACAGTTCAACTCATAACGAACTCCACACTCGCTTTTTACACTGGTCACAGCTGTGTCTTCTACTAAACTAAATAAGACCCTCAGCCTAAAACAAGTCTGACGCTTTGACAGCACTTCTATAGGAGAAATACATCTAACCGAGCAGGTAGGGCAACAGCTAAAGTCCACGCAGCTTCAATCTAAGAACAAACGCACCTGAGAAATTGTTCACAATATCTCAACGCAAAACTCCAACTCCATCTGCAATACCAGTGTCAACCACCAAGTGTCCAACTGCACTACCCGCTGTACATTCCCATATACAGTCTATTATCACCACCTGGTGTCCAACGTTGTAATATTTTCTGGAACGTTTTTGAATATTTCAGAGCTTTTCACAAGTTTTAACTGCTCTCTCCTTGTAAATTTTCAAAGGGACCATGAAAGGAAATAATCTCAAAAGGAATCTAGTTGCAGTCTTGCAAAGAGGAACACTGCAAGATTCTCAGTCTACAACATTATAGTCTATCACTGTGAGTAACAAAATGTTGTCTTTAGATGCGAGAGGGCATCAGACTTTAATCTTGTAAAGGTATTTTCAGATTTTTTTTTATCTTGTAGTGTATGGTTAGCTATGGCCAACAGGCTAGTGAACTCCCTATCTAAAGTGTTTGTGTGACAGATCATATTAAATGTTAGTTGAAATTTGGTTAGTGCCACTAAATTATGTCAGAAAAAAAGCATGCTCCTAGCTTCGTGGCAGATAGAAAGCTCATCTGTTGTTGCACATTTTGTTTTGATCATGCATTAGTCCTTCATCAGCGGTCACAGGAGGCTGCCCACAGGACACCGTTGGCTGAATATTTCTGGTTGGTGCGCTGCTGTGTGTGTTTTTGAACTCTCCTGAAGCACTGCCTTGCCTGGTCCACTCATACCAGCGCACTGGGAAGGAAACAGTGAGAACGATTCTAACGGCCTGTGAGCGACAGGGGCTCTAAAAATGTATTAACCGAGGATATAGTTGTGGAGCCCAGTGTAATATCTCTTCATGGGTCCCAAACTTTCTGGCAGCGTGCCTTCGCCAGCGCAGCACACACTGGCGTGCCACCACCGGGTCAGTGTCATCGCAGTGCTGAGAATGACCCCCACCCACATAATTACTGCTCTGAAGTGGTCCTGTGGCATCCTGACCATTGGAGATCAGGGTGAAATGAGGCTAACAATGTATGCAGATCAACAGATGAACTACAACCTGTAACTGTAGAACTACAAAGTGCCCTTATATGATAAGCTGACAAAATGCACAACGAAGGTAGAGACAAGAAAGTGGTGTCAATGTCATGGCTGATCAGCGTGCATCCTTAAAAATCTGCACTGAAAAACTTTACCTGGAATTGTATCACTGGGACATAAAATGTTTCATAAGTGATGGAACAGATGAGCACGCTGGTTAACCAGCATAACCAACCTGGCAAAGCAGCTCGGTCAGCATGATCAACCTGTTGCCATAAATACAGGCAGTGCTGAACCCAGTGTGGGAGAGTAAATGTACTGCTAGCTTGGCGCTAACATATCATGACGTCAACCACTGGATGGCTCTAGCAAAAGATGTTTTTTGACCATTTGTAATGGTCTGATGGTGGCATGGTGCTTGTTGAGCAGCGCAGCAGTGTTCAAAACGCAACCTACGCTGATTTACAATGGTGTGGTGCTGGCAGTCCAGCATAGCAGTGTTGGAAATGCAGTATAAACTGGTTTATGCATGTTCGGCGCTGTATGTTTGTCGACCAGCACAGCACCACGCATGCGCGGCAGAGGGCGGAGGTCTCGTAAGTGAATGAGGGAGAGTTTGTTAATAACTTTCTTGTTTGGGCTCCCGTCCATGAAAAAAAAAAAAATCTATCATGTCTCTGTAGTTGAATATAATTTATTGGACGTGTCTTTGCACCCGAGAGGAAGAAAAAAAGAATTTTTTGGACTCCTCACCATGATCGCGGTAAATAGTCATTTCGCAACCTATTTAAGAACTCGTCTTGAAGGCTTGTTTGTGATTGGTCAGAATCTTCCAAACACGTCAATGAGCACTCTGCTGCTTAAAGACGACAGCTCTCCTCCTCGGACCACTTACTTCCGCCGCAACTAAGCTTTCTTTCCATCGTCATGTCTTCATCGCTAATACTTCAGGTTCCAAAGCATGTTCAAAAACTTATGACAGTTCAACTCATAACGAACTCCACACTCGCTTTTTACACTGGTCACAGCTGTGTCTTCTACTAAACTAAATAAGACCCTCAGCCTAAAACAAGTCTGACGCTTTGACAGCACTTCTATAGGAGAAATACATCTAACCGAGCAGGTAGGGCAACAGCTAAAGTCCACGCAGCTTCAATCTAAGAACAAACGCACCTGAGAAATTGTTCACAATATCTCAACGCAAAACTCCAACTCCATCTGCAATACCAGCGTCAACCACCAAGTGTCCAACTGCACTACCCGCTGTACATTCCCATATACAGTCTATTATCACCACCTGGTGTCCAACGTTGTAATATTTTCTGGAACGTTTTTGAATATTTCAGAGCTTTTCACAAGTTTTAACTGCTCTCTCCTTGTAAATTTTCAAAGGGACCATGAAAGGAAATAATCTCAAAAGGAATCTAGTTGCAGTCTTGCAAAGAGGAACACTGCAAGATTCTCAGTCTACAACATTATAGTCTATCACTGTGAGTAACAAAATGTTGTCTTTAGATGCGAGAGGGCATCAGACTTTAATCTTGTAAAGGTATTTTCAGATTTTTTTTTATCTTGTAGTGTATGGTTAGCTATGGCCAACAGGCTAGTGAACTCCCTATCTAAAGTGTTTGTGTGACAGATCATATTAAATGTTAGTTGAAATTTGGTTAGTGCCACTAAATTATGTCAGAAAAAAAGCATGCTCCTAGCTTCGTGGCAGATAGAAAGCTCATCTGTTGTTGCACATTTTGTTTTGATCATGCATTAGTCCTTCATCAGCGGTCACAGGAGGCTGCCCACAGGACACCGTTGGCTGAATATTTCTGGTTGGTGCGCTGCTGTGTGTGTTTTTGAACTCTCCTGAAGCACTGCCTTGCCTGGTCCACTCATACCAGCGCACTGGGAAGGAAACAGTGAGAACGATTCTAACGGCCTGTGAGCGACAGGGGCTCTAAAAATGTATTAACCGAGGATATAGTTGTGGAGCCCAGTGTAATATCTCTTCATGGGTCCCAAACTTTCTGGCAGCGTGCCTTCGCCAGCGCAGCACACACTGGCGTGCCACCACCGGGTCAGTGTCATCGCAGTGCTGAGAATGACCCCCACCCACATAATTACTGCTCTGAAGTGGTCCTGTGGCATCCTGACCATTGGAGATCAGGGTGAAATGAGGCTAACAATGTATGCAGATCAACAGATGAACTACAACCTGTAACTGTAGAACTACAAAGTGCCCTTATATGATAAGCTGACAAAATGCACAACGAAGGTAGAGACAAGAAAGTGGTGTCAATGTCATGGCTGATCAGCGTGCATCCTTAAAAATCTGCACTGAAAAACTTTACCTGGAATTGTATCACTGGGACATAAAATGTTTCATAAGTGATCGAACATATGAGCACGCTGGTTAACCAGCATAACCAACCTGGCAAAGCAGCTCGGTCAGCATGATCAACCTGTTGCCATAAATACAGGCAGTGCTGAACCCAGTGTGGGAGAGTAAATGTACTGCTAGCTTGGCGCTAACATATCATGACGTCAACCACTGGATGGCTCTAGCAAAAGATGTTTTTTGACCATTTGTAATGGTCTGATGGTGGCATGGTGCTTGTTGAGCAGCGCAGCAGTGTTCAAAACGCAACCTACGCTGATTTACAATGGTGTGGTGCTGGCAGTCCAGCATAGCAGTGTTGGAAATGCAGTATAAACTGGTTTATGCATGTTCGGCGCTGTATGTTTGTCGACCAGCACAGCACCACGCATGCGCGGCAGAGGGCGGAGGTCTCGTAAGTGAATGAGGGAGAGTTTGTTAATAACTTTCTTGTTTGGGCTCCCGTCCATGAAAAAAAAAAAAATCTATCATGTCTCTGTAGTTGAATATAATTTATTGGACGTGTCTTTGCACCCGAGAGGAAGAAAAAAAGAATTTTTTGGACTCCTCACCATGATCGCGGTAAATAGTCATTTCGCAACCTATTTAAGAACTCGTCTTGAAGGCTTGTTTGTGATTGGTCAGAATCTTCCAAACACGTCAATGAGCACTCTGCTGCTTAAAGACGACAGCTCTCCTCCTCTGACCACTTACTTCCGCCGCAACTAAGCTTTCTTTCCATCGTCATGTCTTCATCGCTAATACTTCAGGTTCCAAAGCATGTTCGAAAACTTATGACAGTTCAACTCATAACGAACTCCACACTTGCTTTTTACACTGGTCACAGCTGTGTCTTCTACTAAACTAAATAAGACCCTCAGCCTAAAACAAGTCTGACGCTTTGACAGCACTTCTATAGGAGAAATACATCTAACCGAGCAGGTAGGGCAACAGCTAAAGTCCACGCAGCTTCAATCTAAGAACAAACGCACCTGAGAAATTGTTCACAATATCTCAACGCAAAACTCCAACTCCATCTGCAATACCAGCGTCAACCACCAAGTGTCCAACTGCACTACCCGCTGTACATTCCCATATACAGTCTATTATCACCACCTGGTGTCCAACGTTGTAATATTTTCTGGAACGTTTTTGAATATTTCAGAGCTTTTCACAAGTTTTAACTGCTCTCTCCTTGTAAATTTTCAAAGGGACCATGAAAGGAAATAATCTCAAAAGGAATCTAGTTGCAGTCTTGCAAAGAGGAACACTGCAAGATTCTCAGTCTACAACATTATAGTCTATCACTGTGAGTAACAAAATGATGTCTTTAGATGCGAGAGGGCATCAGACTTTAATCTTGTAAAGGTATTTTCAGATTTTTTTTTTATCTTGTAGTGTATGGTTAGCTATGGCCAACAGGCTAGTGAACTCCCTATCTAAAGTGTTTGTGTGACAGATCATATTAAATGTTAGTTGAAATTTGGTTAGTGCCACTAAATTATGTCAGAAAAAAAGCATGCTCCTAGCTTCATGGCAGATAGAGAGCTCATCTGTTGTTGCACATTTTGTTTTGATCATGCATTAGTCCTTCATCAGCGGTCACAGGAGGCTGCCCACAGGACACCGTTGGCTGAATATTTCTGGTTGGTGCGCTGCTGTGTGTGTTTTTGAACTCTCCTGAAGCACTGCCTTGCCTGGTCCACTCATACCAGCGCACTGGGAAGGAAACAGTGAGAACGATTCTAACGGCCTGTGAGCGACAGGGGCTCTAAAAATGTATTAACCGAGGATATAGTTGTGGAGCCCAGTGTAATATCTCTTCATGGGTCCCAAACTTTCTGGCAGCGTGCCTTCGCCAGCGCAGCACACACTGGTGCGCCACCACCGGGTCAGTGTCATCGCAGTGCTGAGAATGACCCCCACCCACATAATTACTGCTCTGAAGTGGTCCTGTGGCATCCTGACCATTGGAGATCAGGGTGAAATGAGGCTAACAATGTATGCAGATCAACAGATGAACTACAACCTGTAACTGTAGAACTACAAAGTGCCCTTGTATGATAAGCTGACAAAATGCACAACGAAGGTAGAGACAAGAAAGTTGTGTCAATGTCATGGCTGATCAGCGTGCATCCTTAAAAATCTGCACTGAAAAACTTTACCTGGAATTGTATCACTGGGACATAAAATGTTTCATAAGTGATCGAACAGATGAGCACGCTGGTTAACCAGCATAACCAACCTGGCAAAGCAGCTCGGTCAGCATGATCAACCTGTTGCCATAAATACAGGCAGTGCTGAACCCAGTGTGGGAGAGTAAATGTACTGCTAGCTTGGCGCTAACATATCATGACGTCAACCACTGGATGGCTCTAGCAAAAGATGTTTTTTGACCATTTGTAATGGTCTGATGGTGGCATGGTGCTTGTTGAGCAGCGCAGCAGTGTTCAAAACGCAACCTACGCTGATTTACAATGGTGTGGTGCTGGCAGTCCAGCATAGCAGTGTTGGAAATGCAGTATAAACTGGTTTATGCATGTTCGGCGCTGTATGTTTGTCGACCAGCACAGCACCACGCATGCGCGGCAGAGGGCGGAGGTCTCGTAAGTGAATGAGGGAGAGTTTGTTAATAACTTTCTTGTTTGGGCTCCCGTCCATGAAAAAAAAAAAAAATCTATCATGTCTCTGTAGTTGAATATAATTTATTGGACGTGTCTTTGCACCCGAGAGGAAGAAAAAAAGAATTTTTTGGACTCCTCACCATGATCGCGGTAAATAGTCATTTCGCAACCTATTTAAGAACTCGTCTTGAAGGCTTGTTTGTGATTGGTCAGAATCTTCCAAACACGTCAATGAGCACTCTGCTGCTTAAAGACGACAGCTCTCCTCCTCTGACCACTTACTTCCGCAGCAACTAAGCTTTCTTTCCATCGTCATGTCTTCATCGCTAATACTTCAGGTTCCAAAGCATGTTCGAAAACTTATGACAGTTCAACTCATAACGAACTCCACACTCGCTTTTTACACTGGTCACAGCTGTGTCTTCTACTAAACTAAATAAGACCCTCAGCCTAAAACAAGTCTGACGCTTTGACAGCACTTCTATAGGAGAAATACATCTAACCGAGCAGGTAGGGCAACAGCTAAAGTCCACGCAGCTTCAATCTAAGAACAAACGCACCTGAGAAATTGTTCACAATATCTCAACGCAAAACTCCAACTCCATCTGCAATACCAGCGTCAACCACCAAGTGTCCAACTGCACTACCCGCTGTACATTCCCATATACAGTCTATTATCACCACCTGGTGTCCAACGTTGTAATATTTTCTGGAACGTTTTTGAATATTTCAGAGCTTTTCACAAGTTTTAACTGCTCTCTCCTTGTAAATTTTCAAAGGGACCATGAAAGGAAATAATCTCAAAAGGAATCTAGTTGCAGTCTTGCAAAGAGGAACACTGCAAGATTCTCAGTCTACAACATTATAGTCTATCACTGTGAGTAACAAAATGATGTCTTTAGATGCGAGAGGGCATCAGACTTTAATCTTGTAAAGGTATTTTCAGATTTTTTTTTTATCTTGTAGTGTATGGTTAGCTATGGCCAACAGGCTAGTGAACTCCCTATCTAAAGTGTTTGTGTGACAGATCATATTAAATGTTAGTTGAAATTTGGTTAGTGCCACTAAATTATGTCAGAAAAAAAGCATGCTCCTAGCTTCGTGGCAGATAGAGAGCTCATCTGTTGTTGCACATTTTGTTTTGATCATGCATTAGTCCTTCATCAGCGGTCACAGGAGGCTGCCCACAGGACACCGTTGGCTGAATATTTCTGGTTGGTGCGCTGCTGTGTGTGTTTTTGAACTCTCCTGAAGCACTGCCTTGCCTGGTCCACTCATACCAGCGCACTGGGGAAGGAAACAGTGAGAACGATTCTAACGGCCTGTGAGCGACAGGGGCTCTAAAAATGTATTAACCGAGGATATAGTTGTGGAGCCCAGTGTAATATCTCTTCATGGGTCCCAAACTTTCTGGCAGCGTGCCTTCGCCAGCGCAGCACACACTGGCGTGCCACCACCGGGTCAGTGTCATCGCAGTGCTGAGAATGACCCCCACCCACATAATTACTGCTCTGAAGTGGTCCTGTGGCATCCTGACCATTGGAGATCAGGGTGAAATGAGGCTAACAATGTATGCAGATCAACAGATGAACTACAACCTGTAACTGTAGAACTACAAAGTGCCCTTATATGATAAGCTGACAAAATGCACAACGAAGGTAGAGACAAGAAAGTGGTGTCAATGTCATGGCTGATCAGCGTGCATCCTTAAAAATCTGCACTGAAAAACTTTACCTGGAATTGTATCACTGGGACATAAAATGTTTCATAAGTGATCGAACATATGAGCACGCTGGTTAACCAGCATAACCAACCTGGCAAAGCAGCTCGGTCAGCATGATCAACCTGTTGCCATAAATACAGGCAGTGCTGAACCCAGTGTGGGAGAGTAAATGTACTGCTAGCTTGGCGCTAACATATCATGACGTCAACCACTGGATGGCTCTAGCAAAAGATGTTTTTTGACCATTTGTAATGGTCTGATGGTGGCATGGTGCTTGTTGAGCAGCGCAGCAGTGTTCAAAACGCAACCTACGCTGATTTACAATGGTGTGGTGCTGGCAGTCCAGCATAGCAGTGTTGGAAATGCAGTATAAACTGGTTTATGCATGTTCGGCGCTGTATGTTTGTCGACCAGCACAGCACCACGCATGCGCGGCAGAGGGCGGAGGTCTCGTAAGTGAATGAGGGAGAGTTTGTTAATAACTTTCTTGTTTGGGCTCCCGTCCATGAAAAAAAAAAAATCTATCATGTCTCTGTAGTTGAATATAATTTATTGGACTTGTCTTTGCACCCGAGAGGAAGAAAAAAATATTTTTTTGGACTCCTCACCATGATCGCGGTAAATAGTCATTTCGCAACCTATTTAAGAACTCGTCTTGAAGGCTTGTTTGTGATTGGTCAGAATCTTCCAAACACGTCAATGAGCACTCTGCTGCTTAAAGACGACAGCTCTCCTCCTCTGACCACTTACTTCCGCCGCAACTAAGCTTTCTTTCCATCGTCATGTCTTCATCGCTAATACTTCAGGTTCCAAAGCATGTTCGAAAACTTATGACAGTTCAACTCATAACGAACTCCACACTCGCTTTTTACACTGGTCACAGCTGTGTCTTCTACTAAACTAAATAAGACCCTCAGCCTAAAACAAGTCTGACGCTTTGACAGCACTTCTATAGGAGAAATACATCTAACCGAGCAGGTAGGGCAACAGCTAAAGTCCACGCAGCTTCAATCTAAGAACAAACGCACCTGAGAAATTGTTCACAATATCTCAACGCAAAACTCCAACTCCATCTGCAATACCAGCGTCAACCACCAAGTGTCCAACTGCACTACCCGCTGTACATTCCCATATACAGTCTATTATCACCACCTGGTGTCCAACGTTGTAATATTTTCTGGAACGTTTTTGAATATTTCAGAGCTTTTCACAAGTTTTAACTGCTCTCTCCTTGTAAATTTTCAAAGGGACCATGAAAGGAAATAATCTCAAAAGGAATCTAGTTGCAGTCTTGCAAAGAGGAACACTGCAAGATTCTCAGTCTACAACATTATAGTCTATCACTGTGAGTAACAAAATGTTGTCTTTAGATGCGAGAGGGCATCAGACTTTAATCTTGTAAAGGTATTTTCAGATTTTTTTTTATCTTGTAGTGTATGGTTAGCTATGGCCAACAGGCTAGTGAACTCCCTATCTAAAGTGTTTGTGTGACAGATCATATTAAATGTTAGTTGAAATTTGGTTAGTGCCACTAAATTATGTCAGAAAAAAAGCATGCTCCTAGCTTCGTGGCAGATAGAAAGCTCATCTGTTGTTGCACATTTTGTTTTGATCATGCATTAGTCCTTCATCAGCGGTCACAGGAGGCTGCCCACAGGACACCGTTGGCTGAATATTTCTGGTTGGTGCACTGCTGTCAGTGTTTGAACTCTCCTGAAGCACTGCCTTGTCTGATCCACTCATACCAGCGCACTAGGGAAGGAAACAGTGAGAACGATTCTAACGGCCTGTGAGCGACAGGGGCTCTAAAAATGTATTAACCGAGGATATAGTTGTGGAGCCCAGTGTAATATCTCTTCATGGGTCCCAAACTTTCTGGCAGCGTGCCTTCGCCAGCGCAGCACACACTGGCGTGCCACCACCGGGTCAGTGTCATCGCAGTGCTGAGAATGACCCCCACCCACATAATTACTGCTCTGAAGTGGTCCTGTGGCATCCTGACCATTGGAGATCAGGGTGAAATGAGGCTAACAATGTATGCAGATCAACAGATGAACTACAACCTGTAACTGTAGAACTACAAAGTGCCCTTGTATGATAAGCTGACAAAATGCACAACGAAGGTAGAGACAAGAAAGTGGTGTCAATGTCATGGCTGATCAGCGTGCATCCTTAAAAATCTGCACTGAAAAACTTTACCTGGAATTGTATCACTGGGACATAAAATGTTTCATAAGTGATCGAACAGATGAGCACGCTGGTTAACCAGCATAACCAACCTGGCAAAGCAGCTCGGTCAGCATGATCAACCTGTTGCCATAAATACAGGCAGTGCTGAACCCAGTGTGGGAGAGTAAATGTACTGCTAGCTTGGGGCTAACATATCATGACGTCAACCACTGGATGGCTCTAGCAAAAGATGTTTTTTGACCATTTGTAATGGTCTGATGCTGGCATGGTGCTTGTTGAGCAGCGCAGCAGTGTTCAAAACGCAACCTACGCTGATTTACAATGGTGTGGTGCTGGCAGTCCAGCATAGCAGTGTTGGAAATGCAGTATAAACTGGTTTATGCATGTTCGGCGCTGTATGTTTGTCGACCAGCACAGCACCACGCATGCGCGGCAGAGGGCGGAGGTCTCGTAAGTGAATGAGGGAGAGTTTGTTAATAACTTTCTTGTTTGGGCTCCCGTCCATGAAAAAAAAAAAATCTATCATGTCTCTGTAGTTGAATATAATTTATTGGACGTGTCTTTGCACCCGAGAGGAAGAAAAAAAGAATTTTTTGGACTCCTCACCATGATCGCGGTAAATAGTCATTTCGCAACCTATTTAAGAACTCGTCTTGAAGGCTTGTTTGTGATTGGTCAGAATCTTCCAAACACGTCAATGAGCACTCTGTTGCTTAAAGACGACAGCTCTCCTCCTCTGACCACTTACTTCCGCCGCAACTAAGCTTTCTTTCCATCGTCATGTCTTCATCGCTAATACTTCAGGTTCGAAAACTTATGACAGTTCAACTCATAACGAACTCCACACTCGCTTTTTACACTGGTCACAGCTGTGTCTTCTACTAAACTAAATAAGACCCTCAGCCTAAAACAAGTCTGACGCTTTGACAGCACTTCTATAGGAGAAATACATCTAACCGAGCAGGTAGGGCAACAGCTAAAGTCCACGCAGCTTCAATCTAAGAACAAACGCACCTGAGAAATTGTTCACAATATCTCAACGCAAAACTCCAACTCCATCTGCAATACCAGCGTCAACCACCAAGTGTCCAACTGCACTACCCGCTGTACATTCCCATATACAGTCTATTATCACCACCTGGTGTCCAACGTTGTAATATTTTCTGGAACGTTTTTGAATATTTCAGAGCTTTTCACAAGTTTTAACTGCTCTCTCCTTGTAAATTTTCAAAGGGACCATGAAAGGAAATAATCTCAAAAGGAATCTAGTTGCAGTCTTGCAAAGAGGAACACTGCAAGATTCTCAGTCTACAACATTATAGTCTATCACTGTGAGTAACAAAATGATGTCTTTAGATGCGAGAGGGCATCAGACTTTAATCTTGTAAAGGTATTTTCAGATTTTTTTTTTATCTTGTAGTGTATGGTTAGCTATGGCCAACAGGCTAGTGAACTCCCTATCTAAAGTGTTTGTGTGACAGATCATATTAAATGTTAGTTGAAATTTGGTTAGTGCCACTAAATTATGTCAGAAAAAAAGCATGCTCCTAGCTTCATGGCAGATAGAGAGCTCATCTGTTGTTGCACATTTTGTTTTGATCATGCATTAGTCCTTCATCAGCGGTCACAGGAGGCTGCCCACAGGACACCGTTGGCTGAATATTTCTGGTTGGTGCGCTGCTGTGTGTGTTTTTGAACTCTCCTGAAGCACTGCCTTGCCTGGTCCACTCATACCAGCGCACTGGGGAAGGAAACAGTGAGAACGATTCTAACGGCCTGTGAGCGACAGGGGCTCTAAAAATGTATTAACCGAGGATATAGTTGTGGAGCCCAGTGTAATATCTCTTCATGGGTCCCAAACTTTCTGGCAGCGTGCCTTCGCCAGCGCAGCACACACTGGTGCGCCACCACCGGGTCAGTGTCATCGCAGTGCTGAGAATGACCCCCACCCACATAATTACTGCTCTGAAGTGGTCCTGTGGCATCCTGACCATTGGAGATCAGGGTGAAATGAGGCTAACAATGTATGCAGATCAACAGATGAACTACAACCTGTAACTGTAGAACTACAAAGTGCCCTTGTATGATAAGCTGACAAAATGCACAACGAAGGTAGAGACAAGAAAGTTGTGTCAATGTCATGGCTGATCAGCGTGCATCCTTAAAAATCTGCACTGAAAAACTTTACCTGGAATTGTATCACTGGGACATAAAATGTTTCATAAGTGATCGAACATATGAGCACGCTGGTTAACCAGCATAACCAACCTGGCAAAGCAGCTCGGTCAGCATGATCAACCTGTTGCCATAAATACAGGCAGTGCTGAACCCAGTGTGGGAGAGTAAATGTACTGCTAGCTTGGCGCTAACATATCATGACGTCAACCACTGGATGGCTCTAGCAAAAGATGTTTTTTGACCATTTGTAATGGTCTGATGGTGGCATGGTGCTTGTTGAGCAGCGCAGCAGTGTTCAAAACGCAACCTACGCTGATTTACAATGGTGTGGTGCTGGCAGTCCAGCATAGCAGTGTTGGAAATGCAGTATAAACTGGTTTATGCATGTTCGGCGCTGTATGTTTGTCGACCAGCACAGCACCACGCATGCGCGGCAGAGGGCGGAGGTCTCGTAAGTGAATGAGGGAGAGTTTGTTAATAACTTTCTTGTTTGGGCTCCCGTCCATGAAAAAAAAAAAATCTATCATGTCTCTGTAGTTGAATATAATTTATTGGACGTGTCTTTGCACCCGAGAGGAAGAAAAAAAGAATTTTTTGGACTCCTCACCATGATCGCGGTAAATAGTCATTTCGCAACCTATTTAAGAACTCGTCTTGAAGGCTTGTTTGTGATTGGTCAGAATCTTCCAAACACGTCAATGAGCACTCTGCTGCTTAAAGACGACAGCTCTCCTCCTCTGACCACTTACTTCCGCCGCAACTAAGCTTTCTTTCCATCGTCATGTCTTCATCGCTAATACTTCAGGTTCCAAAGCATGTTCGAAAACTTATGACAGTTCAACTCATAACGAACTCCACACTTGCTTTTTACACTGGTCACAGCTGTGTCTTCTACTAAACTAAATAAGACCCTCAGCCTAAAACAAGTCTGACGCTTTGACAGCACTTCTATAGGAGAAATACATCTAACCGAGCAGGTAGGGCAACAGCTAAAGTCCACGCAGCTTCAATCTAAGACCAAACGCACCTGAGAAATTGTTCACAATATCTCAACGCAAAACTCCAACTCCATCTGCAATACCAGCGTCAACCACCAAGTGTCCAACTGCACTACCCGCTGTACATTCCCATATACAGTCTATTATCACCACCTGGTGTCCAACGTTGTAATATTTTCTGGAACGTTTTTGAATATTTCAGAGCTTTTCACAAGTTTTAACTGCTCTCTCCTTGTAAATTTTCAAAGGGACCATGAAAGGAAATAATCTCAAAAGGAATCTAGTTGCAGTCTTGCAAAGAGGAACACTGCAAGATTCTCAGTCTACAACATTATAGTCTATCACTGTGAGTAACAAAATGATGTCTTTAGATGCGAGAGGGCATCAGACTTTAATCTTGTAAAGGTATTTTCAGATTTTTTTTTTATCTTGTAGTGTATGGTTAGCTATGGCCAACAGGCTAGTGAACTCCCTATCTAAAGTGTTTGTGTGACAGATCATATTAAATGTTAGTTGAAATTTGGTTAGTGCCACTAAATTATGTCAGAAAAAAAGCATGCTCCTAGCTTCATGGCAGATAGAGAGCTCATCTGTTGTTGCACATTTTGTTTTGATCATGCATTAGTCCTTCATCAGCGGTCACAGGAGGCTGCCCACAGGACACCGTTGGCTGAATATTTCTGGTTGGTGCGCTGCTGTGTGTGTTTTTGAACTCTCCTGAAGCACTGCCTTGCCTGGTCCACTCATACCAGCGCACTGGGAAGGAAACAGTGAGAACGATTCTAACGGCCTGTGAGCGACAGGGGCTCTAAAAATGTATTAACCGAGGATATAGTTGTGGAGCCCAGTGTAATATCTCTTCATGGGTCCCAAACTTTCTGGCAGCGTGCCTTCGCCAGCGCAGCACACACTGGTGCGCCACCACCGGGTCAGTGTCATCGCAGTGCTGAGAATGACCCCCACCCACATAATTACTGCTCTGAAGTGGTCCTGTGGCATCCTGACCATTGGAGATCAGGGTGAAATGAGGCTAACAATGTATGCAGATCAACAGATGAACTACAACCTGTAACTGTAGAACTACAAAGTGCCCTTGTATGATAAGCTGACAAAATGCACAACGAAGGTAGAGACAAGAAAGTTGTGTCAATGTCATGGCTGATCAGCGTGCATCCTTAAAAATCTGCACTGAAAAACTTTACCTGGAATTGTATCACTGGGACATAAAATGTTTCATAAGTGATCGAACAGATGAGCACGCTGGTTAACCAGCATAACCAACCTGGCAAAGCAGCTCGGTCAGCATGATCAACCTGTTGCCATAAATACAGGCAGTGCTGAACCCAGTGTGGGAGAGTAAATGTACTGCTAGCTTGGCGCTAACATATCATGACGTCAACCACTGGATGGCTCTAGCAAAAGATGTTTTTTGACCATTTGTAATGGTCTGATGGTGGCATGGTGCTTGTTGAGCAGCGCAGCAGTGTTCAAAACGCAACCTACGCTGATTTACAATGGTGTGGTGCTGGCAGTCCAGCATAGCAGTGTTGGAAATGCAGTATAAACTGGTTTATGCATGTTCGGCGCTGTATGTTTGTCGACCAGCACAGCACCACGCATGCGCGGCAGAGGGCGGAGGTCTCGTAAGTGAATGAGGGAGAGTTTGTTAATAACTTTCTTGTTTGGGCTCCCGTCCATGAAAAAAAAAAAAATCTATCATGTCTCTGTAGTTGAATATAATTTATTGGACTTGTCTTTGCACCCGAGAGGAAGAAAAAAAGAATTTTTTGGACTCCTCACCATGATCGCGGTAAATAGTCATTTCGCAACCTATTTAAGAACTCGTCTTGAAGGCTTGTTTGTGATTGGTCAGAATCTTCCAAACACGTCAATGAGCACTCTGCTGTTTAAAGACGACAGCTCTCCTCCTCTGACCACTTGCTTCCGCCGCAACTAAGCTTTCTTTCCATCGTCATGTCTTCATCGCTAATACTTCAGGTTCCAAAGCATGTTCGAAAACTTATGACAGTTCAACTCATAACGAACTCCACACTCGCTTTTTACACTGGTCACAGCTGTGTCTTCTACTAAACTAAATAAGACCCTCAGCCTAAAACAAGTCTGACGCTTTGACAGCACTTCTATAGGAGAAATACATCTAACCGAGCAGGTAGGGCAACAGCTAAAGTCCACGCAGCTTCAATCTAAGAACAAACGCACCTGAGAAATTGTTCACAATATCTCAACGCAAAACTCCAACTCCATCTGCAATACCAGCGTCAACCACCAAGTGTCCAACTGCACTACCCGCTGTACATTCCCATATACAGTCTATTATCACCACCTGGTGTCCAACGTTGTAATATTTTCTGGAACGTTTTTGAATATTTCAGAGCTTTTCACAAGTTTTAACTGCTCTCTCCTTGTAAATTTTCAAAGGGACTATGAAAGGAAATAATCTCAAAAGGAATCTAGTTGCAGTCTTGCAAAGAGGAACACTGCAAGATTCTCAGTCTACAACATTATAGTCTATCACTGTGAGTAACAAAATGATGTCTTTAGATGCGAGAGGGCATCAGACTTTAATCTTGTAAAGTTATTTTCAGATTTTTTTTTTATCTTGTAGTGTATGGTTAGCTATGGCCAACAGGCTAGTGAACTCCCTATCTAAAGTGTTTGTGTGACAGATCATATTAAATGTTAGTTGAAATTTGGTTAGTGCCACTAAATTATGTCAGAAAAAAAGCATGCTCCTAGCTTCGTGGCAGATAGAGAGCTCATCTGTTGTTGCACATTTTGTTTTGATCATGCATTAGTCCTTCATCAGCGGTCACAGGAGGCTGCCCACAGGACACCGTTGGCTGAATATTTCTGGTTGGTGCGCTGCTGTGTGTGTTTTTGAACTCTCCTGAAGCACTGCCTTGCCTGGTCCACTCATACCAGCGCACTGGGGAAGGAAACAGTGAGAACGATTCTAACGGCCTGTGAGCGACAGGGGCTCTAAAAATGTATTAACCGAGGATATAGTTGTGGAGCCCAGTGTAATATCTCTTCATGGGTCCCAAACTTTCTGGCAGCGTGCCTTCGCCAGCGCAGCACACACTGGCGTGCCACCACCGGGTCAGTGTCATCGCAGTGCTGAGAATGACCCCCACCCACATAATTACTGCTCTGAAGTGGTCCTGTGGCATCCTGACCATTGGAGATCAGGGTGAAATGAGGCTAACAATGTATGCAGATCAACAGATGAACTACAACCTGTAACTGTAGAACTACAAAGTGCCCTTGTATGATAAGCTGACAAAATGCACAACGAAGGTAGAGACAAGAAAGTGGTGTCAATGTCATGGCTGATCAGCGTGCATCCTTAAAAATCTGCACTGAAAAACTTTACCTGGAATTGTATCACTGGGACATAAAATGTTTCATAAGTGATCGAACAGATGAGCACGCTGGTTAACCAGCATAACCAACCTGGCAAAGCAGCTCGGTCAGCATGATCAACCTGTTGCCATAAATACAGGCAGTGCTGAACCCAGTGTGGGAGAGTAAATGTACTGCTAGCTTGGCGCTAACATATCATGACGTCAACCACTGGATGGCTCTAGCAAAAGATGTTTTTTGACCATTTGTAATGGTCTGATGGTGGCATGGTGCTTGTTGAGCAGCGCAGCAGTGTTCAAAACGCAACCTACGCTGATTTACAATGGTGTGGTGCTGGCAGTCCAGCATAGCAGTGTTGGAAAAGCAGTATAAACTGGTTTATGCATGTTCGGCGCTGTATGTTTGTCGACCAGCACAGCACCACGCATGCGCGGCAGAGGGCGGAGGTCTCGTAAGTGAATGAGGGAGAGTTTGTTAATAACTTTCTTGTTTGGGCTCCCGTCCATGAAAAAAAAAAAATCTATCATGTCTCTGTAGTTGAATATAATTTATTGGACTTGTCTTTGCACCCGAGAGGAAGAAAAAAATAATTTTTTGGACTCCTCACCATGATCGCGGTAAATAGTCATTTCGCAACCTATTTAAGAACTCGTCTTGAAGGCTTGTTTGTGATTGGTCAGAATCTTCCAAACACGTCAATGAGCACTCTGCTGCTTAAAGACGACAGCTCTCCTCCTCTGACCACTTGCTTCCGCCGCAACTAAGCTTTCTTTCCATCGTCATGTCTTCATCGCTAATACTTCAGGTTCCAAAGCATGTTCGAAAACTTATGACAGTTCAACTCATAACGAACTCCACACTCGCTTTTTACACTGGTCACAGCTGTGTCTTCTACTAAACTAAATAAGACCCTCAGCCTAAAACAAGTCTGACGCTTTGACAGCACTTCTATAGGAGAAATACATCTAACCGAGCAGGTAGGGCAACAGCTAAAGTCCACGCAGCTTCAATCTAAGAACAAACGCACCTGAGAAATTGTTCACAATATCTCAACGCAAAACTCCAACTCCATCTGCAATACCAGCGTCAACCACCAAGTGTCCAACTGCACTACCCGCTGTACATTCCCATATACAGTCTATTATCACCACCTGGTGTCCAACGTTGTAATATTTTCTGGAACGTTTTTGAATATTTCAGAGCTTTTCACAAGTTTTAACTGCTCTCTCCTTGTAAATTTTCAAAGGGACCATGAAAGGAAATAATCTCAAAAGGAATCTAGTTGCAGTCTTGCAAAGAGGAACACTGCAAGATTCTCAGTCTACAACATTATAGTCTATCACTGTGAGTAACAAAATGATGTCTTTAGATGCGAGAGGGCATCAGACTTTAATCTTGTAAAGTTATTTTCAGATTTTTTTTTTATCTTGTAGTGTATGGTTAGCTATGGCCAACAGGCTAGTGAACTCCCTATCTAAAGTGTTTGTGTGACAGATCATATTAAATGTTAGTTGAAATTTGGTTAGTGCCACTAAATTATGTCAGAAAAAAAGCATGCTCCTAGCTTCGTGGCAGATAGAGAGCTCATCTGTTGTTGCACATTTTGTTTTGATCATGCATTAGTCCTTCATCAGCGGTCACAGGAGGCTGCCCACAGGACACCGTTGGCTGAATATTTCTGGTTGGTGCGCTGCTGTGTGTGTTTTTGAACTCTCCTGAAGCACTGCCTTGCCTGGTCCACTCATACCAGCGCACTGGGGAAGGAAACAGTGAGAACGATTCTAACGGCCTGTGAGCGACAGGGGCTCTAAAAATGTATTAACCGAGGATATAGTTGTGGAGCCCAGTGTAATATCTCTTCATGGGTCCCAAACTTTCTGGCAGCGTGCCTTCGCCAGCGCAGCACACACTGGCGTGCCACCACCGGGTCAGTGTCATCGCAGTGCTGAGAATGACCCCCACCCACATAATTACTGCTCTGAAGTGGTCCTGTGGCATCCTGACCATTGGAGATCAGGGTGAAATGAGGCTAACAATGTATGCAGATCAACAGATGAACTACAACCTGTAACTGTAGAACTACAAAGTGCCCTTGTATGATAAGCTGACAAAATGCACAACGAAGGTAGAGACAAGAAAGTGGTGTCAATGTCATGGCTGATCAGCGTGCATCCTTAAAAATCTGCACTGAAAAACTTTACCTGGAATTGTATCACTGGGACATAAAATGTTTCATAAGTGATCGAACAGATGAGCACGCTGGTTAACCAGCATAACCAACCTGGCAAAGCAGCTCGGTCAGCATGATCAACCTGTTGCCATAAATACAGGCAGTGCTGAACCCAGTGTGGGAGAGTAAATGTACTGCTAGCTTGGCGCTAACATATCATGACGTCAACCACTGGATGGCTCTAGCAAAAGATGTTTTTTGACCATTTGTAATGGTCTGATGGTGGCATGGTGCTTGTTGAGCAGCGCAGCAGTGTTCAAAACGCAACCTACGCTGATTTACAATGGTGTGGTGCTGGCAGTCCAGCATAGCAGTGTTGGAAAAGCAGTATAAACTGGTTTATGCATGTTCGGCGCTGTATGTTTGTCGACCAGCACAGCACCACGCATGCGCGGCAGAGGGCGGAGGTCTCGTAAGTGAATGAGGGAGAGTTTGTTAATAACTTTCTTGTTTGGGCTCCCGTCCATGAAAAAAAAAAAATCTATCATGTCTCTGTAGTTGAATATAATTTATTGGACTTGTCTTTGCACCCGAGAGGAAGAAAAAAATAATTTTTTGGACTCCTCACCATGATCGCGGTAAATAGTCATTTCGCAACCTATTTAAGAACTCGTCTTGAAGGCTTGTTTGTGATTGGTCAGAATCTTCCAAACACGTCAATGAGCACTCTGCTGCTTAAAGACGACAGCTCTCCTCCTCTGACCACTTGCTTCCGCCGCAACTAAGCTTTCTTTCCATCGTCATGTCTTCATCGCTAATACTTCAGGTTCCAAAGCATGTTCGAAAACTTATGACAGTTCAACTCATAACGAACTCCACACTCGCTTTTTACACTGGTCACAGCTGTGTCTTCTACTAAACTAAATAAGACCCTCAGCCTAAAACAAGTCTGACGCTTTGACAGCACTTCTATAGGAGAAATACATCTAACCGAGCAGGTAGGGCAACAGCTAAAGTCCACGCAGCTTCAATCTAAGAACAAACGCACCTGAGAAATTGTTCACAATATCTCAACGCAAAACTCCAACTCCATCTGCAATACCAGCGTCAACCACCAAGTGTCCAACTGCACTACCCGCTGTACATTCCCATATACAGTCTATTATCACCACCTGGTGTCCAACGTTGTAATATTTTCTGGAACGTTTTTGAATATTTCAGAGCTTTTCACAAGTTTTAACTGCTCTCTCCTTGTAAATTTTCAAAGGGACCATGAAAGGAAATAATCTCAAAAGGAATCTAGTTGCAGTCTTGCAAAGAGGAACACTGCAAGATTCTCAGTCTACAACATTATAGTCTATCACTGTGAGTAACAAAATGATGTCTTTAGATGCGAGAGGGCATCAGACTTTAATCTTGTAAAGTTATTTTCAGATTTTTTTTTTATCTTGTAGTGTATGGTTAGCTATGGCCAACAGGCTAGTGAACTCCCTATCTAAAGTGTTTGTGTGACAGATCATATTAAATGTTAGTTGAAATTTGGTTAGTGCCACTAAATTATGTCAGAAAAAAAGCATGCTCCTAGCTTCGTGGCAGATAGAGAGCTCATCTGTTGTTGCACATTTTGTTTTGATCATGCATTAGTCCTTCATCAGCGGTCACAGGAGGCTGCCCACAGGACACCGTTGGCTGAATATTTCTGGTTGGTGCGCTGCTGTGTGTGTTTTTGAACTCTCCTGAAGCACTGCCTTGCCTGGTCCACTCATACCAGCGCACTGGGGAAGGAAACAGTGAGAACGATTCTAACGGCCTGTGAGCGACAGGGGCTCTAAAAATGTATTAACCGAGGATATAGTTGTGGAGCCCAGTGTAATATCTCTTCATGGGTCCCAAACTTTCTGGCAGCGTGCCTTCGCCAGCGCAGCACACACTGGCGTGCCACCACCGGGTCAGTGTCATCGCAGTGCTGAGAATGACCCCCACCCACATAATTACTGCTCTGAAGTGGTCCTGTGGCATCCTGACCATTGGAGATCAGGGTGAAATGAGGCTAACAATGTATGCAGATCAACAGATGAACTACAACCTGTAACTGTAGAACTACAAAGTGCCCTTATATGATAAGCTGACAAAATGCACAACGAAGGTAGAGACAAGAAAGTGGTGTCAATGTCATTTCTGATCAGCGTGCATCCTTAAAAATCTGCACTGAAAAACTTTACCTGGAATTGTATCACTGGGACATAAAATGTTTCATAAGTGATCGAACAGATGAGCACGCTGGTTAACCAGCATAACCAACCTGGCAAAGCAGCTCGGTCAGCATGATCAACCTGTTGCCATAAATACAGGCAGTGCTGAACCCAGTGTGGGAGAGTAAATGTACTGCTAGCTTGGCGCTAACATATCATGACGTCAACCACTGGATGGCTCTAGCAAAAGATGTTTTTTGACCATTTGTAAAGGTCTGATGGTGGCATGGTGCTTGTTGAGCAGCGCAGCAGTGTTCAAAACGCAACCTACGCTGATTTACAATGGTGTGGTGCTGGCAGTCCAGCATAGCAGTGTTGGAAATGCAGTATAAACTGGTTTATGCATGTTCGGCGCTGTATGTTTGTCGACCAGCACAGCACCACGCATGCGCGGCAGAGGGCGGAGGTCTCGTAAGTGAATGAGGGAGAGTTTGTTAATAACTTTCTTGTTTGGGCTCCCGTCCATGAAAAAAAAAAAAATCTATCATGTCTCTGTAGTTGAATATAATTTATTGGACGTGTCTTTGCACCCGAGAGGAAGAAAAAAAGAATTTTTTGGACTCCTCACCATGATCGCGGTAAATAGTCATTTCGCAACCTATTTAAGAACTCGTCTTGAAGGCTTGTTTGTGATTGGTCAGAATCTTCCAAACACGTCAATGAGCACTCTGCTGCTTAAAGACGACAGCTCTCCTCCTCTGACCACTTGCTTCCGCCGCAACTAAGCTTTCTTTCCATCGTCATGTCTTCATCGCTAATACTTCAGGTTCCAAAGCATGTTCGAAAACTTATGACAGTTCAACTCATAACGAACTCCACACTCGCTTTTTACACTGGTCACAGCTGTGTCTTCTACTAAACTAAATAAGACCCTCAGCCTAAAACAAGTCTGACGCTTTGACAGCACTTCTATAGGAGAAATACATCTAACCGAGCAGGTAGGGCAACAGCTAAAGTCCACGCAGCTTCAATCTAAGAACAAACGCACCTGAGAAATTGTTCACAATATCTCAACGCAAAACTCCAACTCCATCTGCAATACCAGCGTCAACCACCAAGTGTCCAACTGCACTACCCGCTGTACATTCCCATATACAGTCTATTATCACCACCTGGTGTCCAACGTTGTAATATTTTCTGGAACGTTTTTGAATATTTCAGAGCTTTTCACAAGTTTTAACTGCTCTCTCCTTGTAAATTTTCAAAGGGACCATGAAAGGAAATAATCTCAAAAGGAATCTAGTTGCAGTCTTGCAAAGAGGAACACTGCAAGATTCTCAGTCTACAACATTATAGTCTATCACTGTGAGTAACAAAATGATGTCTTTAGATGCGAGAGGGCATCAGACTTTAATCTTGTAAAGTTATTTTCAGATTTTTTTTTTATCTTGTAGTGTATGGTTAGCTATGGCCAACAGGCTAGTGAACTCCCTATCTAAAGTGTTTGTGTGACAGATCATATTAAATGTTAGTTGAAATTTGGTTAGTGCCACTAAATTATGTCAGAAAAAAAGCATGCTCCTAGCTTCGTGGCAGATAGAGAGCTCATCTGTTGTTGCACATTTTGTTTTGATCATGCATTAGTCCTTCATCAGCGGTCACAGGAGGCTGCCCACAGGACACCGTTGGCTGAATATTTCTGGTTGGTGCGCTGCTGTGTGTGTTTTTGAACTCTCCTGAAGCACTGCCTTGCCTGGTCCACTCATACCAGCGCACTGGGGAAGGAAACAGTGAGAACGATTCTAACGGCCTGTGAGCGACAGGGGCTCTAAAAATGTATTAACCGAGGATATAGTTGTGGAGCCCAGTGTAATATCTCTTCATGGGTCCCAAACTTTCTGGCAGCGTGCCTTCGCCAGCGCAGCACACACTGGCGTGCCACCACCGGGTCAGTGTCATCGCAGTGCTGAGAATGACCCCCACCCACATAATTACTGCTCTGAAGTGGTCCTGTGGCATCCTGACCATTGGAGATCAGGGTGAAATGAGGCTAACAATGTATGCAGATCAACAGATGAACTACAACCTGTAACTGTAGAACTACAAAGTGCCCTTATATGATAAGCTGACAAAATGCACAACGAAGGTAGAGACAAGAAAGTGGTGTCAATGTCATTTCTGATCAGCGTGCATCCTTAAAAATCTGCACTGAAAAACTTTACCTGGAATTGTATCACTGGGACATAAAATGTTTCATAAGTGATCGAACAGATGAGCACGCTGGTTAACCAGCATAACCAACCTGGCAAAGCAGCTCGGTCAGCATGATCAACCTGTTGCCATAAATACAGGCAGTGCTGAACCCAGTGTGGGAGAGTAAATGTACTGCTAGCTTGGCGCTAACATATCATGACGTCAACCACTGGATGGCTCTAGCAAAAGATGTTTTTTGACCATTTGTAAAGGTCTGATGGTGGCATGGTGCTTGTTGAGCAGCGCAGCAGTGTTCAAAACGCAACCTACGCTGATTTACAATGGTGTGGTGCTGGCAGTCCAGCATAGCAGTGTTGGAAATGCAGTATAAACTGGTTTATGCATGTTCGGCGCTGTATGTTTGTCGACCAGCACAGCACCACGCATGCGCGGCAGAGGGCGGAGGTCTCGTAAGTGAATGAGGGAGAGTTTGTTAATAACTTTCTTGTTTGGGCTCCCGTCCATGAAAAAAAAAAAAATCTATCATGTCTCTGTAGTTGAATATAATTTATTGGACGTGTCTTTGCACCCGAGAGGAAGAAAAAAAGAATTTTTTGGACTCCTCACCATGATCGCGGTAAATAGTCATTTCGCAACCTATTTAAGAACTCGTCTTGAAGGCTTGTTTGTGATTGGTCAGAATCTTCCAAACACGTCAATGAGCACTCTGCTGCTTAAAGACGACAGCTCTCCTCCTCTGACCACTTACTTCCGCCGCAACTAAGCTTTCTTTCCATCGTCATGTCTTCATCGCTAATACTTCAGGTTCCAAAGCATGTTCGAAAACTTATGACAGTTCAACTCATAACGAACTCCACACTCGCTTTTTACACTGGTCACAGCTGTGTCTTCTACTAAACTAAATAAGACCCTCAGCCTAAAACAAGTCTGACGCTTTGACAGCACTTCTATAGGAGAAATACATCTAACCGAGCAGGTAGGGCAACAGCTAAAGTCCACGCAGCTTCAATCTAAGAACAAACGCACCTGAGAAATTGTTCACAATATCTCAACGCAAAACTCCAACTCCATCTGCAATACCAGCGTCAACCACCAAGTGTCCAACTGCACTACCCGCTGTACATTCCCATATACAGTCTATTATCACCACCTGGTGTCCAACGTTGTAATATTTTCTGGAACGTTTTTGAATATTTCAGAGCTTTTCACAAGTTTTAACTGCTCTCTCCTTGTAAATTTTCAAAGGGACCATGAAAGGAAATAATCTCAAAAGGAATCTAGTTGCAGTCTTGCAAAGAGGAACACTGCAAGATTCTCAGTCTACAACATTATAGTCTATCACTGTGAGTAACAAAATGATGTCTTTAGATGCGAGAGGGCATCAGACTTTAATCTTGTAAAGGTATTTTCAGATTTTTTTTTTATCTTGTAGTGTATGGTTAGCTATGGCCAACAGGCTAGTGAACTCCCTATCTAAAGTGTTTGTGTGACAGATCATATTAAATGTTAGTTGAAATTTGGTTAGTGCCACTAAATTATGTCAGAAAAAAAGCATGCTCCTAGCTTCGTGGCAGATAGAAAGCTCATCTGTTGTTGCACATTTTGTTTTGATCATGCATTAGTCCTTCATCAGCGGTCACAGGAGGCTGCCCACAGGACACCGTTGGCTGAATATTTCTGGTTGGTGCGCTGCTGTGTGTGTTTTTGAACTCTCCTGAAGCACTGCCTTGCCTGGTCCACTCATACCAGCGCACTGGGAAGGAAACAGTGAGAACGATTCTAACGGCCTGTGAGCGACAGGGGCTCTAAAAATGTATTAACCGAGGATATAGTTGTGGAGCCCAGTGTAATATCTCTTCATGGGTCCCAAACTTTCTGGCAGCGTGCATTCGCCAGCGCAGCACACACTGGCGTGCCACCACCGGGTCAGTGTCATCGCAGTGCTGAGAATGACCCCCACCCACATAATTACTGCTCTGAAGTGGTCCTGTGGCATCCTGACCATTGGAGATCAGGGTGAAATGAGGCTAACAATGTATGCAGATCAACAGATGAACTACAACCTGTAACTGTAGAACTACAAAGTGCCCTTGTATGATAAGCTGACAAAATGCACAACGAAGGTAGAGACAAGAAAGTGGTGTCAATGTCATGGCTGATCAGCGTGCATCCTTAAAAATCTGCACTGAAAAACTTTACCTGGAATTGTATCACTGGGACATAAAATGTTTCATAAGTGATCGAACAGATGAGCACGCTGGTTAACCAGCATAACCAACCTGGCAAAGCAGCTCGGTCAGCATGATCAACCTGTTGCCATAAATACAGGCAGTGCTGAACCCAGTGTGGGAGAGTAAATGTACTGCTAGCTTGGGGCTAACATATCATGACGTCAACCACTGGATGGCTCTAGCAAAAGATGTTTTTTGACCATTTGTAATGGTCTGATGCTGGCATGGTGCTTGTTGAGCAGCGCAGCAGTGTTCAAAACGCAACCTACGCTGATTTACAATGGTGTGGTGCTGGCAGTCCAGCATAGCAGTGTTGGAAATGCAGTATAAACTGGTTTATGCATGTTCGGCGCTGTATGTTTGTCGACCAGCACAGCACCACGCATGCGCGGCAGAGGGCGGAGGTCTCGTAAGTGAATGAGGGAGAGTTTGTTAATAACTTTCTTGTTTGGGCTCCCGTCCATGAAAAAAAAAAAAATCTATCATGTCTCTGTAGTTGAATATAATTTATTGGACGTGTCTTTGCACCCGAGAGGAAGAAAAAAAGAATTTTTTGGACTCCTCACCATGATCGCGGTAAATAGTCATTTCGCAACCTATTTAAGAACTCGTCTTGAAGGCTTGTTTGTGATTGGTCAGAATCTTCCAAACACGTCAATGAGCACTCTGCTGCTTAAAGACGACAGCTCTCCTCCTCTGACCACTTACTTCCGCCGCAACTAAGCTTTCTTTCCATCGTCATGTCTTCATCGCTAATACTTCAGGTTCCAAAGCATGTTCGAAAACTTATGACAGTTCAACTCATAACGAACTCCACACTCGCTTTTTACACTGGTCACAGCTGTGTCTTCTACTAAACTAAATAAGACCCTCAGCCTAAAACAAGTCTGACGCTTTGACAGCACTTCTATAGGAGAAATACATCTAACCGAGCAGGTAGGGCAACAGCTAAAGTCCACGCAGCTTCAATCTAAGAACAAACGCACCTGAGAAATTGTTCACAATATCTCAACGCAAAACTCCAACTCCATCTGCAATACCAGCGTCAACCACCAAGTGTCCAACTGCACTACCCGCTGTACATTCCCATATACAGTCTATTATCACCACCTGGTGTCCAACGTTGTAATATTTTCTGGAACGTTTTTGAATATTTCAGAGCTTTTCACAAGTTTTAACTGCTCTCTCCTTGTAAATTTTCAAAGGGACCATGAAAGGAAATAATCTCAAAAGGAATCTAGTTGCAGTCTTGCAAAGAGGAACACTGCAAGATTCTCAGTCTACAACATTATAGTCTATCACTGTGAGTAACAAAATGATGTCTTTAGATGCGAGAGGGCATCAGACTTTAATCTTGTAAAGGTATTTTCAGATTTTTTTTTTATCTTGTAGTGTATGGTTAGCTATGGCCAACAGGCTAGTGAACTCCCTATCTAAAGTGTTTGTGTGACAGATCATATTAAATGTTAGTTGAAATTTGGTTAGTGCCACTAAATTATGTCAGAAAAAAAGCATGCTCCTAGCTTCGTGGCAGATAGAAAGCTCATCTGTTGTTGCACATTTTGTTTTGATCATGCATTAGTCCTTCATCAGCGGTCACAGGAGGCTGCCCACAGGACACCGTTGGCTGAATATTTCTGGTTGGTGCGCTGCTGTGTGTGTTTTTGAACTCTCCTGAAGCACTGCCTTGCCTGGTCCACTCATACCAGCGCACTGGGAAGGAAACAGTGAGAACGATTCTAACGGCCTGTGAGCGACAGGGGCTCTAAAAATGTATTAACCGAGGATATAGTTGTGGAGCCCAGTGTAATATCTCTTCATGGGTCCCAAACTTTCTGGCAGCGTGCCTTCGCCAGCGCAGCACACACTGGCGTGCCACCACCGGGTCAGTGTCATCGCAGTGCTGAGAATGACCCCCACCCACATAATTACTGCTCTGAAGTGGTCCTGTGGCATCCTGACCATTGGAGATCAGGGTGAAATGAGGCTAACAATGTATGCAGATCAACAGATGAACTACAACCTGTAACTGTAGAACTACAAAGTGCCCTTGTATGATAAGCTGACAAAATGCACAACGAAGGTAGAGACAAGAAAGTGGTGTCAATGTCATGGCTGATCAGCGTGCATCCTTAAAAATCTGCACTGAAAAACTTTACCTGGAATTGTATCACTGGGACATAAAATGTTTCATAAGTGATGGAACAGATGAGCACGCTGGTTAACCAGCATAACCAACCTGGCAAAGCAGCTCGGTCAGCATGATCAACCTGTTGCCATAAATACAGGCAGTGCTGAACCCAGTGTGGGAGAGTAAATGTACTGCTAGCTTGGCGCTAACATATCATGACGTCAACCACTGGATGGCTCTAGCAAAAGATGTTTTTTGACCATTTGTAATGATCTGATGCTGGCATGGTGCTTGTTGAGCAGCGCAGCAGTGTTCAAAACGCAACCTACGCTGATTTACAATGGTGTGGTGCTGGCAGTCCAGCATAGCAGTGTTGGAAATGCAGTATAAACTGGTTTATGCATGTTCGGCGCTGTATGTTTGTCGACCAGCACAGCACCACGCATGCGCGGCAGAGGGCGGAGGTCTCGTAAGTGAATGAGGGAGAGTTTGTTAATAACTTTCTTGTTTGGGCTCCCGTCCATGAAAAAAAAAAAAATCTATCATGTCTCTGTAGTTGAATATAATTTATTGGACGTGTCTTTGCACCCGAGAGGAAGAAAAAAAGAATTTTTTGGACTCCTCACCATGATCGCGGTAAATAGTCATTTCGCAACCTATTTAAGAACTCGTCTTGAAGGCTTGTTTGTGATTGGTCAGAATCTTCCAAACACGTCAATGAGCACTCTGCTGCTTAAAGACGACAGCTCTCCTCCTCTGACCACTTACTTCCGCCGCAACTAAGCTTTCTTTCCATCGTCATGTCTTCATCGCTAATACTTCAGGTTCCAAAGCATGTTCGAAAACTTATGACAGTTCAACTCATAACGAACTCCACACTCGCTTTTTACACTGGTCACAGCTGTGTCTTCTACTAAACTAAATAAGACCCTCAGCCTAAAACAAGTCTGACGCTTTGACAGCACTTCTATAGGAGAAATACATCTAACCGAGCAGGTAGGGCAACAGCTAAAGTCCACGCAGCTTCAATCTAAGAACAAACGCACCTGAGAAATTGTTCACAATATCTCAACGCAAAACTCCAACTCCATCTGCAATACCAGCGTCAACCACCAAGTGTCCAACTGCCCTACCCGCTGTACATTCCCATATACAGTCTATTATCACCACCTGGTGTCCAACGTTGTAATATTTTCTGGAACGTTTTTGAATATTTCAGAGCTTTTCACAAGTTTTAACTGCTCTGTCCTTGTAAAGTTTCAAAGGGACCATGAAAGGAAATAATCTCAAAAGGAATCTAGTTGCAGTCTTGCAAAGAGGAACACTGCAAGATTCTCAGTCTACAACATTATAGTCTATCACTGTGAGTAACAAAATGATGTCTTTAGATGCGAGAGGGCATCAGACTTTAATCTTGTAAAGGTATTTTCAGATTTTTTTTTTATCTTGTAGTGTATGGTTAGCTATGGCCAACAGGCTAGTGAACTCCCTATCTAAAGTGTTTGTGTGACAGATCATATTAAATGTTAGTTGAAATTTGGTTAGTGCCACTAAATTATGTCAGAAAAAAAGCATGCTCCTAGCTTCGTGGCAGATAGAGAGCTCATCTGTTGTTGCACATTTTGTTTTGATCATGCATTAGTCCTTCATCAGCGGTCACAGGAGGCTGCCCACAGGACACCGTTGGCTGAATATTTCTGGTTGGTGCGCTGCTGTGTGTGTTTTTGAACTCTCCTGAAGCACTGCCTTGCCTGGTCCACTCATACCAGCGCACTGGGGAAGGAAACAGTGAGAACGATTCTAACGGCCTGTGAGCGACAGGGGCTCTAAAAATGTATTAACCGAGGATATAGTTGTGGAGCCCAGTGTAATATCTCTTCATGGGTCCCAAACTTTCTGGCAGCGTGCCTTCGCCAGCGCAGCACACACTGGCGTGCCACCACCGGGTCAGTGTCATCGCAGTGCTGAGAATGACCCCCACCCACATAATTACTGCTCTGAAGTGGTCCTGTGGCATCCTGACCATTGGAGATCAGGGTGAAATGAGGCTAACAATGTATGCAGATCAACAGATGAACTACAACCTGTAACTGTAGAACTACAAAGTGCCCTTATATGATAAGCTGACAAAATGCACAACGAAGGTAGAGACAAGAAAGTGGTGTTAATGTCATTTCTGATCAGCGTGCATCCTTAAAAATCTGCACTGAAAAACTTTACCTGGAATTGTATCACTGGGACATAAAATGTTTCATAAGTGATCGAACAGATGAGCACGCTGGTTAACCAGCATAACCAACCTGGCAAAGCAGCTCGGTCAGCATGATCAACCTGTTGCCATAAATACAGGCAGTGCTGAACCCAGTGTGGGAGAGTAAATGTACTGCTAGCTTGGCGCTAACATATCATGACGTCAACCACTGGATGGCTCTAGCAAAAGATGTTTTTTGACCATTTGTAATGGTCTGATGCTGGCATGGTGCTTGTTGAGCAGCGCAGCAGTGTTCAAAACGCAACCTACGCTGATTTACAATGGTGTGGTGCTGGCAGTCCAGCATAGCAGTGTTGGAAATGCAGTATAAACTGGTTTATGCATGTTCGGCGCTATATGTTTGTCGACCAGCACAGCACCACGCATGCGCGGCAGAGGGCGGAGGTCTCGTAAGTGAATGAGGGAGAGTTTGTTAATAACTTTCTTGTTTGGGCTCCCGTCCATGAAAAAAAAAAAATCTATCATGTCTCTGTAGTTGAATATAATTTATTGGACTTGTCTTTGCACCCGAGAGGAAGAAAAAAAGAATTTTTTGGACTCCTCACCATGATCGCGGTAAATAGTCATTTCGCAACCTATTTAAGAACTCGTCTTGAAGGCTTGTTTGTGATTGGTCAGAATCTTCCAAACACGTCAATGAGCACTCTGCTGCTTAAAGACGACAGCTCTCCTCCTCTGACCACTTGCTTCCGCCGCAACTAAACTTTCTTTCCATCGTCATGTCTTCATCGCTAATACTTCAGGTTCCAAAGCATGTTCGAAAACTTATGACAGTTCAACTCATAACGAACTCCACACTCGCTTTTTACACTGGTCACAGCTGTGTCTTCTACTAAACTAAATAAGACCCTCAGCCTAAAACAAGTCTGACGCTTTGACAGCACTTCTATAGGAGAAATACATCTAACCGAGCAGGTAGGGCAACAGCTAAAGTCCACGCAGCTTCAATCTAAGAACAAACGCACCTGAGAAATTGTTCACAATATCTCAACGCAAAACTCCAACTCCATCTGCAATACCAGCGTCAACCACCAAGTGTCCAACTGCACTACCCGCTGTACATTCCCATATACAGTCTATTATCACCACCTGGTGTCCAACGTTGTAATATTTTCTGGAACGTTTTTGAATATTTCAGAGCTTTTCACAAGTTTTAACTGCTCTGTCCTTGTAAAGTTTCAAAGGGACCATGAAAGGAAATAATCTCAAAAGGAATCTAGTTGCAGTCTTGCAAAGAGGAACACTGCAAGATTCTCAGTCTACAACATTATAGTCTATCACTGTGAGTAACAAAATGATGTCTTTAGATGCGAGAGGGCATCAGACTTTAATCTTGTAAAGGTATTTTCAGATTTTTTTTTTATCTTGTAGTGTATGGTTAGCTATGGCCAACAGGCTAGTGAACTCCCTATCTAAAGTGTTTGTGTGACAGATCATATTAAATGTTAGTTGAAATTTGGTTAGTGCCACTAAATTATGTCAGAAAAAAAGCATGCTCCTAGCTTCGTGGCAGATAGAGAGCTCATCTGTTGTTGCACATTTTGTTTTGATCATGCATTAGTCCTTCATCAGCGGTCACAGGAGGCTGCCCACAGGACACCGTTGGCTGAATATTTCTGGTTGGTGCGCTGCTGTGTGTGTTTTTGAACTCTCCTGAAGCACTGCCTTGCCTGGTCCACTCATACCAGCGCACTGGGGAAGGAAACAGTGAGAACGATTCTAACGGCCTGTGAGCGACAGGGGCTCTAAAAATGTATTAACCGAGGATATAGTTGTGGAGCCCAGTGTAATATCTCTTCATGGGTCCCAAACTTTCTGGCAGCGTGCCTTCGCCAGCGCAGCACACACTGGCGTGCCACCACCGGGTCAGTGTCATCGCAGTGCTGAGAATGACCCCCACCCACATAATTACTGCTCTGAAGTGGTCCTGTGGCATCCTGACCATTGGAGATCAGGGTGAAATGAGGCTAACAATGTATGCAGATCAACAGATGAACTACAACCTGTAACTGTAGAACTACAAAGTGCCCTTGTATGATAAGCTGACAAAATGCACAACGAAGGTAGAGACAAGAAAGTGGTGTCAATGTCATGGCTGATCAGCGTGCATCCTTAAAAATCTGCACTGAAAAACTTTACCTGGAATTGTATCACTGGGACATAAAATGTTTCATAAGTGATGGAACAGATGAGCACGCTGGTTAACCAGCATAACCAACCTGGCAAAGCAGCTCGGTCAGCATGATCAACCTGTTGCCATAAATACAGGCAGTGCTGAACCCAGTGTGGGAGAGTAAATGTACTGCTAGCTTGGGGCTAACATATCATGACGTCAACCACTGGATGGCTCTAGCAAAAGATGTTTTTTGACCATTTGTAATGGTCTGATGGTGGCATGGTGCTTGTTGAGCAGCGCAGCAGTGTTCAAAACGCAACCTACGCTGATTTACAATGGTGTGGTGCTGGCAGTCCAGCATAGCAGTGTTGGAAATGCAGTATAAACTGGTTTATGCATGTTCGGCGCTGTATGTTTGTCGACCAGCACAGCACCACGCATGCGCGGCAGAGGGCGGAGGTCTCGTAAGTGAATGAGGGAGAGTTTGTTAATAACTTTCTTGTTTGGGCTCCCGTCCATGAAAAAAAAAAAATCTATCATGTCTCTGTAGTTGAATATAATTTATTGGACGTGTCTTTGCACCCGAGAGGAAGAAAAAAAGATTTTTTTGGACTCCTCACCATGATCGCGGTAAATAGTCATTTCGCAACCTATTTAAGAACTCGTCTTGAAGGCTTGTTTGTGATTGGTCAGAATCTTCCAAACACGTCAATGAGCACTCTGCTGCTTAAAGACGACAGCTCTCCTCCTCTGACCACTTACTTCCGCCGCAACTAAGCTTTCTTTCCATCGTCATGTCTTCATCGCTAATACTTCAGGTTCCAAAGCATGTTCGAAAACTTATGACAGTTCAACTCATAACGAACTCCACACTCGCTTTTTACACTGGTCACAGCTGTGTCTTCTACTAAACTAAATAAGACCCTCAGCCTAAAACAAGTCTGACGCTTTGACAGCACTTCTATAGGAGAAATACATCTAACCGAGCAGGTAGGGCAACAGCTAAAGTCCACGCAGCTTCAATCTAAGAACAAACGCACCTGAGAAATTGTTCACAATATCTCAACGCAAAACTCCAACTCCATCTGCAATACCAGCGTCAACCACCAAGTGTCCAACTGCACTACCCGCTGTACATTCCCATATACAGTCTATTATCACCACCTGGTGTCCAACGTTGTAATATTTTCTGGAACGTTTTTGAATATTTCAGAGCTTTTCACAAGTTTTAACTGCTCTCTCCTTGTAAATTTTCAAAGGGACCATGAAAGGAAATAATCTCAAAAGGAATCTAGTTGCAGTCTTGCAAAGAGGAACACTGCAAGATTCTCAGTCTACAACATTATAGTCTATCACTGTGAGTAACAAAATGATGTCTTTAGATGCGAGAGGGCATCAGACTTTAATCTTGTAAAGGTATTTTCAGATTTTTTTTTTATCTTGTAGTGTATGGTTAGCTATGGCCAACAGGCTAGTGAACTCCCTATCTAAAGTGTTTGTGTGACAGATCATATTAAATGTTAGTTGAAATTTGGTTAGTGCCACTAAATTATGTCAGAAAAAAAGCATGCTCCTAGCTTCGTGGCAGATAGAAAGCTCATCTGTTGTTGCACATTTTGTTTTGATCATGCATTAGTCCTTCATCAGCGGTCACAGGAGGCTGCCCACAGGACACCGTTGGCTGAATATTTCTGGTTGGTGCGCTGCTGTGTGTGTTTTTGAACTCTCCTGAAGCACTGCCTTGCCTGGTCCACTCATACCAGCGCACTGGGAAGGAAACAGTGAGAACGATTCTAACGGCCTGTGAGCGACAGGGGCTCTAAAAATGTATTAACCGAGGATATAGTTGTGGAGCCCAGTGTAATATCTCTTCATGGGTCCCAAACTTTCTGGCAGCGTGCCTTCGCCAGCGCAGCACACACTGGCGTGCCACCACCGGGTCAGTGTCATCGCAGTGCTGAGAATGACCCCCACCCACATAATTACTGCTCTGAAGTGGTCCTGTGGCATCCTGACCATTGGAGATCAGGGTGAAATGAGGCTAACAATGTATGCAGATCAACAGATGAACTACAACCTGTAACTGTAGAACTACAAAGTGCCCTTGTATGATAAGCTGACAAAATGCACAACGAAGGTAGAGACAAGAAAGTGGTGTCAATGTCATGGCTGATCAGCGTGCATCCTTAAAAATCTGCACTGAAAAACTTTACCTGGAATTGTATCACTGGGACATAAAATGTTTCATAAGTGATCGAACAGATGAGCACGCTGGTTAACCAGCATAACCAACCTGGCAAAGCAGCTCGGTCAGCATGATCAACCTGTTGCCATAAATACAGGCAGTGCTGAACCCAGTGTGGGAGAGTAAATGTACTGCTAGCTTGGGGCTAACATATCATGACGTCAACCACTGGATGGCTCTAGCAAAAGATGTTTTTTGACCATTTGTAATGGTCTGATGGTGGCATGGTGCTTGTTGAGCAGCGCAGCAGTGTTCAAAACGCAACCTACGCTGATTTACAATGGTGTGGTGCTGGCAGTCCAGCATAGCAGTGTTGGAAATGCAGTATAAACTGGTTTATGCATGTTCGGCGCTGTATGTTTGTCGACCAGCACAGCACCACGCATGCGCGGCAGAGGGCGGAGGTCTCGTAAGTGAATGAGGGAGAGTTTGTTAATAACTTTCTTGTTTGGGCTCCCGTCCATGAAAAAAAAAAAAATCTATCATGTCTCTGTAGTTGAATATAATTTATTGGACGTGTCTTTGCACCCGAGAGGAAGAAAAAAAGAATTTTTTGGACTCCTCACCATGATCGCGGTAAATAGTCATTTCGCAACCTATTTAAGAACTCGTCTTGAAGGTTTGTTTGTGATTGGTCAGAATCTTCCAAACACGTCAATGAGCACTCTGCTGCTTAAAGACGACAGCTCTCCTCCTCTGACCACTTACTTCCGCCGCAACTAAGCTTTCTTTCCATCGTCATGTCTTCATCGCTAATACTTCAGGTTCCAAAGCATGTTCGAAAACTTATGACAGTTCAACTCATAACGAACTCCACACTCGCTTTTTACACTGGTCACAGCAGTGTCTTCTACTAAACTAAATAAGACCCTCAGCCTAAAACAAGTCTGACGCTTTGACAGCACTTCTATAGGAGAAATACATCTAACCGAGCAGGTAGGGCAACAGCTAAAGTCCACGCAGCTTCAATCTAAGAACAAACGCACCTGAGAAATTGTTCACAATATCTCAACGCAAAACTCCAACTCCATCTGCAATACCAGCGTCAACCACCAAGTGTCCAACTGCACTACCCGCTGTACATTCCCATATACAGTCTATTATCACCACCTGGTGTCCAACGTTGTAATATTTTCTGGAACGTTTTTGAATATTTCAGAGCTTTTCACAAGTTTTAACTGCTCTCTCCTTGTAAATTTTCAAAGGGACCATGAAAGGAAATAATCTCAAAAGGAATCTAGTTGCAGTCTTGCAAAGAGGAACACTGCAAGATTCTCAGTCTACAACATTATAGTCTATCACTGTGAGTAACAAAATGATGTCTTTAGATGCGAGAGGGCATCAGACTTTAATCTTGTAAAGGTATTTTCAGATTTTTTTTTTATCTTGTAGTGTATGGTTAGCTATGGCCAACAGGCTAGTGAACTCCCTATCTAAAGTGTTTGTGTGACAGATCATATTAAATGTTAGTTGAAATTTGGTTAGTGCCACTAAATTATGTCAGAAAAAAAGCATGCTCCTAGCTTCGTGGCAGATAGAGAGCTCATCTGTTGTTGCACATTTTGTTTTGATCATGCATTAGTCCTTCATCAGCGGTCACAGGAGGCTGCCCACAGGACACCGTTGGCTGAATATTTCTGGTTGGTGCGCTGCTGTGTGTGTTTTTGAACTCTCCTGAAGCACTGCCTTGCCTGGTCCACTCATACCAGCGCACTGGGGAAGGAAACAGTGAGAACGATTCTAACGGCCTGTGAGCGACAGGGGCTCTAAAAATGTATTAACCGAGGATATAGTTGTGGAGCCCAGTGTAATATCTCTTCATGGGTCCCAAACTTTCTGGCAGCGTGCCTTCGCCAGCGCAGCACACACTGGCGTGCCACCACCGGGTCAGTGTCATCGCAGTGCTGAGAATGACCCCCACCCACATAATTACTGCTCTGAAGTGGTCCTGTGGCATCCTGACCATTGGAGATCAGGGTGAAATGAGGCTAACAATGTATGCAGATCAACAGATGAACTACAACCTGTAACTGTAGAACTACAAAGTGCCCTTATATGATAAGCTGACAAAATGCACAACGAAGGTAGAGACAAGAAAGTGGTGTCAATGTCATGGCTGATCAGCGTGCATCCTTAAAAATCTGCACTGAAAAACTTTACCTGGAATTGTATCACTGGGACATAAAATGTTTCATAAGTGATCGAACAGATGAGCACGCTGGTTAACCAGCATAACCAACCTGGCAAAGCAGCTCGGTCAGCATGATCAACCTGTTGCCATAAATACAGGCAATGCTGAACCCAGTGTGGGAGAGTAAATGTACTGCTAGCTTGGGGCTAACATATCATGACGTCAACCACTGGATGGCTCTAGCAAAAGATGTTTTTTGACCATTTGTAATGGTCTGATGGTGGCATGGTGCTTGTTGAGCAGCGCAGCAGTGTTCAAAACGCAACCTACGCTGATTTACAATGGTGTGGTGCTGGCAGTCCAGCATAGCAGTGTTGGAAATGCAGTATAAACTGGTTTATGCATGTTCGGCGCTGTATGTTTGTCGACCAGCACAGCACCACGCATGCGCGGCAGAGGGCGGAGGTCTCGTAAGTGAATGAGGGAGAGTTTGTTAATAACTTTCTTGTTTGGGCTCCCGTCCATGAAAAAAAAAAAAAATCTATCATGTCTCTGTAGTTGAATATAATTTATTGGACGTGTCTTTGCACCCGAGAGGAAGAAAAAAAGAATTTTTTGGAATCCTCACCATGATCGCGGTAAATAGTCATTTCGCAACCTATTTAAGAACTCGTCTTGAAGGCTTGTTTGTGATTGGTCAGAATCTTCCAAACACGTCAATGAGCACTCTGCTGGATAAAGACGACAGCTCTCCTCCTCTGACCACTTACTTCCGCCGCAACTAAGCTTTCTTTCCATCGTCATGTCTTCATCGCTAATACTTCAGGTTCCAAAGCATGTTCGAAAACTTATGACAGTTCAACTCATAACGAACTCCACACTCGCTTTTTACACTGGTCACAGCTGTGTCTTCTACTAAACTAAATAAGACCCTCAGCCTAAAACAATTCTGACGCTTTGACAGCACTTCTATAGGAGAAATACATCTAACCGAGCAGGTAGGGCAACAGCTAAAGTCCACGCAGCTTCAATCTAAGAACAAACGCACCTGAGAAATTGTTCACAATATCTCAACGCAAAACTCCAACTCCATCTGCAATACCAGCGTCAACCACCAAGTGTCCAACTGCACTACCCGCTGTACATTCCCATATACAGTCTATTATCACCACCTGGTGTCCAACGTTGTAATATTTTCTGGAACGTTTTTGAATATTTCAGAGCTTTTCACAAGTTTTAACTGCTCTCTCCTTGTAAATTTTCAAAGGGACCATGAAAGGAAATAATCTCAAAAGGAATCTAGTTGCAGTCTTGCAAAGAGGAACACTGCAAGATTCTCAGTCTACAACATTATAGTCTATCACTGTGAGTAACAAAATGATGTCTTTAGATGCAAGAGGGCATCAGAATTTAATCTTGTAAAGGTATTTTCAGATTTTTTTTTTATCTTGTAGTGTATGGTTAGCTATGGCCAACAGGCTAGTGAACTCCCTATCTAAAGTGTTTGTGTGACAGATCATATTAAATGTTAGTTGAAATTTGGTTAGTGCCACTAAATTATGTCAGAAAAAAAGCATGCTCCTAGCTTCATGGCAGATAGAGAGCTCATCTGTTGTTGCACATTTTGTTTTGATCATGCCTTAGTCCTTCATCAGCGGTCACAGGAGGCTGCCCACAGGACACCGTTGGCTGAATATTTCTGGTTGGTGCGCTGCTGTGTGTGTTTTTGAACTCTCCTGAAGCACTGCCTTGCCTGGTCCACTCATACCAGCGCACTGGGAAGGAAACAGTGAGAACGATTCTAACGGCCTGTGAGCGACAGGGGCTCTAAAAATGTATTAACCGAGGATATAGTTGTGGAGCCCAGTGTAATATCTCTTCATGGGTCCCAAACTTTCTGGCAGCGTGCCTTCGCCAGCGCAGCACACACTGGCGTGCCACCACCGGGTCAGTGTCATCGCAGTGCTGAGAATGACCCCCACCCACATAATTACTGCTCTGAAGTGGTCCTGTGGCATCCTGACCATTGGAGATCAGGGTGAAATGAGGCTAACAATGTATGCAGATCAACAGATGAACTACAACCTGTAACTGTAGAACTACAAAGTGCCCTTGTATGATAAGCTGACAAAATGCACAACGAAGGTAGAGACAAGAAAGTGGTGTCAATGTCATGGCTGATCAGCGTGCATCCTTAAAAATCTGCACTGAAAAACTTTACCTGGAATTGTATCACTGGGACATAAAATGTTTCATAAGTGATCGAACAGATGAGCACGCTGGTTAACCAGCATAACCAACCTGGCAAAGCAGCTCGGTCAGCATGATCAACCTGTTGCCATAAATACAGGCAGTGCTGAACCCAGTGTGGGAGAGTAAATGTACTGCTAGCTTGGGGCTAACATATCATGACGTCAACCACTGGATGGCTCTAGCAAAAGATGTTTTTTGACCATTTGTAATGGTCTGATGGTGGCATGGTGCTTGTTGAGCAGCGCAGCAGTGTTCAAAACGCAACCTACGCTGATTTACAATGGTGTGGTGCTGGCAGTCCAGCATAGCAGTGTTGGAAATGCAGTATAAACTGGTTTATGCATGTTCGGCGCTGTATGTTTGTCGACCAGCACAGCACCACGCATGCGCGGCAGAGGGCGGAGGTCTCGTAAGTGAATGAGGGAGAGTTTGTTAATAACTTTCTTGTTTGGGCTCCCGTCCATGAAAAAAAAAAAAATCTATCATGTCTCTGTAGTTGAATATAATTTATTGGACGTGTCTTTGCACCCGAGAGGAAGAAAAAAAGAATTTTTTGGACTCCTCACCATGATCGCGGTAAATAGTCATTTCGCAACCTATTTAAGAACTCGTCTTGAAGGCTTGTTTGTGATTGGTCAGAATCTTCCAAACACGTCAATGAGCACTCTGCTGCTTAAAGACGACAGCTCTCCTCCTCTGACCACTTACTTCCGCCGCAACTAAGCTTTCTTTCCATCGTCATGTCTTCATCGCTAATACTTCAGGTTCCAAAGCATGTTCGAAAACTTATGGCAGTTCAACTCATAACGAACTCCACACTCGCTTTTTACACTGGTCACAGCTGTGTCTTCTACTAAACTAAATAAGACCCTCAGCCTAAAACAAGTCTGACGCTTTGACAGCACTTCTATAGGAGAAATACATCTAACCGAGCAGGTAGGGCAACAGCTAAAGTCCACGCAGCTTCAATCTAAGAACAAACGCACCTGAGAAATTGTTCACAATATCTCAACGCAAAACTCCAACTCCATCTGCAATACCAGCGTCAACCACCAAGTGTCCAACTGCACTACCCGCTGTACATTCCCATATACAGTCTATTATCACCACCTGGTGTCCAACGTTGTAATATTTTCTGGAACGTTTTTGAATATTTCAGAGCTTTTCACAAGTTTTAACTGCTCTCTCCTTGTAAATTTTCAAAGGGACCATGAAAGGAAATAATCTCAAAAGGAATCTAGTTGCAGTCTTGCAAAGAGGAACACTGCAAGATTCTCAGTCTACAACATTATAGTCTATCACTGTGAGTAACAAAATGATGTCTTTAGATGCGAGAGGGCATCAGACGTTAATCTTGTAAAGGTATTTTCAGATTTTTTTTTTATCTTGTAGTGTATGGTTAGCTATGGCCAACAGGCTAGTGAACTCCCTATCTAAAGTGTTTGTGTGACAGATCATATTAAATGTTAGTTGAAATTTGGTTAGTGCCACTAAATTATGTCAGAAAAAAAGCATGCTCCTAGCTTCATGGCAGATAGAGAGCTCATCTGTTGTTGCACATTTTGTTTTGATCATGCATTAGTCCTCCATCAGCGGTCACAGGAGGCTGCCCACAGGACACCGTTGGCTGAATATTTCTGGTTGGTGCGCTGCTGTGTGTGTTTTTGAACTCTCCTGAAGCACTGCCTTGCCTGGTCCACTCATACCAGCGCACTGGGAAGGAAACAGTGAGAACGATTCTAACGGCCTGTGAGCGACAGGGGCTCTAAAAATGTATTAACCGAGGATATAGTTGTGGAGCCCAGTGTAATATCTCTTCATGGGTCCCAAACTTTCTGGCAGCGTGCCTTCGCCAGCGCAGCACACACTGGCGTGCCACCACCGGGTCAGTGTCATCGCAGTGCTGAGAATGACCCCCACCCACATAATTACTGCTCTGAAGTGGTCCTGTGGCATCCTGACCATTGGAGATCAGGGTGAAATGAGGCTAACAATGTATGCAGATCAACAGATGAACTACAACCTGTAACTGTAGAACTACAAAGTGCCCTTGTATGATAAGCTGACAAAATGCACAACGAAGGTAGAGACAAGAAAGTGGTGTCAATGTCATGGCTGATCAGCGTGCATCCTTAAAAATCTGCACTGAAAAACTTTACCTGGAATTGTATCACTGGGACATAAAATGTTTCATAAGTGATCGAACAGATGAGCACGCTGGTTAACCAGCATAACCAACCTGGCAAAGCAGCTCGGTCAGCATGATCAACCTGTTGCCATAAATACAGGCAGTGCTGAACCCAGTGTGGGAGAGTAAATGTACTGCTAGCTTGGGGCTAACATATCATGACGTCAACCACTGGATGGCTCTAGCAAAAGATGTTTTTTGACCATTTGTAATGGTCTGATGGTGGCATGGTGCTTGTTGAGCAGCGCAGCAGTGTTCAAAACGCAACCTACGCTGATTTACAATGGTGTGGTGCTGGCAGTCCAGCATAGCAGTGTTGGAAATGCAGTATAAACTAGTTTATGCATGTTCGGCGCTGTATGTTTGTCGACCAGCACAGCACCACGCATGCGCGGCAGAGGGCGGAGGTCTCGTAAGTGAATGAGGGAGAGTTTGTTAATAACTTTCTTGTTTGGGCTCCCGTCCATGAAAAAAAAAAAATCTATCATGTCTCTGTAGTTGAATATAATTTATTGGACGTGTCTTTGCACCCGAGAGGAAGAAAAAAATAATTTTTTGGACTCCTCACCATGATCGCGGTAAATAGTCATTTCGCAACCTATTTAAGAACTCGTCTTGAAGGCTTGTTTGTGATTGGTCAGAATCTTCCAAACACGTCAATGAGCACTCTGCTGCTTAAAGACGACAGCTCTCCTCCTCTGACCACTTACTTCCGCCGCAACTAAGCTTTCTTTCCATCGTCATGTCTTCATCGCTAATACTTCAGGTTCCAAAGCATGTTCGAAAACTTATGGCAGTTCAACTCATAACGAACTCCACACTCGCTTTTTACACTGGTCACAGCTGTGTCTTCTACTAAACTAAATAAGACCCTCAGCCTAAAACAAGTCTGACGCTTTGACAGCACTTCTATAGGAGAAATACATCTAACCGAGCAGGTAGGGCAACAGCTAAAGTCCACGCAGCTTCAATCTAAGAACAAACGCACCTGAGAAATTGTTCACAATATCTCAACGCAAAACTCCAACTCCATCTGCAATACCAGCGTCAACCACCAAGTGTCCAACTGCACTACCCGCTGTACATTCCCATATACAGTCTATTATCACCACCTGGTGTCCAACGTTGTAATATTTTCTGGAACGTTTTTGAATATTTCAGAGCTTTTCACAAGTTTTAACTGCTCTCTCCTTGTAAATTTTCAAAGGGACCATGAAAGGAAATAATCTCAAAAGGAATCTAGTTGCAGTCTTGCAAAGAGGAACACTGCAAGATTCTCAGTCTACAACATTATAGTCTATCACTGTGAGTAACAAAATGATGTCTTTAGATGCGAGAGGGCATCAGACGTTAATCTTGTAAAGGTATTTTCAGATTTTTTTTTTATCTTGTAGTGTATGGTTAGCTATGGCCAACAGGCTAGTGAACTCCCTATCTAAAGTGTTTGTGTGACAGATCATATTAAATGTTAGTTGAAATTTGGTTAGTGCCACTAAATTATGTCAGAAAAAAAGCATGCTCCTAGCTTCATGGCAGATAGAGAGCTCATCTGTTGTTGCACATTTTGTTTTGATCATGCATTAGTCCTCCATCAGCGGTCACAGGAGGCTGCCCACAGGACACCGTTGGCTGAATATTTCTGGTTGGTGCGCTGCTGTGTGTGTTTTTGAACTCTCCTGAAGCACTGCCTTGCCTGGTCCACTCATACCAGCGCACTGGGAAGGAAACAGTGAGAACGATTCTAACGGCCTGTGAGCGACAGGGGCTCTAAAAATGTATTAACCGAGGATATAGTTGTGGAGCCCAGTGTAATATCTCTTCATGGGTCCCAAACTTTCTGGCAGCGTGCCTTCGCCAGCGCAGCACACACTGGCGTGCCACCACCGGGTCAGTGTCATCGCAGTGCTGAGAATGACCCCCACCCACATAATTACTGCTCTGAAGTGGTCCTGTGGCATCCTGACCATTGGAGATCAGGGTGAAATGAGGCTAACAATGTATGCAGATCAACAGATGAACTACAACCTGTAACTGTAGAACTACAAAGTGCCCTTGTATGATAAGCTGACAAAATGCACAACGAAGGTAGAGACAAGAAAGTGGTGTCAATGTCATGGCTGATCAGCGTGCATCCTTAAAAATCTGCACTGAAAAACTTTACCTGGAATTGTATCACTGGGACATAAAATGTTTCATAAGTGATCGAACAGATGAGCACGCTGGTTAACCAGCATAACCAACCTGGCAAAGCAGCTCGGTCAGCATGATCAACCTGTTGCCATAAATACAGGCAGTGCTGAACCCAGTGTGGGAGAGTAAATGTACTGCTAGCTTGGGGCTAACATATCATGACGTCAACCACTGGATGGCTCTAGCAAAAGATGTTTTTTGACCATTTGTAATGGTCTGATGGTGGCATGGTGCTTGTTGAGCAGCGCAGCAGTGTTCAAAACGCAACCTACGCTGATTTACAATGGTGTGGTGCTGGCAGTCCAGCATAGCAGTGTTGGAAATGCAGTATAAACTAGTTTATGCATGTTCGGCGCTGTATGTTTGTCGACCAGCACAGCACCACGCATGCGCGGCAGAGGGCGGAGGTCTCGTAAGTGAATGAGGGAGAGTTTGTTAATAACTTTCTTGTTTGGGCTCCCGTCCATGAAAAAAAAAAAATCTATCATGTCTCTGTAGTTGAATATAATTTATTGGACGTGTCTTTGCACCCGAGAGGAAGAAAAAAAAAATTTTTTGGACTCCTCACCATGATCGCGGTAAATAGTCATTTCGCAACCTATTTAAGAACTCGTCTTGAAGGCTTGTTTGTGATTGGTCAGAATCTTCCAAACACGTCAATGAGCACTCTGCTGCTTAAAGACGACAGCTTTCCTCCTCTGACCACTTACTTCCGCCGCAACTAAGCTTTCTTTCCATCGTCATGTCTTCATCGCTAATACTTCAGGTTCCAAAGCATGTTCGAAAACTTATGACAGTTCAACTCATAACGAACTCCACACTCGCTTTTTACACTGGTCACAGCTGTGTCTTCTACTAAACTAAATAAGACCCTCAGCCTAAAACAAGTCTGACGCTTTGACAGCACTTCTATAGGAGAAATACATCTAACCGAGCAGATAGGGCAACAGCTAAAGTCCACGCAGCTTCAATCTAAGAACAAACGCACCTGAGAAATTGTTCACAATATCTCAACGCAAAACTCCAACTCCATCTGCAATACCAGCGTCAACCACCAAGTGTCCAACTGCACTACCCGCTGTACATTCCCATATACAGTCTATTATCACCACCTGGTGTCCAACGTTGTAATATTTTCTGGAACGTTTTTGAATATTTCAGAGCTTTTCACAAGTTTTAACTGCTCTCTCCTTGTAAATTTTCAAAGGGACCATGAAAGGAAATAATCTCAAAAGGAATCTAGTTGCAGTCTTGCAAAGAGGAACACTGCAAGATTCTCAGTCTACAACATTATAGTCTATCACTGTGAGTAACAAAATGATGTCTTTAGATGCGAGAGGGCATCAGACTTTAATCTTGTAAAGTTATTTTCAGATTTTTTTTTTATCTTGTAGTGTATGGTTAGCTATGGCCAACAGGCTAGTGAACTCCCTATCTAAAGTGTTTGTGTGACAGATCATATTAAATGTTAGTTGAAATTTGGTTAGTGCCACTAAATTATGTCAGAAAAAAAGCATGCTCCTAGCTTCGTGGCAGATAGAGAGCTCATCTGTTGTTGCACATTTTGTTTTGATCATGCATTAGTCCTTCATCAGCGGTCACAGGAGGCTGCCCACAGGACACCGTTGGCTGAATATTTCTGGTTGGTGCGCTGCTGTGTGTGTTTTTGAACTCTCCTGAAGCACTGCCTTGCCTGGTCCACTCATACCAGCGCACTGGGAAGGAAACAGTGAGAACGATTCTAACGGCCTGTGAGCGACAGGGGCTCTAAAAATGTATTAACCGAGGATATAGTTGTGGAGCCCAGTGTAATATCTCTTCATGGGTCCCAAACTTTCTGGCAGCGTGCCTTCGCCAGCGCAGCACACACTGGCGTGCCACCACCGGGTCAGTGTCATCGCAGTGCTGAGAATGACCCCCACCCACATAATTACTGCTCTGAAGTGGTCCTGTGGCATCCTGACCATTGGAGATCAGGGTGAAATGAGGCTAACAATGTATGCAGATCAACAGATGAACTACAACCTGTAACTGTAGAACTACAAAGTGCCCTTGTATGATAAGCTGACAAAATGCACAACGAAGGTAGAGACAAGAAAGTGGTGTCAATGTCATGGCTGATCAGCGTGCATCCTTAAAAATCTGCACTGAAAAACTTTACCTGGAATTGTATCACTGGGACATAAAATGTTTCATAAGTGATCGAACAGATGAGCACGCTGGTTAACCAGCATAACCAACCTGGCAAAGCAGCTCGGTCAGCATGATCAACCTGTTGCCATAAATACAGGCAGTGCTGAACCCAGTGTGGGAGAGTAAATGTACTGCTAGCTTGGGGCTAACATATCATGACGTCAACCACTGGATGGCTCTAGCAAAAGATGTTTTTTGACCATTTGTAATGGTCTGATGGTGGCATGGTGCTTGTTGAGCAGCGCAGCAGTGTTCAAAACGCAACCTACGCTGATTTACAATGGTGTGGTGCTGGCAGTCCAGCATAGCAGTGTTGGAAATGCAGTATAAACTAGTTTATGCATGTTCGGCGCTGTATGTTTGTCGACCAGCACAGCACCACGCATGCGCGGCAGAGGGCGGAGGTCTCGTAAGTGAATGAGGGAGAGTTTGTTAATAACTTTCTTGTTTGGGCTCCCATCCATGAAAAAAAAAAAATCTATCATGTCTCTGTAGTTGAATATAATTTATTGGACGTGTCTTTGCACCCGAGAGGAAGAAAAAAATAATTTTTTGGACTCCTCACCATGATCGCGGTAAATAGTCATTTCGCAACCTATTTAAGAACTCGTCTTGAAGGCTTGTTTGTGATTGGTCAGAATCTTCCAAACACGTCAATGAGCACTCTGCTGCTTAAAGACGACAGCTCTCCTCCTCTGACCACTTACTTCCGCCGCAACTAAGCTTTCTTTCCATCGTCATGTCTTCATCGCTAATACTTCAGGTTCCAAAGCATGTTCGAAAACTTATGACAGTTCAACTCATAACGAACTCCACACTCGCTTTTTACACTGGTCACAGCTGTGTCTTCTACTAAACTAAATAAGACCCTCAGCCTAAAACAAGTCTGACGCTTTGACAGCACTTCTATAGGAGAAATACATCTAACCGAGCAGATAGGGCAACAGCTAAAGTCCACGCAGCTTCAATCTAAGAACAAACGCACCTGAGAAATTGTTCACAATATCTCAACGCAAAACTCCAACTCCATCTGCAATACCAGCGTCAACCACCAAGTGTCCAACTGCACTACCCGCTGTACATTCCCATATACAGTCTATTATCACCACCTGGTGTCCAACGTTGTAATATTTTCTGGAACGTTTTTGAATATTTCAGAGCTTTTCACAAGTTTTAACTGCTCTCTCCTTGTAAATTTTCAAAGGGACCATGAAAGGAAATAATCTCAAAAGGAATCTAGTTGCAGTCTTGCAAAGAGGAACACTGCAAGATTCTCAGTCTACAACATTATAGTCTATCACTGTGAGTAACAAAATGATGTCTTTAGATGCGAGAGGGCATCAGACTTTAATCTTGTAAAGGTATTTTCAGATTTTTTTTTTATCTTGTAGTGTATGGTTAGCTATGGCCAACAGGCTAGTGAACTCCCTATCTAAAGTGTTTGTGTGACAGATCATATTAAATGTTAGTTGAAATTTGGTTAGTGCCACTAAATTATGTCAGAAAAAAAGCATGCTCCTAGCTTCGTGGCAGATAGAGAGCTCATCTGTTGTTGCACATTTTGTTTTGATCATGCATTAGTCCTTCATCAGCGGTCACAGGAGGCTGCCCACAGGACACCGTTGGCTGAATATTTCTGGTTGGTGCGCTGCTGTGTGTGTTTTTGAACTCTCCTGAAGCACTGCCTTGCCTGGTCCACTCATACCAGCGCACTGGGAAGGAAACAGTGAGAACGATTCTAACGGCCTGTGAGCGACAGGGGCTCTAAAAATGTATTAACCGAGGATATAGTTGTGGAGCCCAGTGTAATATCTCTTCATGGGTCCCAAACTTTCTGGCAGCGTGCCTTCGCCAGCGCAGCACACACTGGCGTGCCACCACCGGGTCAGTGTCATCGCAGTGCTGAGAATGACCCCCACCCACATAATTACTGCTCTGAAGTGGTCCTGTGGCATCCTGACCATTGGAGATCAGGGTGAAATGAGGCTAACAATGTATGCAGATCAACAGATGAACTACAACCTGTAACTGTAGAACTACAAAGTGCCCTTGTATGATAAGCTGACAAAATGCACAACGAAGGTAGAGACAAGAAAGTTGTGTCAATGTCATGGCTGATCAGCGTGCATCCTTAAAAATCTGCACTGAAAAACTTTACCTGGAATTGTATCACTGGGACATAAAATGTTTCATAAGTGATCGAACAGATGAGCACGCTGGTTAACCAGCATAACCAACCTGGCAAAGCAGCTCGGTCAGCATGATCAACCTGTTGCCATAAATACAGGCAGTGCTAAACCCAGTGTGGGAGAGTAAATGTACTGCTAGCTTGGGGCTAACATATCATGACGTCAACCACTGGATGGCTCTAGCAAAAGATGTTTTTTGACCATTTGTAATGGTCTGATGCTGGCATGGTGCTTGTTGAGAAGCGCAGCAGTGTTCAAAACGCAACCTACGCTGATTTACAATGGTGTGGTGCTGGCAGTCCAGCATAGCAGTGTTGGAAATGCAGTATAAACTGGTTTATGCATGTTCGGCGCTGTATGTTTGTCGACCAGCACAGCACCACGCATGCGCGGCAGAGGGCGGAGGTCTCGTAAGTAAATGAGGGAGAGTTTGTTAATAACTTTCTTGTTTGGGCTCCCGTCCATGAAAAAAAAAAATCTATCATGTCTCTGTAGTTGAATATAATTTATTGGACGTGTCTTTGCACCCGAGAGGAAGAAAAAAAGATTTTTTTGGACTCCTCACCATGATCGCGGTAAATAGTCATTTCGCAACCTATTTAAGAACTCGTCTTGAAGGCTTGTTTGTGATTGGTCAGAATCTTCCAAACACGTCAATGAGCACTCTGCTGCTTAAAGACGACAGCTCTCCTCCTCTGACCACTTACTTCCGCCGCAACTAAGCTTTCTTTCCATCGTCATGTCTTCATCGCTAATACTTCAGGTTCCAAAGCATGTTCAAAAACTTATGACAGTTCAACTCATAACGAACTCCACACTCGCTTTTTACACTGGTCACAGCTGTGTCTTCTACTAAACTAAATAAGACCCTCAGCCTAAAACAAGTCTGACGCTCTGACAGCACTTCTATAGGAGAAATACATCTAACCGAGCAGGTAGGGCAACAGCTAAAGTCCACGCAGCTTCAATCTAAGAACAAACGCACCTGAGAAATTGTTCACAATATCTCAACGCAAAACTCCAACTCCATCTGCAATACCAGCGTCAACCACCAAGTGTCCAACTGCACTACCCGCTGTACATTCCCATATACAGTCTATTATCACCACCTGGTGTCCAACGTTGTAATATTTTCTGGAACGTTTTTGAATATTTCAGAGCTTTTCACAAGTTTTAACTGCTCTCTCCTTGTAAATTTTCAAAGGGACCATGAAAGGAAATAATCTCAAAAGGAATCTAGTTGCAGTCTTGCAAAGAGGAACACTGCAAGATTCTCAGTCTACAACATTATAGTCTATCACTGTGAGTAACAAAATGTTGTCTTTAGATGCGAGAGGGCATCAGACTTTAATCTTGTAAAGGTATTTTCAGATTTTTTTTTATCTTGTAGTGTATGGTTAGCTATGGCCAACAGGCTAGTGAACTCCCTATCTAAAGTGTTTGTGTGACAGATCATATTAAATGTTAGTTGAAATTTGGTTAGTGCCACTAAATTATGTCAGAAAAAAAGCATGCTCCTAGCTTCGTGGCAGATAGAAAGCTCATCTGTTGTTGCACATTTTGTTTTGATCATGCATTAGTCCTTCATCAGCGGTCACAGGAGGCTGCCCACAGGACACCGTTGGCTGAATATTTCTGGTTGGTGCGCTGCTGTGTGTGTTTTTGAACTCTCCTGAAGCACTGCCTTGCCTGGTCCACTCATACCAGCGCACTGGGGAAGGAAACAGTGAGAACGATTCTAACGGCCTGTGAGCGACAGGGGCTCTAAAAATGTATTAACCGAGGATATAGTTGTGGAGCCCAGTGTAATATCTCTTCATGGGTCCCAAACTTTCTGGCAGCGTGCCATCGCCAGCGCAGCACACACTGGCGTGCCACCACCGGGTCAGTGTCATCGCAGTGCTGAGAATGACCCCCACCCACATAATTACTGCTCTGAAGTGGTCCTGTGGCATCCTGACCATTGGAGATCAGGGTGAAATGAGGCTAACAATGTATGCAGATCAACAGATGAACTACAACCTGTAACTGTAGAACTACAAAGTGCCCTTGTATGATAAGCTGACAAAATGCACAACGAAGGTAGAGACAAGAAAGTGGTGTCAATGTCATGGCTGATCAGCGTGCATCCTTAAAAATCTGCACTGAAAAACTTTACCTGGAATTGTATCACTGGGACATAAAATGTTTCATAAGTGATCGAACAGATGAGCACGCTGGTTAACCAGCATAACCAACCTGGCAAAGCAGCTCGGTCAGCATGATCAACCTGTTGCCATAAATACAGGCAGTGCTGAACCCAGTGTGGGAGAGTAAATGTACTGCTAGCTTGGGGCTAACATATCATGACGTCAACCACTGGATGGCTCTAGCAAAAGATGCTTTTTGACCATTTGTAATGGTCTGATGCTGGCATGGTGCTTGTTGAGCAGCGCAGCAGTGTTCAAAACGCAACCTACGCTGATTTACAATGGTGTGGTGCTGGCAGTCCAGCATAGCAGTGTTGGAAATGCAGTATAAACTGGTTTATGCATGTTCGGCGCTGTATGTTTGTCGACCAGCACAGCACCACGCATGCGCGGCAGAGGGCGGAGGTCTCGTAAGTGAATGAGGGAGGGTTTGTTAATAACTTTCTTGTTTGGGCTCCCGTCCATGAAAAAAAAAAAAATCTATCATGTCTCTGTAGTTGAATATAATTTATTGGACGTGTCTTTGCACCCGAGAGGAAGAAAAAAAGAATTTTTTGGACTCCTCACCATGATCGCGGTAAATAGTCATTTCGCAACCTATTTAAGAACTCGTCTTGAAGGCTTGTTTGTGATTGGTCAGAATCTTCCAAACACGTCAATGAGCACTCTGCTGCTTAAAGACGACAGCTCTCCTCCTCTGACCACTTACTTCCGCCGCAACTAAGCTTTCTTTCCATCGTCATGTCTTCATCGCTAATACTTCAGGTTGCAAAGCATGTTCGAAAACTTATGACAGTTCAACTCATAACGAACTCCACACTCGCTTTTTACACTGGTCACAGCTGTGTCTTCTACTAAACTAAATAAGACCCTCAGCCTAAAACAAGTCTGACGCTTTGACAGCACTTCTATAGGAGAAATACATCTAACCGAGCAGGTAGGGCAACAGCTAAAGTCCACGCAGCTTCAATCTAAGAACAAACGCACCTGAGAAATTGTTCACAATATCTCAACGCAAAACTCCAACTCCATCTGCAATACCAGCGTCAACCACCAAGTGTCCAACTGCACTACCCGCTGTACATTCCCATATACAGTCTATTATCACCACCTGGTGTCCAACGTTGTAATATTTCCTGGAACGTTTTTGAATATTTCAGAGCTTTTCACAAGTTTTAACTGCTCTCTCCTTGTAAATTTTCAAAGGGACCATGAAAGGAAATAATCTCAAAAGGAATCTAGTTGCAGTCTTGCAAAGAGGAACACTGCAAGATTCTCAGTCTACAACATTATAGTCTATCACTGTGAGTAACAAAATGTTGTCTTTAGATGCGAGAGGGCATCAGACTTTAATCTTGTAAAGGTATTTTCAGATTTTTTTTTATCTTGTAGTGTATGGTTAGCTATGGCCAACAGGCTAGTGAACTCCCTATCTAAAGTGTTTGTGTGACAGATCATATTAAATGTTAGTTGAAATTTGGTTAGTGCCACTAAATTATGTCAGAAAAAAAGCATGCTCCTAGCTTCGTGGCAGATAGAAAGCTCATCTGTTGTTGCACATTTTGTTTTGATCATGCATTAGTCCTTCATCAGCGGTCACAGGAGGCTGCCCACAGGACACCGTTGGCTGAATATTTCTGGTTGGTGCACTGCTGTCAGTGTTTGAACTCTCCTGAAGCACTGCCTTGTCTGATCCACTCATACCAGCGCACTAGGGAAGGAAACAGTGAGAACGATTCTAACGGCCTGTGAGCGACAGGGGCTCTAAAAATGTATTAACCGAGGATATAGTTGTGGAGCCCAGTGTAATATCTCTTCATGGGTCCCAAACTTTCTGGCAGCGTGCCTTCGCCAGCGCAGCACACACTGGCGTGCCACCACCGGGTCAGTGTCATCGCAGTGCTGAGAATGACCCCCACCCACATAATTACTGCTCTGAAGTGGTCCTGTGGCATCCTGACCATTGGAGATCAGGGTGAAATGAGGCTAACAATGTATGCAGATCAACAGATGAACTACAACCTGTAACTGTAGAACTACAAAGTGCCCTTGTATGATAAGCTGACAAAATGCACAACGAAGGTAGAGACAAGAAAGTTGTGTCAATGTCATGGCTGATCAGCGTGCATCCTTAAAAATCTGCACTGAAAAACTTTACCTGGAATTGTATCACTGGGACATAAAATGTTTCATAAGTGATCGAACAGATGAGCACGCTGGTTAACCAGCATAACCAACCTGGCAAAGCAGCTCGGTCAGCATGATCAACCTGTTGCCATAAATACAGGCAGTGCTAAACCCAGTGTGGGAGAGTAAATGTACTGCTAGCTTGGGGCTAACATATCATGACGTCAACCACTGGATGGCTCTAGCAAAAGATGTTTTTTGACCATTTGTAATGGTCTGATGCTGGCATGGTGCTTGTTGAGCAGCGCAGCAGTGTTCAAAACGCAACCTACGCTGATTTACAATGGTGTGGTGCTGGCAGTCCAGCATAGCAGTGTTGGAAATGCAGTATAAACTGGTTTATGCATGTTCGGCGCTGTATGTTTGTCGACCAGCACAGCACCACGCATGCGCGGCAGAGGGCGGAGGTCTCGTAAGTGAATGAGGGAGAGTTTGTTAATAACTTTCTTGTTTGGGCTCCCGTCCATGAAAAAAAAAAAATCTATCATGTCTCTGTAGTTGAATATAATTTATTGGACGTGTCTTTGCACCCGAGAGGAAGAAAAAAAGAATTTTTTGGACTCCTCACCATGATCGCGGTAAATAGTCATTTCGCAACCTATTTAAGAACTCGTCTTGAAGGCTTGTTTGTGATTGGTCAGAATCTTCCAAACACGTCAATGAGCACTCTGCTGCTTAAAGACGACAGCTCTCCTCCTCTGACCACTTACTTCCGCCGCAACTAAGCTTTCTTTCCATCGTCATGTCTTCATCGCTAATACTTCAGGTTGCAAAGCATGTTCGAAAACTTATGACAGTTCAACTCATAACGAACTCCACACTCGCTTTTTACACTGGTCACAGCTGTGTCTTCTACTAAACTAAATAAGACCCTCAGCCTAAAACAAGTCTGACGCTTTGACAGCACTTCTATAGGAGAAATACATCTAACCGAGCAGGTAGGGCAACAGCTAAAGTCCACGCAGCTTCAATCTAAGAACAAACGCACCTGAGAAATTGTTCACAATATCTCAACGCAAAACTCCAACTCCATCTGCAATACCAGCGTCAACCACCAAGTGTCCAACTGCACTACCCGCTGTACATTCCCATATACAGTCTATTATCACCACCTGGTGTCCAACGTTGTAATATTTTCTGGAACGTTTTTGAATATTTCAGAGCTTTTCACAAGTTTTAACTGCTCTCTCCTTGTAAATTTTCAAAGGGACCATGAAAGGAAATAATCTCAAAAGGAATCTAGTTGCAGTCTTGCAAAGAGGAACACTGCAAGATTCTCAGTCTACAACATTATAGTCTATCACTGTGAGTAACAAAATGTTGTCTTTAGATGCGAGAGGGCATCAGACTTTAATCTTGTAAAGGTATTTTCAGATTTTTTTTTATCTTGTAGTGTATGGTTAGCTATGGCCAACAGGCTAGTGAACTCCCTATCTAAAGTGTTTGTGTGACAGATCATATTAAATGTTAGTTGAAATTTGGTTAGTGCCACTAAATTATGTCAGAAAAAAAGCATGCTCCTAGCTTCGTGGCAGATAGAAAGCTCATCTGTTGTTGCACATTTTGTTTTGATCATGCATTAGTCCTTCATCAGCGGTCACAGGAGGCTGCCCACAGGACACCGTTGGCTGAATATTTCTGGTTGGTGCGCTGCTGTGTGTGTTTTTGAACTCTCCTGAAGCACTGCCTTGCCTGGTCCACTCATACCAGCGCACTGGGGAAGGAAACAGTGAGAACGATTCTAACGGCCTGTGAGCGACAGGGGCTCTAAAAATGTATTAACCGAGGATATAGTTGTGGAGCCCAGTGTAATATCTCTTCATGGGTCCCAAACTTTCTGGCAGCGTGCCTTCGCCAGCGCAGCACACACTGGCGTGCCACCACCGGGTCAGTGTCATCGCAGTGCTGAGAATGACCCCCACCCACATAATTACTGCTCTGAAGTGGTCCTGTGGCATCCTGACCATTGGAGATCAGGGTGAAATGAGGCTAACAATGTATGCAGATCAACAGATGAACTACAACCTGTAACTGTAGAACTACAAAGTGCCCTTGTATGATAAGCTGACAAAATGCACAACGAAGGTAGAGACAAGAAAGTTGTGTCAATGTCATGGCTGATCAGCGTGCATCCTTAAAAATCTGCACTGAAAAACTTTACCTGGAATTGTATCACTGGGACATAAAATGTTTCATAAGTGATCGAACAGATGAGCACGCTGGTTAACCAGCATAACCAACCTGGCAAAGCAGCTCGGTCAGCATGATCAACCTGTTGCCATAAATACAGGCAGTGCTAAACCCAGTGTGGGAGAGTAAATGTACTGCTAGCTTGGGGCTAACATATCATGACGTCAACCACTGGATGGCTCTAGCAAAAGATGTTTTTTGACCATTTGTAATGGTCTGATGCTGGCATGGTGCTTGTTGAGCAGCGCAGCAGTGTTCAAAACGCAACCTACGCTGATTTACAATGGTGTGGTGCTGGCAGTCCAGCATAGCAGTGTTGGAAATGCAGTATAAACTGGTTTATGCATGTTCGGCGCTGTATGTTTGTCGACCAGCACAGCACCACGCATGCGCGGCAGAGGGCGGAGGTCTCGTAAGTGAATGAGGGAGAGTTTGTTAATAACTTTCTTGTTTGGGCTCCCGTCCATGAAAAAAAAAAAAATCTATCATGTCTCTGTAGTTGAATATAATTTATTGGACGTGTCTTTGCACCCGAGAGGAAGAAAAAAAGAATTTTTTGGACTCCTCACCATGATCGCGGTAAATAGTCATTTCGCAACCTATTTAAGAACTCGTCTTGAAGGCTTGTTTGTGATTGGTCAGAATCTTCCAAACACGTCAATGAGCACTCTGCTGCTTAAAGACGACAGCTCTCCTCCTCTGACCACTTACTTCCGCCGCAACTAAGCTTTCTTTCCATCGTCATGTCTTCATCGCTAATACTTCAGGTTGCAAAGCATGTTCGAAAACTTATGACAGTTCAACTCATAACGAACTCCACACTCGCTTTTTACACTGGTCACAGCTGTGTCTTCTACTAAACTAAATAAGACCCTCAGCCTAAAACAAGTCTGACGCTTTGACAGCACTTCTATAGGAGAAATACATCTAACCGAGCAGGTAGGGCAACAGCTAAAGTCCACGCAGCTTCAATCTAAGAACAAACGCACCTGAGAAATTGTTCACAATATCTCAACGCAAAACTCCAACTCCATCTGCAATACCAGCGTCAACCACCAAGTGTCCAACTGCACTACCCGCTGTACATTCCCATATACAGTCTATTATCACCACCTGGTGTCCAACGTTGTAATATTTTCTGGAACGTTTTTGAATATTTCAGAGCTTTTCACAAGTTTTAACTGCTCTCTCCTTGTAAATTTTCAAAGGGACCATGAAAGGAAATAATCTCAAAAGGAATCTAGTTGCAGTCTTGCAAAGAGGAACACTGCAAGATTCTCAGTCTACAACATTATAGTCTATCACTGTGAGTAACAAAATGTTGTCTTTAGATGCGAGAGGGCATCAGACTTTAATCTTGTAAAGGTATTTTCAGATTTTTTTTTATCTTGTAGTGTATGGTTAGCTATGGCCAACAGGCTAGTGAACTCCCTATCTAAAGTGTTTGTGTGACAGATCATATTAAATGTTAGTTGAAATTTGGTTAGTGCCACTAAATTATGTCAGAAAAAAAGCATGCTCCTAGCTTCGTGGCAGATAGAAAGCTCATCTGTTGTTGCACATTTTGTTTTGATCATGCATTAGTCCTTCATCAGCGGTCACAGGAGGCTGCCCACAGGACACCGTTGGCTGAATATTTCTGGTTGGTGCGCTGCTGTGTGTGTTTTTGAACTCTCCTGAAGCACTGCCTTGCCTGGTCCACTCATACCAGCGCACTGGGGAAGGAAACAGTGAGAACGATTCTAACGGCCTGTGAGCGACAGGGGCTCTAAAAATGTATTAACCGAGGATATAGTTGTGGAGCCCAGTGTAATATCTCTTCATGGGTCCCAAACTTTCTGGCAGCGTGCCATCGCCAGCGCAGCACACACTGGCGTGCCACCACCGGGTCAGTGTCATCGCAGTGCTGAGAATGACCCCCACCCACATAATTACTGCTCTGAAGTGGTCCTGTGGCATCCTGACCATTGGAGATCAGGGTGAAATGAGGCTAACAATGTATGCAGATCAACAGATGAACTACAACCTGTAACTGTAGAACTACAAAGTGCCCTTGTATGATAAGCTGACAAAATGCACAACGAAGGTAGAGACAAGAAAGTGGTGTCAATGTCATGGCTGATCAGCGTGCATCCTTAAAAATCTGCACTGAAAAACTTTACCTGGAATTGTATCACTGGGACATAAAATGTTTCATAAGTGATCGAACAGATGAGCACGCTGGTTAACCAGCATAACCAACCTGGCAAAGCAGCTCGGTCAGCATGATCAACCTGTTGCCATAAATACAGGCAGTGCTGAACCCAGTGTGGGAGAGTAAATGTACTGCTAGCTTGGGGCTAACATATCATGACGTCAACCACTGGATGGCTCTAGCAAAAGATGCTTTTTGACCATTTGTAATGGTCTGATGCTGGCATGGTGCTTGTTGAGCAGCGCAGCAGTGTTCAAAACGCAACCTACGCTGATTTACAATGGTGTGGTGCTGGCAGTCCAGCATAGCAGTGTTGGAAATGCAGTATAAACTGGTTTATGCATGTTCGGCGCTGTATGTTTGTCGACCAGCACAGCACCACGCATGCGCGGCAGAGGGCGGAGGTCTCGTAAGTGAATGAGGGAGGGTTTGTTAATAACTTTCTTGTTTGGGCTCCCGTCCATGAAAAAAAAAATCTATCATGTCTCTGTAGTTGAATATAATTTATTGGACGTGTCTTTGCACCCGAGAGGAAGAAAAAAAGAATTTTTTGGACTCCTCACCATGATCGCGGTAAATAGTCATTTCGCAACCTATTTAAGAACTCGTCTTGAAGGCTTGTTTGTGATTGGTCAGAATCTTCCAAACACGTCAATGAGCACTCTGCTGCTTAAAGACGACAGCTCTCCTCCTCTGACCACTTACTTCCGCCGCAACTAAGCTTTCTTTCCATCGTCATGTCTTCATCGCTAATACTTCAGGTTCCAAAGCATGTTCGAAAACTTATGACAGTTCAACTCATAACGAACTCCACACTCGCTTTTTACACTGGTCACAGCTGTGTCTTCTACTAAACTAAATAAGACCCTCAGCCTAAAACAAGTCTGACGCTTTGACAGCACTTCTATAGGAGAAATACATCTAACCGAGCAGGTAGGGCAACAGCTAAAGTCCACGCAGCTTCAATCTAAGAACAAACGCACCTGAGAAATTGTTCACAATATCTCAACGCAAAACTCCAACTCCATCTGCAATACCAGCGTCAACCACCAAGTGTCCAACTGCACTACCCGCTGTACATTCCCATATACAGTCTATTATCACCACCTGGTGTCCAACGTTGTAATATTTCCTGGAACGTTTTTGAATATTTCAGAGCTTTTCACAAGTTTTAACTGCTCTCTCCTTGTAAATTTTCAAAGGGACCATGAAAGGAAATAATCTCAAAAGGAATCTAGTTGCAGTCTTGCAAAGAGGAACACTGCAAGATTCTCAGTCTACAACATTATAGTCTATCACTGTGAGTAACAAAATGTTGTCTTTAGATGCGAGAGGGCATCAGACTTTAATCTTGTAAAGGTATTTTCAGATTTTTTTTTATCTTGTAGTGTATGGTTAGCTATGGCCAACAGGCTAGTGAACTCCCTATCTAAAGTGTTTGTGTGACAGATCATATTAAATGTTAGTTGAAATTTGGTTAGTGCCACTAAATGATGTCAGAAAAAAAGCATGCTCCTAGCTTCGTGGCAGATAGAAAGCTCATCTGTTGTTGCACATTTTGTTTTGATCATGCATTAGTCCTTCATCAGCGGTCACAGGAGGCTGCCCACAGGACACCGTTGGCTGAATATTTCTGGTTGGTGCGCTGCTGTGTGTGTTTTTGAACTCTCCTGAAGCACTGCCTTGCCTGGTCCACTCATACCAGCGCACTGGGAAGGAAACAGTGAGAACGATTCTAACGGCCTGTGAGCGACAGGGGCTCTAAAAATGTATTAACCGAGGATATAGTTGTGGAGCCCAGTGTAATATCTCTTCATGGGTCCCAAACTTTCTGGCAGCGTGCCATCGCCAGCGCAGCACACACTGGCGTGCCACCACCGGGTCAGTGTCATCGCAGTGCTGAGAATGACCCCCACCCACATAATTACTGCTCTGAAGTGGTCCTGTGGCATCCTGACCATTGGAGATCAGGGTGAAATGAGGCTAACAATGTATGCAGATCAACAGATGAACTACAACCTGTAACTGTAGAACTACAAAGTGCCCTTGTATGATAAGCTGACAAAATGCACAACGAAGGTAGAGACAAGAAAGTGGTGTCAATGTCATGGCTGATCAGCGTGCATCCTTAAAAATCTGCACTGAAAAACTTTACCTGGAATTGTATCACTGGGACATAAAATGTTTCATAAGTGATCGAACAGATGAGCACGCTGGTTAACCAGCATAACCAACCTGGCAAAGCAGCTCGGTCAGCATGATCAACCTGTTGCCATAAATACAGGCAGTGCTGAACCCAGTGTGGGAGAGTAAATGTACTGCTAGCTTGGGGCTAACATATCATGACGTCAACCACTGGATGGCTCTAGCAAAAGATGCTTTTTGACCATTTGTAATGGTCTGAAGCTGGCATGGTGCTTGTTGAGCAGCGCAGCAGTGTTCAAAACGCAACCTACGCTGATTTACAATGGTGTGGTGCTGGCAGTCCAGCATAGCAGTGTTGGAAATGCAGTATAAACTGGTTTATGCATGTTCGGCGCTGTATGTTTGTCGACCAGCACAGCACCACGCATGCGCGGCAGAGGGCGGAGGTCTCGTAAGTGAATGAGGGAGGGTTTGTTAATAACTTTCTTGTTTGGGCTCCCGTCCATGAAAAAAAAAAATCTATCATGTCTCTGTAGTTGAATATAATTTATTGGACGTGTCTTTGCACCCGAGAGGAAGAAAAAAAGAATTTTTTGGACTCCTCACCATGATCGCGGTAAATAGTCATTTCGCAACCTATTTAAGAACTCGTCTTGAAGGCTTGTTTGTGATTGGTCAGAATCTTCCAAACACGTCAATGAGCACTCTGCTGCTTAAAGACGACAGCTCTCCTCCTCTGACCACTTACTTCCGCCGCAACTAAGCTTTCTTTCCATCGTCATGTCTTCATCGCTAATACTTCAGGTTCCAAAGCATGTTCGAAAACTTATGACAGTTCAACTCATAACGAACTCCACACTCGCTTTTTACACTGGTCACAGCTGTGTCTTCTACTAAACTAAATAAGACCCTCAGCCTAAAACAAGTCTGACGCTTTGACAGCACTTCTATAGGAGAAATACATCTAACCGAGCAGGTAGGGCAACAGCTAAAGTCCACGCAGCTTCAATCTAAGAACAAACGCACCTGAGAAATTGTTCACAATATCTCAACGCAAAACTCCAACTCCATCTGCAATACCAGCGTCAACCACCAAGTGTCCAACTGCACTACCCGCTGTACATTCCCATATACAGTCTATTATCACCACCTGGTGTCCAACGTTGTAATATTTCCTGGAACGTTTTTGAATATTTCAGAGCTTTTCACAAGTTTTAACTGCTCTCTCCTTGTAAATTTTCAAAGGGACCATGAAAGGAAATAATCTCAAAAGGAATCTAGTTGCAGTCTTGCAAAGAGGAACACTGCAAGATTCTCAGTCTACAACATTATAGTCTATCACTGTGAGTAACAAAATGTTGTCTTTAGATGCGAGAGGGCATCAGACTTTAATCTTGTAAAGGTATTTTCAGATTTTTTTTTATCTTGTAGTGTATGGTTAGCTATGGCCAACAGGCTAGTGAACTCCCTATCTAAAGTGTTTGTGTGACAGATCATATTAAATGTTAGTTGAAATTTGGTTAGTGCCACTAAATGATGTCAGAAAAAAAGCATGCTCCTAGCTTCGTGGCAGATAGAAAGCTCATCTGTTGTTGCACATTTTGTTTTGATCATGCATTAGTCCTTCATCAGCGGTCACAGGAGGCTGCCCACAGGACACCGTTGGCTGAATATTTCTGGTTGGTGCGCTGCTGTGTGTGTTTTTGAACTCTCCTGAAGCACTGCCTTGCCTGGTCCACTCATACCAGCGCACTGGGAAGGAAACAGTGAGAACGATTCTAACGGCCTGTGAGCGACAGGGGCTCTAAAAATGTATTAACCGAGGATATAGTTGTGGAGCCCAGTGTAATATCTCTTCATGGGTCCCAAACTTTCTGGCAGCGTGCCTTCGCCAGCGCAGCACACACTGGCGTGCCACCACCGGGTCAGTGTCATCGCAGTGCTGAGAATGACCCCCACCCACATAATTACTGCTCTGAAGTGGTCCTGTGGCATCCTGACCATTGGAGATCAGGGTGAAATGAGGCTAACAATGTATGCAGATCAACAGATGAACTACAACCTGTAACTGTAGAACTACAAAGTGCCCTTGTATGATAAGCTGACAAAATGCACAACGAAGGTAGAGACAAGAAAGTGGTGTCAATGTCATGGCTGATCAGCGTGCATCCTTAAAAATCTGCACTGAAAAACTTTACCTGGAATTGTATCACTGGGACATAAAATGTTTCATAAGTGATCGAACAGATGAGCACGCTGGTTAACCAGCATAACCAACCTGGCAAAGCAGCTCGGTCAGCATGATCAACCTGTTGCCATAAATACAGGCAGTGCTGAACCCAGTGTGGGAGAGTAAATGTACTGCTAGCTTGGGGCTAACATATCATGACGTCAACCACTGGATGGCTCTAGCAAAAGATGCTTTTTGACCATTTGTAATGGTCTGATGCTGGCATGGTGCTTGTTGAGCAGCGCAGCAGTGTTCAAAACGCAACCTACGCTGATTTACAATGGTGTGGTGCTGGCAGTCCAGCATAGCAGTGTTGGAAATGCAGTATAAACTGGTTTATGCATGTTCGGCGCTGTATGTTTGTCGACCAGCACAGCACCACGCATGCGCGGCAGAGGGCGGAGGTCTCGTAAGTGAATGAGGGAGGGTTTGTTAATAACTTTCTTGTTTGGGCTCCCGTCCATGAAAAAAAAAAATCTATCATGTCTCTGTAGTTGAATATAATTTATTGGACGTGTCTTTGCACCCGAGAGGAAGAAAAAAAGAATTTTTTGGACTCCTCACCATGATCGCGGTAAATAGTCATTTCGCAACCTATTTAAGAACTCGTCTTGAAGGCTTGTTTGTGATTGGTCAGAATCTTCCAAACACGTCAATGAGCACTCTGCTGCTTAAAGACGACAGCTCTCCTCCTCTGACCACTTACTTCCGCCGCAACTAAGCTTTCTTTCCATCGTCATGTCTTCATCGCTAATACTTCAGGTTCCAAAGCATGTTCGAAAACTTATGACAGTTCAACTCATAACGAACTCCACACTCGCTTTTTACACTGGTCACAGCTGTGTCTTCTACTAAACTAAATAAGACCCTCAGCCTAAAACAAGTCTGACGCTTTGACAGCACTTCTATAGGAGAAATACATCTAACCGAGCAGGTAGGGCAACAGCTAAAGTCCACGCAGCTTCAATCTAAGAACAAACGCACCTGAGAAATTGTTCACAATATCTCTACGCAAAACTCCAACTCCATCTGCAATACCAGCGTCAACCACCAAGTGTCCAACTGCACTACCCGCTGTACATTCCCATATACAGTCTATTATCACCACCTGGTGTCCAACGTTGTAATATTTCCTGGAACGTTTTTGAATATTTCAGAGCTTTTCACAAGTTTTAACTGCTCTCTCCTTGTAAATTTTCAAAGGGACCATGAAAGGAAATAATCTCAAAAGGAATCTAGTTGCAGTCTTGCAAAGAGGAACACTGCAAGATTCTCAGTCTACAACATTATAGTCTATCACTGTGAGTAACAAAATGTTGTCTTTAGATGCGAGAGGGCATCAGACTTTAATCTTGTAAAGGTATTTTCAGATTTTTTTTTATCTTGTAGTGTATGGTTAGCTATGGCCAACAGGCTAGTGAACTCCCTATCTAAAGTGTTTGTGTGACAGATCATATTAAATGTTAGTTGAAATTTGGTTAGTGCCACTAAATGATGTCAGAAAAAAAGCATGCTCCTAGCTTCGTGGCAGATAGAAAGCTCATCTGTTGTTGCACATTTTGTTTTGATCATGCATTAGTCCTTCATCAGCGGTCACAGGAGGCTGCCCACAGGACACCGTTGGCTGAATATTTCTGGTTGGTGCGCTGCTGTGTGTGTTTTTGAACTCTCCTGAAGCACTGCCTTGCCTGGTCCACTCATACCAGCGCACTGGGAAGGAAACAGTGAGAACGATTCTAACGGCCTGTGAGCGACAGGGGCTCTAAAAATGTATTAACCGAGGATATAGTTGTGGAGCCCAGTGTAATATCTCTTCATGGGTCCCAAACTTTCTGGCAGCGTGCCTTCGCCAGCGCAGCACACACTGGCGTGCCACCACCGGGTCAGTGTCATCGCAGTGCTGAGAATGACCCCCACCCACATAATTACTGCTCTGAAGTGGTCCTGTGGCATCCTGACCATTGGAGATCAGGGTGAAATGAGGCTAACAATGTATGCAGATCAACAGATGAACTACAACCTGTAACTGTAGAACTACAAAGTGCCCTTATATGATAAGCTGACAAAATGCACAACGAAGGTAGAGACAAGAAAGTGGTGTTAATGTCATTTCTGATCAGCGTGCATCCTTAAAAATCTGCACTGAAAAACTTTACCTGGAATTGTATCACTGGGACATAAAATGTTTCATAAGTGATCGAACAGATGAGCACGCTGGTTAACCAGCATAACCAACCTGGCAAAGCAGCTCGGTCAGCATGATCAACCTGTTGCCATAAATACAGGCAGTGCTGAACCCAGTGTGGGAGAGTAAATGTACTGCTAGCTTGGCGCTAACATATCATGACGTCAACCACTGGATGGCTCTAGCAAAAGATGTTTTTTTGACCATTTGTAATGGTCTGATGGTGGCATGGTGCTTGTTGAGCAGCGCAGCAGTGTTCAAAACGCAACCTACGCTGATTTACAATGGTGTGGTGCTGGCAGTCCAGCATAGCAGTGTTGGAAATGCAGTATAAACTGGTTTATGCATGTTCGGCGCTGTATGTTTGTCGACCAGCACAGCACCACGCATGCGCGGCAGAGGGCGGAGGTCTCGTAAGTGAATGAGGGAGAGTTTGTTAATAACTTTCTTGTTTGGGCTCCCGTCCATGAAAAAAAAAAAAATCTATCATGTCTCTGTAGTTGAATATAATTTATTGGACTTGTCTTTGCACCCGAGAGGAAGAAAAAAAGAATTTTTTGGACTCCTCACCATGATCGCGGTAAATAGTCATTTCGCAACCTATTTAAGAACTCGTCTTGAAGGCTTGTTTGTGATTGGTCAGAATCTTCCAAACACGTCATTGAGCACTCTGCTGCTTAAAGACGACAGCTCTCCTCCTCTGACCACTTGCTTCCGCCGCAACTAAGCTTTCTTTCCATCGTCATGTCTTCATCGCTAATACTTCAGGTTCCAAAGCATGTTCGAAAACTTATGGCAGTTCAACTCATAACGAACTCCACACTCGCTTTTTACACTGGTCACAGCTGTGTCTTCTACTAAACTAAATAAGACCCTCAGCCTAAAACAAGTCTGACGCTTTGACAGCACTTCTATAGGAGAAATACATCTAACCGAGCAGGTAGGGCAACAGCTAAAGTCCACGCAGCTTCAATCTAAGAACAAACGCACCTGAGAAATTGTTCACAATATCTCAACGCAAAACTCCAACTCCATCTGCAATACCAGCGTCAACCACCAAGTGTCCAACTGCACTACCCGCTGTACATTCCCATATACAGTCTATTATCACCACCTGGTGTCCAACGTTGTAATATTTTCTGGAACGTTTTTGAATATTTCAGAGCTTTTCACAAGTTTTAACTGCTCTCTCCTTGTAAATTTTCAAAGGGACCATGAAAGGAAATAATCTCAAAAGGAATCTAGTTGCAGTCTTGCAAAGAGGAACACTGCAAGATTCTCAGTCTACAACATTATAGTCTATCACTGTGAGTAACAAAATGATGTCTTTAGATGCGAGAGGGCATCAGACTTTAATCTTGTAAAGGTATTTTCAGATTTTTTTTTTATCTTGTAGTGTATGGTTAGCTATGGCCAACAGGCTAGTGAACTCCCTATCTAAAGTGTTTGTGTGACAGATCATATTAAATGTTAGTTGAAATTTGGTTAGTGCCACTAAATTATGTCAGAAAAAAAGCATGCTCCTAGCTTCGTGGCAGATAGAGAGCTCATCTGTTGTTGCACATTTTGTTTTGATCATGCATTAGTCCTTCATCAGCGGTCACAGGAGGCTGCCCACAGGACACCGTTGGCTGAATATTTCTGGTTGGTGCGCTGCTGTGTGTGTTTTTGAACTCTCCTGAAGCACTGCCTTGCCTGGTCCACTCATACCAGCGCACTGGGGAAGGAAACAGTGAGAACGATTCTAACGGCCTGTGAGCGACAGGGGCTCTAAAAATGTATTAACCGAGGATATAGTTGTGGAGCCCAGTGTAATATCTCTTCATGGGTCCCAAACTTTCTGGCAGCGTGCCTTCGCCAGCGCAGCACACACTGGCGTGCCACCACCGGGTCAGTGTCATCGCAGTGCTGAGAATGACCCCCACCCACATAATTACTGCTCTGAAGTGGTCCTGTGGCATCCTGACCATTGGAGATCAGGGTGAAATGAGGCTAACAATGTATGCAGATCAACAGATGAACTACAACCTGTAACTGTAGAACTACAAAGTGCCCTTATATGATAAGCTGACAAAATGCACAACGAAGGTAGAGACAAGAAAGTGGTGTTAATGTCATTTCTGATCAGCGTGCATCCTTAAAAATCTGCACTGAAAAACTTTACCTGGAATTGTATCACTGGGACATAAAATGTTTCATAAGTGATCGAACAGATGAGCACGCTGGTTAACCAGCATAACCAACCTGGCAAAGCAGCTCGGTCAGCATGATCAACCTGTTGCCATAAATACAGGCAGTGCTGAACCCAGTGTGGGAGAGTAAATGTACTGCTAGCTTGGCGCTAACATATCATGACGTCAACCACTGGATGGCTCTAGCAAAAGATGTTTTTTTGACCATTTGTAATGGTCTGATGGTGGCATGGTGCTTGTTGAGCAGCGCAGCAGTGTTCAAAACGCAACCTACGCTGATTTACAATGGTGTGGTGCTGGCAGTCCAGCATAGCAGTGTTGGAAATGCAGTATAAACTGGTTTATGCATGTTCGGCGCTGTATGTTTGTCGACCAGCACAGCACCACGCATGCGCGGCAGAGGGCGGAGGTCTCGTAAGTGAATGAGGGAGAGTTTGTTAATAACTTTCTTGTTTGGGCTCCCGTCCATGAAAAAAAAAAAAATCTATCATGTCTCTGTAGTTGAATATAATTTATTGGACTTGTCTTTGCACCCGAGAGGAAGAAAAAAAGAATTTTTTGGACTCCTCACCATGATCGCGGTAAATAGTCATTTCGCAACCTATTTAAGAACTCGTCTTGAAGGCTTGTTTGTGATTGGTCAGAATCTTCCAAACACGTCATTGAGCACTCTGCTGCTTAAAGACGACAGCTCTCCTCCTCTGACCACTTGCTTCCGCCGCAACTAAGCTTTCTTTCCATCGTCATGTCTTCATCGCTAATACTTCAGGTTCCAAAGCATGTTCGAAAACTTATGGCAGTTCAACTCATAACGAACTCCACACTCGCTTTTTACACTGGTCACAGCTGTGTCTTCTACTAAACTAAATAAGACCCTCAGCCTAAAACAAGTCTGACGCTTTGACAGCACTTCTATAGGAGAAATACATCTAACCGAGCAGGTAGGGCAACAGCTAAAGTCCACGCAGCTTCAATCTAAGAACAAACGCACCTGAGAAATTGTTCACAATATCTCAACGCAAAACTCCAACTCCATCTGCAATACCAGCGTCAACCACCAAGTGTCCAACTGCACTACCCGCTGTACATTCCCATATACAGTCTATTATCACCACCTGGTGTCCAACGTTGTAATATTTTCTGGAACGTTTTTGAATATTTCAGAGCTTTTCACAAGTTTTAACTGCTCTCTCCTTGTAAATTTTCAAAGGGACCATGAAAGGAAATAATCTCAAAAGGAATCTAGTTGCAGTCTTGCAAAGAGGAACACTGCAAGATTCTCAGTCTACAACATTATAGTCTATCACTGTGAGTAACAAAATGATGTCTTTAGATGCGAGAGGGCATCAGACTTTAATCTTGTAAAGGTATTTTCAGATTTTTTTTTTATCTTGTAGTGTATGGTTAGCTATGGCCAACAGGCTAGTGAACTCCCTATCTAAAGTGTTTGTGTGACAGATCATATTAAATGTTAGTTGAAATTTGGTTAGTGCCACTAAATTATGTCAGAAAAAAAGCATGCTCCTAGCTTCGTGGCAGATAGAGAGCTCATCTGTTGTTGCACATTTTGTTTTGATCATGCATTAGTCCTTCATCAGCGGTCACAGGAGGCTGCCCACAGGACACCGTTGGCTGAATATTTCTGGTTGGTGCGCTGCTGTGTGTGTTTTTGAACTCTCCTGAAGCACTGCCTTGCCTGGTCCACTCATACCAGCGCACTGGGGAAGGAAACAGTGAGAACGATTCTAACGGCCTGTGAGCGACAGGGGCTCTAAAAATGTATTAACCGAGGATATAGTTGTGGAGCCCAGTGTAATATCTCTTCATGGGTCCCAAACTTTCTGGCAGCGTGCCTTCGCCAGCGCAGCACACACTGGCGTGCCACCACCGGGTCAGTGTCATCGCAGTGCTGAGAATGACCCCCACCCACATAATTACTGCTCTGAAGTGGTCCTGTGGCATCCTGACCATTGGAGATCAGGGTGAAATGAGGCTAACAATGTATGCAGATCAACAGATGAACTACAACCTGTAACTGTAGAACTACAAAGTGCCCTTATATGATAAGCTGACAAAATGCACAACGAAGGTAGAGACAAGAAAGTGGTGTCAATGTCATGGCTGATCAGCGTGCATCCTTAAAAATCTGCACTGAAAAACTTTACCTGGAATTGTATCACTGGGACATAAAATGTTTCATAAGTGATCGAACAGATGAGCACGCTGGTTAACCAGCATAACCAACCTGGCAAAGCAGCTCGGTCAGCATGATCAACCTGTTGCCATAAATACAGGCAATGCTGAACCCAGTGTGGGAGAGTAAATGTACTGCTAGCTTGGGGCTAACATATCATGACGTCAACCACTGGATGGCTCTAGCAAAAGATGTTTTTTGACCATTTGTAATGGTCTGATGCTGGCATGGTGCTTGTTGAGCAGCGCAGCAGTGTTCAAAACGCAACCTACGCTGATTTACAATGGTGTGGTGCTGGCAGTCCAGCATAGCAGTGTTGGAAATGCAGTATAAACTGGTTTATGCATGTTCGGCGCTGTATGTTTGTCGACCAGCACAGCACCACGCATGCGCGGCAGAGGGCGGAGGTCTCGTAAGTGAATGAGGGAGAGTTTGTTAATAACTTTCTTGTTTGGGCTCCCGTCCATGAAAAAAAAAAAAATCTATCATGTCTCTGTAGTTGAATATAATTTATTGGACGTGTCTTTGCACCCGAGAGGAAGAAAAAAATAATTTTTTGGACTCCTCACCATGATCGCGGTAAATAGTCATTTCGCAACCTATTTAAGAATTCGTCTTGAAGGCTTGTTTGTGATTGGTCAGAATCTTCCAAACACGTCAATGAGCACTCTGCTGCTTAAAGACGACAGCTCTCCTCCTCTGACCACTTACTTCCGCCGCAACTAAGCTTTCTTTCCATCGTCATGTCTTCATCGCTAATACTTCAGGTTCCAAAGCATGTTCGAAAACTTATGGCAGTTCAACTCATAACGAACTCCACACTCGCTTTTTACACTGGTCACAGCTGTGTCTTCTACTAAACTAAATAAGACCCTCAGCCTAAAACAAGTCTGACGCTTTGACAGCACTTCTATAGGAGAAATACATCTAACCGAGCAGGTAGGGCAACAGCTAAAGTCCACGCAGCTTCAATCTAAGAACAAACGCACCTGAGAAATTGTTCACAATATCTCAACGCAAAACTCCAACTCCATCTGCAATACCAGCGTCAACCACCAAGTGTCCAACTGCACTACCCGCTGTACATTCCCATATACAGTCTATTATCACCACCTGGTGTCCAACGTTGTAATATTTTCTGGAACGTTTTTGAATATTTCAGAGCTTTTCACAAGTTTTAACTGCTCTCTCCTTGTAAATTTTCAAAGGGACCATGAAAGGAAATAATCTCAAAAGGAATCTAGTTGCAGTCTTGCAAAGAGGAACACTGCAAGATTCTCAGTCTACAACATTATAGTCTATCACTGTGAGTAACAAAATGATGTCTTTAGATGCGAGAGGGCATCAGACGTTAATCTTGTAAAGGTATTTTCAGATTTTTTTTTTATCTTGTAGTGTATGGTTAGCTATGGCCAACAGGCTAGTGAACTCCCTATCTAAAGTGTTTGTGTGACAGATCATATTAAATGTTAGTTGAAATTTGGTAAGTGCCACTAAATTATGTCAGAAAAAAAGCATGCTCCTAGCTTCATGGCAGATAGAGAGCTCATCTGTTGTTGCACATTTTGTTTTGATCATGCATTAGTCCTCCATCAGCGGTCACAGGAGGCTGCCCACAGGACACCGTTGGCTGAATATTTCTGGTTGGTGCGCTGCTGTGTGTGTTTTTGAACTCTCCTGAAGCACTGCCTTGCCTGGTCCACTCATACCAGCGCACTGGGAAGGAAACAGTGAGAACGATTCTAACGGCCTGTGAGCGACAGGGGCTCTAAAAATGTATTAACCCAGGATATAGTTGTGGAGCCCAGTGTAATATCTCTTCATGGGTCCCAAACTTTCTGGCAGCGTGCCTTCGCCAGCGCAGCACACACTGGCGTGCCACCACCGGGTCAGTGTCATCGCAGTGCTGAGAATGACCCCCACCCACATAATTACTGCTCTGAAGTGGTCCTGTGGCATCCTGACCATTGGAGATCAGGGTGAAATGAGGCTAACAATGTATGCAGATCAACAGATGAACTACAACCTGTAACTGTAGAACTACAAAGTGCCCTTGTATGATAAGCTGACAAAATGCACAACGAAGGTAGAGACAAGAAAGTGGTGTCAATGTCATGGCTGATCAGCGTGCATCCTTAAAAATCTGCACTGAAAAACTTTACCTGGAATTGTATCACTGGGACATAAAATGTTTCATAAGTGATCGAACAGATGAGCACGCTGGTTAACCAGCATAACCAACCTGGCAAAGCAGCTCGGTCAGCATGATCAACCTGTTGCCATAAATACAGGCAGTGCTGAACCCAGTGTGGGAGAGTAAATGTACTGCTAGCTTGGGGCTAACATATCATGACGTCAACCACTGGATGGCTCTAGCAAAAGATGTTTTTTGACCATTTGTAATAGTCTGATGGTGGCATGGTGCTTGTTGAGCAGCGCAGCAGTGTTCAAAACGCAACCTACGCTGATTTACAATGGTGTGGTGCTGGCAGTCCAGCATAGCAGTGTTGGAAATGCAGTATAAACTAGTTTATGCATGTTCGGCGCTGTATGTTTGTCGACCAGCACAGCACCACGCATGCGCGGCAGAGGGCGGAGGTCTCGTAAGTGAATGAGGGAGAGTTTGTTAATAACTTTCTTGTTTGGGCTCCCGTCCATGAAAAAAAAAAAAATCTATCATGTCTCTGTATTTGAATGTAATTTATTGGACTTGTCCTTGCACCCGAGAGGAAGAAAAAAAGAATTTTTTGGACTCCTCACCATGATCGCGGTAAATAGTCATTTCGCAACCTATTTAAGAACTCGTCTTGAAGGCTTGTTTGTGATTGGTCAGAATCTTCCAAACACGTCAATGAGCACTCTGCTGCTTAAAGACGACAGCTCTCCTCCTCTGACCACTTACTTCCGCCGCAACTAAGCTTTCTTTCCATCGTCATGTCTTCATCGCTAATACTTCAGGTTCCAAAGCATGTTCGAAAACTTATGGCAGTTCAACTCATAACGAACTCCACACTCGCTTTTTACACTGGTCACAGCTGTGTCTTCTACTAAACTAAATAAGACCCTCAGCCTAAAACAAGTCTGACGCTTTGACAGCACTTCTATAGGAGAAATACATCTAACCGAGCAGGTAGGGCAACAGCTAAAGTCCACGCAGCTTCAATCTAAGAACAAACGCACCTGAGAAATTGTTCACAATATCTCAACGCAAAACTCCAACTCCATCTGCAATACCAGCGTCAACCACCAAGTGTCCAACTGCACTACCCGCTGTACATTCCCATATACAGTCTATTATCACCACCTGGTGTCCAACGTTGTAATATTTTCTGGAACGTTTTTGAATATTTCAGAGCTTTTCACAAGTTTTAACTGCTCTCTCCTTGCAAATTTTCAAAGGGACCATGAAAGGAAATAATCTCAAAAGGAATCTAGTTGCAGTCTTGCAAAGAGGAACACTGCAAGATTCTCAGTCTACAACATTATAGTCTATCACTGTGAGTAACAAAATGATGTCTTTAGATGCGAGAGGGCATCAGACGTTAATCTTGTAAAGGTATTTTCAGATTTTTTTTTTATCTTGTAGTGTATGGTTAGCTATGGCCAACAGGCTAGTGAACTCCCTATCTAAAGTGTTTGTGTGACAGATCATATTAAATGTTAGTTGAAATTTGGTTAGTGCCACTAAATTATGTCAGAAAAAAAGCATGCTCCTAGCTTCATGGCAGATAGAGAGCTCATCTGTTGTTGCACATTTTGTTTTGATCATGCATTAGTCCTCCATCAGCGGTCACAGGAGGCTGCCCACAGGACACCGTTGGCTGAATATTTCTGGTTGGTGCGCTGCTGTGTGTGTTTTTGAACTCTCCTGAAGCACTGCCTTGCCTGGTCCACTCATACCAGCGCACTGGGAAGGAAACAGTGAGAACGATTCTAACGGCCTGTGAGCGACAGGGGCTCTAAAAATGTATTAACCGAGGATATAGTTGTGGAGCCCAGTGTAATATCTCTTCATGGGTCCCAAACTTTCTGGCAGCGTGCCTTCGCCAGCGCAGCACACACTGGCGTGCCAACACCGGGTCAGTGTCATCGCAGTGCTGAGAATGACCCCCACCCACATAATTACTGCTCTGAAGTGGTCCTGTGGCATCCTGACCATTGGAGATCAGGGTGAAATGAGGCTAACAATGTATGCAGATCAACAGATGAACTACAACCTGTAACTGTAGAACTACAAAGTGCCCTTGTATGATAAGCTGACAAAATGCACAACGAAGGTAGAGACAAGAAAGTGGTGTCAATGTCATGGCTGATCAGCGTGCATCCTTAAAAATCTGCACTGAAAAACTTTACCTGGAATTGTATCACTGGGACATAAAATGTTTCATAAGTGATCGAACAGATGAGCACGCTGGTTAACCAGCATAACCAACCTGGCAAAGCAGCTCGGTCAGCATGATCAACCTGTTGCCATAAATACAGGCAGTGCTGAACCCAGTGTGGGAGAGTAAATGTACTGCTAGCTTGGCGCTAACATATCATGACGTCAACCACTGGATGGCTCTAGCAAAAGATGTTTTTTGACCATTTGTAATGGTCTGATTGTGGCATGGTGCTTGTTGAGCAGCGCAGCAGTGTTCAAAACGCAACCTACGCTGATTTACAATGGTGTGGTGCTGGCAGTCCAGCATAGCAGTGTTGGAAATGCAGTATAAACTGGTTTATGCATGTTCGGCGCTGTATGTTTGTCGACCAGCACAGCACCACGCATGCGCGGCAGAGGGCGGAGGTCTCGTAAGTGAATGAGGGAGAGTTTGTTAATAACTTTCTTGTTTGGGCTCCCGTCCATGAAAAAAAAAAATCTATCATGTCTCTGTAGTTGAATGTAATTTATTGGACTTGTCCTTGCACCCGAGAGGAAGAAAAAAAGAATTTTTTGGACTCCTCACCATGATCGCGGTAAATAGTCATTTCGCAACCTATTTAAGAACTCGTCTTGAAGGCTTGTTTGTGATTGGTCAGAATCTTCCAAACACGTCAATGAGCACTCTGCTGCTTAAAGACGACAGCTCTCCTCCTCTGACCACTTACTTCCGCCGTGACTAAGCTTTCTTTCCATCGTCATGTCTTCATCGCTAATACTTCAGGTTCCAAAGCATGATCGAAAACTTATGACAGTTCAACTCATAACGAACTCCACACTCGCTTTTTACACTGGTCACAGCTGTGTCTTCTACTAAACTAAATAAGACCCTCAGCCTAAAACAAGTCTGACGCTTTGACAGCACTTCTATAGGAGAAATACATCTAACCGAGCAGGTAGGGCAACAGCTAAAGTCCACGCAGCTTCAATCTAAGAACAAACGCACCTGAGAAATTGTTCACAATATCTCAACGCAAAACTCCAACTCCATCTGCAATACCAGCGTCAACCACCAAGTGTCCAACTGCACTACCCGCTGTACATTCCCATATACAGTCTATTATCACCACCTGGTGTCCAACGTTGTAATATTTTCTGGAACGTTTTTGAATATTTCAGAGCTTTTCACAAGTTTTAACTGCTCTCTCCTTGTAAATTTTCAAAGGGACCATGAAAGGAAATAATCTCAAAAGGAATCTAGTTGCAGTCTTGCAAAGAGGAACACTGCAAGATTCTCAGTCTACAGCATTATAGTCTATCACTGTGAGTAACAAAATGATGTCTTTAGATGCGAGAGGGCATCAGACTTTAATCTTGTAAAGGTATTTTCAGATTTTTTTTTTATCTTGTAGTGTATGGTTAGCTATGGCCAACAGGCTAGTGAACTCCCTATCTAAAGTGTTTGTGTGACAGATCATATTAAATGTTAGTTGAAATTTGGTTAGTGCCACTAAATTATGTCAGAAAAAAAGCATGCTCCTAGCTTCATGGCAGATAGAGAGCTCATCTGTTGTTGCACATTTTGTTTTGATCATGCATTAGTCCTTCATCAGCGGTCACAGGAGGCTGCCCACAGGACACCGTTGGCTGAATATTTCTGGTTGGTGCGCTGCTGTGTGTGTTTTTGAACTCTCCTGAAGCACTGCCTTGCCTGGTCCACTCATACCAGCGCACTGGGAAGGAAACAGTGAGAACGATTCTAACGGCCTGTGAGCGACAGGGGCTCTAAAAATGTATTAACCCAGGATATAGTTGTGGAGCCCAGTGTAATATCTCTTCATGGGTCCCAAACTTTCTGGCAGCGTGCCTTCGCCAGCGCAGCACACACTGGCGTGCCACCACCGGGTCAGTGTCATCGCAGTGCTGAGAATGACCCCCACCCACATAATTACTGCTCTGAAGTGGTCCTGTGGCATCCTGACCATTGGAGATCAGGGTGAAATGAGGCTAACAATGTATGCAGATCAACAGATGAACTACAACCTGTAACTGTAGAACTACAAAGTGCCCTTGTATGATAAGCTGACAAAATGCACAACGAAGGTAGAGACAAGAAAGTGGTGTCAATGTCATGGCTGATCAGCGTGCATCCTTAAAAATCTGCACTGAAAAACTTTACCTGGAATTGTATCACTGGGACATAAAATGTTTCATAAGTGATCGAACAGATGAGCACGCTGGTTAACCAGCATAACCAACCTGGCAAAGCAGCTCGGTCAGCATGATCAACCTGTTGCCATAAATACAGGCAGTGCTGAACCCAGTGTGGGAGAGTAAATGTACTGCTAGCTTGGGGCTAACATATCATGACGTCAACCACTGGATGGCTCTAGCAAAAGATGTTTTTTGACCATTTGTAATAGTCTGATGGTGGCATGGTGCTTGTTGAGCAGCGCAGCAGTGTTCAAAACGCAACCTACGCTGATTTACAATGGTGTGGTGCTGGCAGTCCAGCATAGCAGTGTTGGAAATGCAGTATAAACTAGTTTATGCATGTTCGGCGCTGTATGTTTGTCGACCAGCACAGCACCACGCATGCGCGGCAGAGGGCGGAGGTCTCGTAAGTGAATGAGGGAGAGTTTGTTAATAACTTTCTTGTTTGGGCTCCCGTCCATGAAAAAAAAAAAAATCTATCATGTCTCTGTATTTGAATGTAATTTATTGGACTTGTCCTTGCACCCGAGAGGAAGAAAAAAAGAATTTTTTGGACTCCTCACCATGATCGCGGTAAATAGTCATTTCGCAACCTATTTAAGAACTCGTCTTGAAGGCTTGTTTGTGATTGGTCAGAATCTTCCAAACACGTCAATGAGCACTCTGCTGCTTAAAGACGACAGCTCTCCTCCTCTGACCACTTACTTCCGCCGCAACTAAGCTTTCTTTCCATCGTCATGTCTTCATCGCTAATACTTCAGGTTCCAAAGCATGTTCGAAAACTTATGGCAGTTCAACTCATAACGAACTCCACACTCGCTTTTTACACTGGTCACAGCTGTGTCTTCTACTAAACTAAATAAGACCCTCAGCCTAAAACAAGTCTGACGCTTTGACAGCACTTCTATAGGAGAAATACATCTAACCGAGCAGGTAGGGCAACAGCTAAAGTCCACGCAGCTTCAATCTAAGAACAAACGCACCTGAGAAATTGTTCACAATATCTCAACGCAAAACTCCAACTCCATCTGCAATACCAGCGTCAACCACCAAGTGTCCAACTGCACTACCCGCTGTACATTCCCATATACAGTCTATTATCACCACCTGGTGTCCAACGTTGTAATATTTTCTGGAACGTTTTTGAATATTTCAGAGCTTTTCACAAGTTTTAACTGCTCTCTCCTTGCAAATTTTCAAAGGGACCATGAAAGGAAATAATCTCAAAAGGAATCTAGTTGCAGTCTTGCAAAGAGGAACACTGCAAGATTCTCAGTCTACAACATTATAGTCTATCACTGTGAGTAACAAAATGATGTCTTTAGATGCGAGAGGGCATCAGACGTTAATCTTGTAAAGGTATTTTCAGATTTTTTTTTTATCTTGTAGTGTATGGTTAGCTATGGCCAACAGGCTAGTGAACTCCCTATCTAAAGTGTTTGTGTGACAGATCATATTAAATGTTAGTTGAAATTTGGTTAGTGCCACTAAATTATGTCAGAAAAAAAGCATGCTCCTAGCTTCATGGCAGATAGAGAGCTCATCTGTTGTTGCACATTTTGTTTTGATCATGCATTAGTCCTCCATCAGCGGTCACAGGAGGCTGCCCACAGGACACCGTTGGCTGAATATTTCTGGTTGGTGCGCTGCTGTGTGTGTTTTTGAACTCTCCTGAAGCACTGCCTTGCCTGGTCCACTCATACCAGCGCACTGGGAAGGAAACAGTGAGAACGATTCTAACGGCCTGTGAGCGACAGGGGCTCTAAAAATGTATTAACCGAGGATATAGTTGTGGAGCCCAGTGTAATATCTCTTCATGGGTCCCAAACTTTCTGGCAGCGTGCCTTCGCCAGCGCAGCACACACTGGCGTGCCAACACCGGGTCAGTGTCATCGCAGTGCTGAGAATGACCCCCACCCACATAATTACTGCTCTGAAGTGGTCCTGTGGCATCCTGACCATTGGAGATCAGGGTGAAATGAGGCTAACAATGTATGCAGATCAACAGATGAACTACAACCTGTAACTGTAGAACTACAAAGTGCCCTTGTATGATAAGCTGACAAAATGCACAACGAAGGTAGAGACAAGAAAGTGGTGTCAATGTCATGGCTGATCAGCGTGCATCCTTAAAAATCTGCACTGAAAAACTTTACCTGGAATTGTATCACTGGGACATAAAATGTTTCATAAGTGATCGAACAGATGAGCACGCTGGTTAACCAGCATAACCAACCTGGCAAAGCAGCTCGGTCAGCATGATCAACCTGTTGCCATAAATACAGGCAGTGCTGAACCCAGTGTGGGAGAGTAAATGTACTGCTAGCTTGGCGCTAACATATCATGACGTCAACCACTGGATGGCTCTAGCAAAAGATGTTTTTTGACCATTTGTAATGGTCTGATTGTGGCATGGTGCTTGTTGAGCAGCGCAGCAGTGTTCAAAACGCAACCTACGCTGATTTACAATGGTGTGGTGCTGGCAGTCCAGCATAGCAGTGTTGGAAATGCAGTATAAACTGGTTTATGCATGTTCGGCGCTGTATGTTTGTCGACCAGCACAGCACCACGCATGCGCGGCAGAGGGCGGAGGTCTCGTAAGTGAATGAGGGAGAGTTTGTTAATAACTTTCTTGTTTGGGCTCCCGTCCATGAAAAAAAAAAATCTATCATGTCTCTGTAGTTGAATGTAATTTATTGGACTTGTCCTTGCACCCGAGAGGAAGAAAAAAAGAATTTTTTGGACTCCTCACCATGATCGCGGTAAATAGTCATTTCGCAACCTATTTAAGAACTCGTCTTGAAGGCTTGTTTGTGATTGGTCAGAATCTTCCAAACACGTCAATGAGCACTCTGCTGCTTAAAGACGACAGCTCTCCTCCTCTGACCACTTACTTCCGCCGTGACTAAGCTTTCTTTCCATCGTCATGTCTTCATCGCTAATACTTCAGGTTCCAAAGCATGATCGAAAACTTATGACAGTTCAACTCATAACGAACTCCACACTCGCTTTTTACACTGGTCACAGCTGTGTCTTCTACTAAACTAAATAAGACCCTCAGCCTAAAACAAGTCTGACGCTTTGACAGCACTTCTATAGGAGAAATACATCTAACCGAGCAGGTAGGGCAACAGCTAAAGTCCACGCAGCTTCAATCTAAGAACAAACGCACCTGAGAAATTGTTCACAATATCTCAACGCAAAACTCCAACTCCATCTGCAATACCAGCGTCAACCACCAAGTGTCCAACTGCACTACCCGCTGTACATTCCCATATACAGTCTATTATCACCACCTGGTGTCCAACGTTGTAATATTTTCTGGAACGTTTTTGAATATTTCAGAGCTTTTCACAAGTTTTAACTGCTCTCTCCTTGTAAATTTTCAAAGGGACCATGAAAGGAAATAATCTCAAAAGGAATCTAGTTGCAGTCTTGCAAAGAGGAACACTGCAAGATTCTCAGTCTACAGCATTATAGTCTATCACTGTGAGTAACAAAATGATGTCTTTAGATGCGAGAGGGCATCAGACTTTAATCTTGTAAAGGTATTTTCAGATTTTTTTTTTATCTTGTAGTGTATGGTTAGCTATGGCCAACAGGCTAGTGAACTCCCTATCTAAAGTGTTTGTGTGACAGATCATATTAAATGTTAGTTGAAATTTGGTTAGTGCCACTAAATTATGTCAGAAAAAAAGCATGCTCCTAGCTTCATGGCAGATAGAGAGCTCATCTGTTGTTGCACATTTTGTTTTGATCATGCATTAGTCCTTCATCAGCGGTCACAGGAGGCTGCCCACAGGACACCGTTGGCTGAATATTTCTGGTTGGTGCGCTGCTGTGTGTGTTTTTGAACTCTCCTGAAGCACTGCCTTGCCTGGTCCACTCATACCAGCGCACTGGGGAAGGAAACAGTGAGAACGATTCTAACGGCCTGTGAGCGACAGGGGCTCTAAAAATGTATTAACCGAGGATATAGTTGTGGAGCCCAGTGTAATATCTCTTCATGGGTCCCAAACTTTCTGGCAGCGTGCCTTCGCCAGCGCAGCACACACTGGCGTGCCACCACCGGGTCAGTGTCATCGCAGTGCTGAGAATGACCCCCACCCACATAATTACTGCTCTGAAGTTGTCCTGTGGCATCCTGACCATTGGAGATCAGGGTGAAATGAGGCTAACAATGTATGCAGATCAACAGATGAACTACAACCTGTAACTGTAGAACTACAAAGTGCCCTTGTATGATAAGCTGACAAAATGCACAATGAAGGTAGAGACAAGAAAGTGGTGTCAATGTCATGGCTGATCAGCGTGCATCCTTAAAAATCTGCACTGAAAAACTTTACCTGGAATTGTATCACTGGGACATAAAATGTTTCATAAGTGATCGAACAGATGAGCACGCTGGTTAACCAGCATAACCAACCTGGCAAAGCAGCTCGGTCAGCATGATCAACCTGTTGCCATAAATACAGGCAGTGCTGAACCCAGTGTGGGAGAGTAAATGTACTGCTAGCTTGGGGCTAACATATCATGACGTCAACCACTGGATGGCTCTAGCAAAAGATGTTTTTTGACCATTTGTAATGGTCTGATGCTGGCATGGTGCTTGTTGAGCAGTGCAGCAGTGTTCAAAACGCAACCTACGCTGATTTACAATGGTGTGGTGCTGGCAGTCCAGCATAGCAGTGTTGGAAATGCAGTATAAACTGGTTTATGCATGTTCGGCGCTGTATGTTTGTCGACCAGCACAGCACCACGCATGCGCGGCAGAGGGCGGAGGTCTCGTAAGTGAATGAGGGAGAGTTTGTTAATAACTTTCTTGTTTGGGCTCCCGTCCATGAAAAAAAAAAAATCTATCATGTCTCTGTAGTTGAATATAATTTATTGGACGTGTCTTTGCACCCGAGAGGAAGAAAAAAAGAATTTTTTGGACTCCTCACCATGATCGCGGTAAATAGTCATTTCGCAACCTATTTAAGAACTCGTCTTGAAGGCTTGTTTGTGATTGGTCAGAATCTTCCAAACACGTCAATGAGCACTCTGCTGCTTAAAGACGACAGCTCTCCTCCTCTGACCACTTACTTCCGCCGCAACTAAGCTTTCTTTCCATCGTCATGTCTTCATCGCTAATACTTCAGGTTCCAAAGCATGTTCGAAAACTTATGACAGTTCAACTCATAACGAACTCCACACTCGCTTTTTACACTGGTCACAGCTGTGTCTTCTACTAAACTAAATAAGACCCTCAGCCTAAAACAAGTCTGACGCTTTGACAGCACTTCTATAGGAGAAATACATCTAACCGAGCAGGTAGGGCAACAGCTAAAGTCCACGCAGCTTCAATCTAAGAACAAACGCACCTGAGAAATTGTTCACAATATCTCAACGCAAAACTCCAACTCCATCTGCAATACCAGCGTCAACCACCAAGTGTCCAACTGCACTACCCGCTGTACATTCCCATATACAGTCTATTATCACCACCTGGTGTCCAACGTTGTAATATTTTCTGGAACGTTTTTGAATATTTCAGAGCTTTTCACAAGTTTTAACTGCTCTCTCCTTGTAAATTTTCAAAGGGACCATGAAAGGAAATAATCTCAAAAGGAATCTAGTTGCAGTCTTGCAAAGAGGAACACTGCAAGATTCTCAGTCTACAACATTATAGTCTATCACTGTGAGTAACAAAATGATGTCTTTAGATGCGAGAGGGCATCAGACTTTAATCTTGTAAAGGTATTTTCAGATTTTTTTTTTATCTTGTAGTGTATGGTTAGCTATGGCCAACAGGCTAGTGAACTCCCTATCTAAAGTGTTTGTGTGACAGATCATATTAAATGTTAGTTGAAATTTGGTTAGTGCCACTAAATTATGTCAGAAAAAAAGCATGCTCCTAGCTTCGTGGCAGATAGAGAGCTCATCTGTTGTTGCACATTTTGTTTTGATCATGCATTAGTCCTTCATCAGCGGTCACAGGAGGCTGCCCACAGGACACCGTTGGCTGAATATTTCTGGTTGGTGCGCTGCTGTGTGTGTTTTTGAACTCTCCTGAAGCACTGCCTTGCCTGGTCCACTCATACCAGCGCACTGGGGAAGGAAACAGTGAGAACGATTCTAACGGCCTGTGAGCGACAGGGGCTCTAAAAATGTATTAACCGAGGATATAGTTGTGGAGCCCAGTGTAATATCTCTTCATGGGTCCCAAACTTTCTGGCAGCGTGCCTTCGCCAGCGCAGCACACACTGGCATGCCACCACCGGGTCAGTGTCATCGCAGTGCTGAGAATGACCCCCACCCACATAATTACTGCTCTGAAGTGGTCCTGTGGCATCCTGACCATTGGAGATCAGGGTGAAATGAGGCTAACAATGTATGCAGATCAACAGATGAACTACAACCTGTAACTGTAGAACTACAAAGTGCCCTTATATGATAAGCTGACAAAATGCACAACGAAGGTAGAGACAAGAAAGTGGTGTCAATGTCATGGCTGATCAGCGTGCATCCTTAAAAATCTGCACTGAAAAACTTTACCTGGAATTGTATCACTGGGACATAAAATGTTTCATAAGTGATCGAACAGATGAGCACGCTGGTTAACCAGCATAACCAACCTGGCAAAGCAGCTCGGTCAGCATGATCAACCTGTTGCCATAAATACAGGCAGTGCTGAACCCAGTGTGGGAGAGTAAATGTACTGCTAGCTTGGGGCTAACATATCATGACGTCAACCACTGGATGGCTCTAGCAAAAGATGTTTTTTGACCATTTGTAATGGTCTGATGCTGGCATGGTGCTTGTTGAGCAGCGCAGCAGTGTTCAAAACGCAACCTACGCTGATTTACAATGGTGTGGTGCTGGCAGTCCAGCATAGCAGTGTTGGAAATGCAGTATAAACTGGTTTATGCATGTTCGGCGCTGTATGTTTGTCGACCAGCACAGCACCACGCATGCGCGGCAGAGGGCGGAGGTCTCGTAAGTGAATGAGGGAGAGTTTGTTAATAACTTTCTTGTTTGGGCTCCCGTCCATGAAAAAAAAAAAATCTATCATGTCTCTGTAGTTGAATATAATTTATTGGACTTGTCTTTGCACCCGAGAGGAAGAAAAAAAGAATTTTTTGGACTCCTCACCATGATCGCGGTAAATAGTCATTTCGCAACCTATTTAAGAACTCGTCTGGAAGGCTTGTTTGTGATTGGTCAGAATCTTCCAAACACGTCAATGAGCACTCTGCTGCTTAAAGACGACAGCTCTCCTCCTCTGACCACTTACTTCCGCCGCAACTAAGCTTTCTTTCCATCGTCATGTCTTCATCGCTAATACTTCAGGTTCCAAAGCATGTTCGAAAACTTATGACAGTTCAACTCATAACGAACTCCACACTCGCTTTTTACACTGGTCACAGCTGTGTCTTCTACTAAACTAAATAAGACCCTCAGCCTAAAACAAGTCTGACGCTTTGACAGCACTTCTATAGGAGAAATACATCTAACCGAGCAGGTAGGGCAACAGCTAAAGTCCACGCAGCTTCAATCTAAGAACAAACGCACCTGAGAAATTGTTCACAATATCTCAACGCAAAACTCCAACTCCATCTGCAATACCAGCGTCAACCACCAAGTGTCCAACTGCACTACCCGCTGTACATTCCCATATACAGTCTATTATCACCACCTGGTGTCCAACGTTGTAATATTTTCTGGAACGTTTTTGAATATTTCAGAGCTTTTCACAAGTTTTAACTGCTCTCTCCTTGTAAAGTTTCAAAGGGACCATGAAAGGAAATAATCTCAAAAGGAATCTAGTTGCAGTCTTGCAAAGAGGAACACTGCAAGATTCTCAGTCTACAACATTATAGTCTATCACTGTGAGTAACAAAATGATGTCTTTAGATGCGAGAGGGCATCAGACTTTAATCTTGTAAAGGTATTTTCAGATTTTTTTTTTATCTTGTAGTGTATGGTAAGCTATGGCCAACAGGCTAGTGAACTCCCTATCTAAAGTGTTTGTGTGACAGATCATATTAAATGTTAGTTGAAATTTGGTTAGTGCCACTAAATTATGTCAGAAAAAAAGCATGCTCCTAGCTTCGTGGCAGATAGAGAGCTCATCTGTTGTTGCACATTTTGTTTTGATCATGCATTAGTCCTTCATCAGCGGTCACAGGAGGCTGCCCACAGGACACCGTTGGCTGAATATTTCTGGTTGGTGCGCTGCTGTGTGTGTTTTTGAACTCTCCTGAAGCACTGCCTTGCCTGGTCCACTCATACCAGCGCACTGGGGAAGGAAACAGTGAGAACGATTCTAACGGCCTGTGAGCGACAGGGGCTCTAAAAATGTATTAACCGAGGATATAGTTGTGGAGCCCAGTGTAATATCTCTTCATGGGTCCCAAACTTTCTGGCAGCGTGCCTTCGCCAGCGCAGCACACACTGGCGTGCCACCACCGGGTCAGTGTCATCGCAGTGCTGAGAATGACCCCCACCCACATAATTACTGCTCTGAAGTGGTCCTGTGGCATCCTGACCATTGGAGATCAGGGTGAAATGAGGCTAACAATGTATGCAGATCAACAGATGAACTACAACCTGTAACTGTAGAACTACAAAGTGCCCTTATATGATAAGCTGACAAAATGCACAACGAAGGTAGAGACAAGAAAGTGGTGTCAATGTCATGGCTGATCAGCGTGCATCCTTAAAAATCTGCACTGAAAAACTTTACCTGGAATTGTATCACTGGGACATAAAATGTTTCATAAGTGATCGAACAGATGAGCACGCTGGTTAACCAGCATAACCAACCTGGCAAAGCAGCTCGGTCAGCATGATCAACCTGTTGCCATAAATACAGGCAGTGCTGAACCCAGTGTGGGAGAGTAAATGTACTGCTAGCTTGGCGCTAACATATCATGACGTCAACCACTGGATGGCTCTAGCAAAAGATGTTTTTTGACCATTTGTAATGGTCTGATGGTGGCATGGTGCTTGTTGAGCAGCGCAGCAGTGTTCAAAACGCAACCTACGCTGATTTACAATGGTGTGGTGCTGGCAGTCCAGCATAGCAGTGTTGGAAATGCAGTATAAACTGGTTTATGCATGTTCGGCGCTGTATGTTTGTCGACCAGCACAGCACCACGCATGCGCGGCAGAGGGCGGAGGTCTCGTAAGTGAATGAGGGAGAGTTTGTTAATAACTTTCTTGTTTGGGCTCCCGTCCATGAAAAAAAAAAAATCTATCATGTCTCTGTAGTTGAATATAATTTATTGGACGTGTCTTTGCACCCGAGAGGAAGAAAAAAAGAATTTTTTGGACTCCTCACCATGATCGCGGTAAATAGTCATTTCGCAACCTATTTAAGAACTCGTCTTGAAGGCTTGTTTGTGATTGGTCAGAATCTTCCAAACACGTCAATGAGCACTCTGCTGCTTAAAGACGACAGCTCTCCTCCTCTGACCACTTACTTCCGCCGCAACTAAGCTTTCTTTCCATCGTCATGTCTTCATCGCTAATACTTCAGGTTCCAAAGCATGTTCGAAAACTTATGACAGTTCAACTCATAACGAACTCCACACTCGCTTTTTACACTGGTCACAGCTGTGTCTTCTACTAAACTAAATAAGACCCTCAGCCTAAAACAAGTCTGACGCTTTGACAGCACTTCTATAGGAGAAATACATCTAACCGAGCAGGTAGGGCAACAGCTAAAGTCCACGCAGCTTCAATCTAAGAACAAACGCACCTGAGAAATTGTTCACAATATCTCAACGCAAAACTCCAACTCCATCTGCAATACCAGCGTCAACCACCAAGTGTCCAACTGCACTACCCGCTGTACATTCCCATATACAGTCTATTATCACCACCTGGTGTCCAACGTTGTAATATTTTCTGGAACGTTTTTGAATATTTCAGAGCTTTTCACAAGTTTTAACTGCTCTCTCCTTGTAAAGTTTCAAAGGGACCATGAAAGGAAATAATCTCAAAAGGAATCTAGTTGCAGTCTTGCAAAGAGGAACACTGCAAGATTCTCAGTCTACAACATTATAGTCTATCACTGTGAGTAACAAAATGATGTCTTTAGATGCGAGAGGGCATCAGACTTTAATCTTGTAAAGGTATTTTCAGATTTTTTTTTTATCTTGTAGTGTATGGTAAGCTATGGCCAACAGGCTAGTGAACTCCCTATCTAAAGTGTTTGTGTGACAGATCATATTAAATGTTAGTTGAAATTTGGTTAGTGCCACTAAATTATGTCAGAAAAAAAGCATGCTCCTAGCTTCGTGGCAGATAGAGAGCTCATCTGTTGTTGCACATTTTGTTTTGATCATGCATTAGTCCTTCATCAGCGGTCACAGGAGGCTGCCCACAGGACACCGTTGGCTGAATATTTCTGGTTGGTGCGCTGCTGTGTGTGTTTTTGAACTCTCCTGAAGCACTGCCTTGCCTGGTCCACTCATACCAGCGCACTGGGGAAGGAAACAGTGAGAACGATTCTAACGGCCTGTGAGCGACAGGGGCTCTAAAAATGTATTAACCGAGGATATAGTTGTGGAGCCCAGTGTAATATCTCTTCATGGGTCCCAAACTTTCTGGCAGCGTGCCTTCGCCAGCGCAGCACACACTGGCGTGCCACCACCGGGTCAGTGTCATCGCAGTGCTGAGAATGACCCCCACCCACATAATTACTGCTCTGAAGTGGTCCTGTGGCATCCTGACCATTGGAGATCAGGGTGAAATGAGGCTAACAATGTATGCAGATCAACAGATGAACTACAACCTGTAACTGTAGAACTACAAAGTGCCCTTATATGATAAGCTGACAAAATGCACAACGAAGGTAGAGACAAGAAAGTGGTGTCAATGTCATGGCTGATCAGCGTGCATCCTTAAAAATCTGCACTGAAAAACTTTACCTGGAATTGTATCACTGGGACATAAAATGTTTCATAAGTGATCGAACAGATGAGCACGCTGGTTAACCAGCATAACCAACCTGGCAAAGCAGCTCGGTCAGCATGATCAACCTGTTGCCATAAATACAGGCAGTGCTGAACCCAGTGTGGGAGAGTAAATGTACTGCTAGCTTGGCGCTAACATATCATGACGTCAACCACTGGATGGCTCTAGCAAAAGATGTTTTTTGACCATTTGTAATGGTCTGATGGTGGCATGGTGCTTGTTGAGCAGCGCAGCAGTGTTCAAAACGCAACCTACGCTGATTTACAATGGTGTGGTGCTGGCAGTCCAGCATAGCAGTGTTGGAAATGCAGTATAAACTGGTTTATGCATGTTCGGCGCTGTATGTTTGTCGACCAGCACAGCACCACGCATGCGCGGCAGAGGGCGGAGGTCTCGTAAGTGAATGAGGGAGAGTTTGTTAATAACTTTCTTGTTTGGGCTCCCGTCCATGAAAAAAAAAAAATCTATCATGTCTCTGTAGTTGAATATAATTTATTGGACGTGTCTTTGCACCCGAGAGGAAGAAAAAAAGAATTTTTTGGACTCCTCACCATGATCGCGGTAAATAGTCATTTCGCAACCTATTTAAGAACTCGTCTTGAAGGCTTGTTTGTGATTGGTCAGAATCTTCCAAACACGTCAATGAGCACTCTGCTGCTTAAAGACGACAGCTCTCCTCCTCTGACCACTTACTTCCGCCGCAACTAAGCTTTCTTTCCATCGTCATGTCTTCATCGCTAATACTTCAGGTTCCAAAGCATGTTCGAAAACTTATGACAGTTCAACTCATAACGAACTCCACACTCGCTTTTTACACTGGTCACAGCTGTGTCTTCTACTAAACTAAATAAGACCCTCAGCCTAAAACAAGTCTGACGCTTTGACAGCACTTCTATAGGAGAAATACATCTAACCGAGCAGGTAGGGCAACAGCTAAAGTCCACGCAGCTTCAATCTAAGAACAAACGCACCTGAGAAATTGTTCACAATATCTCAACGCAAAACTCCAACTCCATCTGCAAGACCAGCGTCAACCACCAAGTGTCCAACTGCACTACCCGCTGTACATTCCCATATACAGTCTATTATCACCACCTGGTGTCCAACGTTGTAATATTTTCTGGAACGTTTTTGAATATTTCAGAGCTTTTCACAAGTTATGACAGTTTTTCACGTCAGGTCCGCGGTCTACACTTTTTGTGCGTTTTAAAAATTTTTTCAAATGTTCATGCATGTGATGCATTTGGATGCGTCTGAGACGTATTTTATGCTTTTTGAGCGTTTTAACCCTTTTTTGTGTATTTTTAGAGTTTTTTGCACTTTTTCAACTTTTGTCGGACTTGGATGGATTTTCATTTTTTGGGTCATTTTTTTCACGTCAGGTCCGCGGTCTACACTTTTTGTGCGTTTTAAAAGTTTTTCAAATGTTCATGCTTGTGATGCATTTGGATGCGTCTGGGACGTATTTTATGCTCTTTGAGCGTTTTAATCCTTTTTTGTGTATTTTTAGAGTTTTTTGCACTTTTTCAACTTTTGTCGGACTTGGATGGATTTTCATTTTTTGGGTCATTTTTTTCACGTCAGGTCCGCGGTCTACACTTTTTGTGCGTTTTAAAAGTTTTTCAAATGTTCATGCATGTGATGCAGTTTGATGCGTCTGGGACGTATTTTATGCTTTTTGAGCGTTTTAACCCTTTTTTGTGCGTTTTTAGAGTTTTTTGCACTTTTTCAACTTTTGTCAGATTTGGCAGGATTTTAATTTTTTGGCTCGTTTTTTTCACGTCAGGTCCGCGGTCTACACTTTTTGTGCGTTTTAAAAGTTTTTTCAAATGTTCATGCATGTGATGCATTTGGATGCGTCTGAGTCGTATTTTATGCTTTTTGAGCATTTTAACCGTTTTTTGTGTTTTTAGAGTTTTTTGCACTTTTTCAACTTTTGTCGGATTTGGATGGATTTTCATTTTTTGGGTCATTTTTTTCACGTCAGGTCCACGGTCTACACTTTTTATGCGTTTTAAAAGTTTTTTGAATTGTTCATGCTTGTGATGCATTTGGATGCGTCTGGGTCATATTTTATGCTTTTTGAGCGTTTTAACCCTTTTTTGTGCGTTTTTAGAATTTTTTGCACTTTTTCAACTTTTGTCGGATTTGGATGGATTTTCATTTTTTGGGTCATTTTTTTCACGTCAGGTCCGCGGTCTACACTTTTTGTGCGTTTTAAAAGTTTTTTCAAATGTTCATGCATGTGATGCATTTGGATGCGTCTGGGGCGTATTTTATGCTTTTTGAGCGTTTTAAATGTTTTTTGTGTGTTTTTAGAATTTTTTGCACTTTTTCAACTTTTGTCGGATTTGGATGGATTTTAATTTTTTGGATCATTTTTTTCACGTCAGGTCCGCGGTCTACACTTTTTGTGCATTTTAAAAGTTTTTTGAATTGTTCATGTCTTGTGATGCATTTGGATGCATCTGGGTCATATTTTATGCTTTTTTAGCGTTTTAACCCTTTTTTGTGCGTTTTTAGAGTTTTTTGCACTTTTTCAACTTTTGTCGGATTTGGATGGATTTTCATTTTTTGGGTCTTTTTTTTCAATTCAGGTCCGCGGTCTACACTTTTGTGTGTTTTAAAAGTTTTTTCAAATGTTCATGCATGTGATGCATTTGGATGCCTCTGCGGCGTATTTTATGCTTTTTGAGCGTTTTAACCGTTTTTTGTGCGTTTTTAGAATTTTTTGCACTTTTTCAACTTTTGTCGGATTTGGATGGATTTTCATTTTTTGGGTCATTTTTTTCACGTCAGGTCCGAGGTCTACACTTTTTGTGCGTTTTAAAAGTTTTTTCAAATGTTCATGCATGTGATGCATTTGGATGCGTCTGGGGCGTATTTTATGCTTTTTGAGCGTTTTAACCGTTTTTTGTGTGTTTTTAGAGTTTTTTGCACTTTTTCAACTTTTATCGGATTTGGATGGATTTTCATTTTTTGGGTCATTTTTTTCACGTCAGGTCCACGGTCTACACTTTTTGTGCGTTTTAAAAGTTTTTTCAATTGTTCATGCTTGTGATGCATTTGGATGCGTCTGGGTCATATTTTATGCTTTTTGAGCGTTTTAACCCTTTTTTGTGCGTTTTTAGAGTTTTTTGCACTTTTTCAACTTTTGTCGGATTTGGATGGATTTTCATTCTTTGGGTCATTTTTTTCACGTCAGGTCCGCGGTCTACACTTTTTGTGCGTTTTAAAAGTTTTTTCAAATGTTCATGCATGTGATGCATTTGGATGCGTCTGGGGCGTATTTTATGCTTTTTGAGCGTTTTAACCCTTTTTTGTGCGTTTTTAAAGTTTTTTGCACTTTTTCAACTTTTGTCGGATTTGGATGGATTTTCATTTTTTGGGTCATTTTTTTCACGTCAGGTCCGCGGTCTACACTTTTGTGTGTTTTAAAAGTTTTTTCAAATGTTCATGCATGTGATGCATTTGGATGCATCTGCGGCGTATTTTATGCTTTTTAAGCGTTTTAACCCTTTTTTGTGCGTTTTTAGAATTTTTTGCACTTTTTCAACTTTTGTCGGATTTGGATGGATTTTCATTTTTTGGGTCATTTTTTTCACGTCAGGTCCGCGGTCTACACTTTTTGTGCGTTTTAAAAGTTTTTTCAAATGTTCATGCATGTGATGCATTTGGATGCGTCTGGGGCGTATTTTATGTTTTTTGAGCGTTTTAACCGTTTTTTGTGTGTTTTTAGAGTTTTTTGCACTTTTTCAACTTTTGTCGGATTTGGATGGATTTTCATTTTTTGGGTCATTTTTTTCACGTCAGGTCCACGGTCTACACTTTTTGTGCGTTTTAAAAGTTTTTTCAATTGTTCATGCTTGTGATGCATTTGGATGCGTCTGGGTCATATTTTATGCTTTTTGAGCGTTTTAACCCTTTTTTGTGCGTTTTTAGAATTTTTTGCACTTTTTCAACTTTTGTTGGATTTGGATGGATTTTCACTTTTTGGGTCATTTTTTTCACGTCAGGTCCGCGGTCTACACTTTTTGTGCATTTTAAAAGTTTTTTCAATTGTTCATGTCTTGTGATGCATTTGGATGCATCTGGGTCATATTTTATGCTTTTTTAGCGTTTTAACCGTTTTTTGTGCGTTTTTAGAATTTTTTGCACTTTTTCAACTTTTGTCGGATTTGGATGGATTTTCATTTTTTGGGTCATTTTTTTCACGTCAGGTCCGCGGTCTACACTTTTTGTGCATTTTAAAAGTTTTTTGAATTGTTCATGTCTTGTGATGCATTTGGATGCATCTGGGTCATATTTTATGCTTTTTTAGCGTTTTAACCCTTTTTTGTGCGTTTTTAGAGTTTTTTGCACTTTTTCAACTTTTGTCGGATTTGGATGGATTTTCATTTTTTGGGTCATTTTTTTCACGTCAGATCCGCGGTCTACACTTTTTGTGCGTTTTAAAAGTTTTTTCAAATGTTCATGCATGTGATGCATTTGGATGCGTCTGGGGCGTATTTTATGCTTTTTGAGCGTTTTAACCGTTTTTTGTGTGTTTTTAGAATTTTTTGCACTTTTTCAACTTTTGTCGGATTTGGATGGATTTTCATTCTTTGGGTCATTTTTTTCACGTCAGGTCCGCGGTCTACACTTTTTGTGCGTTTTAAAAGTTTTTTCAATTGTTCATGCTTGTGATGCATTTGGATGCGTCTGGATCATATTTTATGCTTTTTGAGCGTTTTAACCCTTTTTTGTGCGTTTTTAGAGTTTTTTGCACTTTTTCAACTTTTGTCGGATTTGGATGGATTTTAATTTTTTGGGTCGTTTTTTTCACGTCAGGTCCACGGTCTACACTTTTTGTGCGTTTTAAAAGTTTTTTCAAATGTTCATGCATGTGATGCATTTGGATGCGTCTGAGTCGTATTTTATGCTTTTTGAGCATTTTAACCGTTTTTTGTGTGTTTTTAGAGTTTTTTGCACTTTTTCAACTTTTGTCGGATTTGGATGGATTTTCATTTTTTGGGTCATTTTTTTCACGTCAGGTCCACGGTCTACACTTTTTATGCGTTTTAAAAGTTTTTTGAATTGTTCATGCTTGTGATGCATTTGGATGCGTCTGGGTCATATTTTATGCTTTTTGAGCGTTTTAACCCTTTTTTGTGCGTTTTTAGAATTTTTTGCACTTTTTCAACTTTTGTCGGATTTGGATGGATTTTCATTTTTTGGGTCATTTTTTTCACGTCAGGTCCGCGGTCTACACTTTTTGTGCGTTTTAAAAGTTTTTCCAAATGTTCATGCATGTGATGCATTTGGATGCATCTGCGGCGTATTTTATGCTTTTTGAGCGTTTTAACCCTTTTTTGTGCGTTTTTAGAGTTTTTTGCACTTTTTCAACTTTTGTCAGATTTGGATTTATTTTCATTTTTTGGGTCATTTTTTTCACGTCAGGTCCACGGTCTACACTTTTTGTGCGTTTTAAAAGTTTTTTCAAATGTTCATGCATGTGATGCATTTGGATGCGTCTGGGTCATATTTTATGCTTTTTGAGTGTTTTAACCCTTTTTTGTGCGTTTTTAGAATTTTTTGCACTTTTTCAACTTTTGTCGGATTTGGATGGATTTTCATTTTTTGGGTCATTTTTTTCACGTCAGGTCTGCGGTCTACACTTTTTGTGCGTTTTAAAAGTTTTTTCAAATGTTCATGCATGTGATGCATTTGGATTCGTCTGGGGCGTATTTTATGCTTTGTGAGCGTTTTAACCCTTTTTTGTGCGTTTTTAGAGTTTTTTGCACTTTTTCAACTTTTGTCGGATTTGGATGGATTTTCATTCTTTGTGTCATTTTTTTCACGTCAGGTCCGCGGTCTACACTTTTTGTGCGTTTTAAAAGTTTTTTCAAATGTTCATGCATGTGATGCATTTGGATGCATCTGCGGCGTATTTTATGCTTTTTGAGCGTTTTAACCCTTTTTTGTGCGTTTTTAGAATTTTTTGCACTTTTTCAACTTTTGTCAGATTTGGATGGATTTTCATTTTTTGGGTCATTTTTTTCACGTCAGGTCCGCGGTCTACACTTTTTGTGCGTTTTCAAAGTTTTTTCAATTGTTCATGCTTGTGATGCATTTGGATGCGTCTGTGTCATATTTTATGCTTTTTGAGCGTTTTAACCCTTTTTTGTGCGTTTTTAGAATTTTTTGCACTTTTTCAACTTTTGTTGGATTGGGATAGATTTTCATTTTTTGGGTCATTTTTTTCACGTGAGGTCCGCGGTCTACAGTTTTTGTGTGTTTTAAAATTTTTTTCAAATGTTCATGCATGTGATGCATTTGGATGCGTCTGGGGCGTATTTTATGCTTTTTGAGCGTTTTAACCCTTTTTTGTGCGTTTTTAGAATTTTTTGCACTTTTTCAACTTTTGTCGGATTTGGATGGCTTTTCATTCTTTGGGTCATTTTTTTCACGTCAGGTCCGCGGTCTACACTTTTTGTGCGTTTTAAAAGTTTTTTCAAATGTTCATGCATGTGATGCATTTGGATGCATCTGCGGCGTATTTTATGCTTTTTGAGCGTTTTAACCCTTTTTTGTGCGTTTTTAGAATTTTTTGCACTTTTTCAACTTTTGTCAGATTTGGATGGATTTTCATTTTTTGGGTCATTTTTTTCACGTCAGGTCCGCGGTCTACACTTTTGTGTGTTTTAAAAGTTTTTTCAAATGTTCATGCATGTGATGCATTTGGATGCATCTGCGGCGTATTTTATGCTTTTTGAGCGTTTTAACCCTTTTTTGTGCGTTTTTAGAATTTTTTGCACTTTTTCAACTTTTGTCAGATTTGGATGGATTTTCATTTTTTGGGTCATTTTTTTCACGTCAGGTCCACGGTCTACACTTTTTGTGCGTTTTAAAAGTTTTTTCAAATGTTCATGCATGTGATGCATTTGGATGCGTCTGGGTCATATTTTATGCTTTTTGAGCGTTTTAACCCTTTTTTGTGCGTTTTTAGAATTTTTTGCACTTTTTCAACTTTTGTCGGATTTGGATGGATTTTCATTTTTTGGGTCATTTTTTTCACGTCAGGTCTGCGGTCTACACTTTTTGTGCGTTTTAAAAGTTTTTTCAAATGTTCATGCATGTGATGCATTTGGATTCGTCTGGGGCGTATTTTATGCTTTGTGAGAGTTTTAACCCTTTTTTTTGCGTTTTTAGAGTTTTTTGCACTTTTTCTACTTTTGTCGGATTTGGATGGATTTTCATTCTTTGTGTCATTTTTTTCACGTCAGGTCCGCGGTCTACACTTTTTGTGCGTTTTAAAAGTTTTTTCAAATGTTCATGCATGTGATGCATTTGGATGCATCTGCGGCGTATTTTATGCTTTTTGAGCGTTTTAACCCTTTTTTGTGCGTTTTTAGAATTTTTTGCACTTTTTCAACTTTTGTCAGATTTGGATGGATTTTCATTTTTTGGGTCATTTTTTTCACGTCAGGTCCGCGGTCTACACTTTTTGTGCGTTTTCAAAGTTTTTTCAATTGTTCATGCTTGTGATGCATATGGATGCGTCTGTGTCATATTTTATGCTTTTTGAGCGTTTTAACCCTTTTTTGTGCGTTTTTAGAATTTTTTGCACTTTTTCAACTTTTGTTGGATTGGGATAGATTTTCATTTTTTGGGTCATTTTTTCACGTGAGGTCCGCGGTCTACAGTTTTTGTGTGTTTTAAAATTTTTTTCAAATGTTCATGCATGTGATGCATTTGGATGCGTCTGGGGCGTATTTTATGCTTTTTGAGCGTTTTAACCCTTTTTTGTGCGTTTTTAGAATTTTTTGCACTTTTTCAACTTTTGTCGGATTTGGATGGCTTTTCATTCTTTGGGTCATTTTTTTCACGCCAGGTCCGCGGTCTACACTTCTTGTGCGTTTTAAAAGTTTTTTCAAATGTTCATGCATGTGATGCATTTGGATGCATCTGCGGCGTATTTTATGCTTTTTGAGCGTTTTAACCCTTTTTTGTGCGTTTTTAGAATTTTTTGCACTTTTTCAACTTTTGTCAGATTTGGATGGATTTTCATTTTTTGGGTCATTTTTTTCACGTCAGGTCCGCGGTCTACACTTTTGTGTGTTTTAAAAGTTTTTTCAAATGTTCATGCATGTGATGCATTTGGATGCATCTGCGGCGTATTTTATGCTTTTTGAGCGTTTTAACCCTTTTTTGTGCGTTTTTAGAATTTTTTGCACTTTTTCAACTTTTGTCAGATTTGGATGGATTTTCATTTTTTGGGTCATTTTTTTCACGTCAGGTCCACGGTCTACACTTTTTGTGCGTTTTAAAAGTTTTTTCAAATGTTCATGCATGTGATGCATTTGGATGCGTCTGGGTCATATTTTATGCTTTTTGAGCGTTTTAACCCTTTTTTGTGCGTTTTTAGAATTTTTTGCACTTTTTCAACTTTTGTCGGATTTGGATGGATTTTCATTTTTTGGGTCATTTTTTTCACGTCAGGTCTGCGGTCTACACTTTTTGTGCGTTTTAAAAGTTTTTTCAAATGTTCATGCATGTGATGCATTTGGATTCGTCTGGGCCTATTTTATGCTTTGTGAGCGTTTTAACCCTTTCTTGTGCGTTTTTAGAGTTTTTTGCACTTTTTCAACTTTTGTCGGATTTGGATGGATTTTCTTTCTTTGGGTCATTTTTTTCACGTCAGTTCCGCGGTCTACACTTTTTGTGCGTTTTAAAAGTTTTTTCAAATGTTCATGCATGTGATGCATTTGGATGCATCTGCGGCGTATTTTATGCTTTTTGAGCGTTTTAACCCTTTTTTGTGCGTTTTTAGAATTTTTTGCACTTTTTCAACTTTTGTCAGATTTGGATGGATTTTCATTTTTTGGGTCATTTTTTTTACGTCAGGTCCGCGGTCTACACTTTTTGTGCGTTTTAAAAGTTTTTTCAATTGTTCATGCTTGTGATGCATATGGATGCGTCTGTGTCATATTTTATGCTTTTTGAGCGTTTTAACCCTTTTTTGTGCGTTTTTAGAATTTTTTGCACTTTTTCAACTTTTGTCAGATTTGGATGGATTTTCATTTTTTGGGTCATTTTTTTCACGTCAGGTCCGCGGTCTACACTTTTGTGTGTGTTAAAAGTTTTTTCAAATGTTCATGCATGTGATGCATTTGGATGCATCTGCGGCGTATTTTATGCTTTTTGAGCGTTTTAACCCTTTTTTGTGCGTTTTTACAGTTTTTTGCACTTTTTCAACTTTTGTCGGATTTGGATGGATTTTCATTTTTTGGGTCATTTTTTTCACGTCACGTCCACGGTCTACACTTTTTGTGCGTTTTAAAAGTTTTTTCAATTGTTCATACTTGTGATGCATTTGGATGCGTCTGGGTCATATTTTATGCTTTTTGAGCGTTTTAACCCTTTTTTGTGCGTTTTTAGAATTTTTTGCACTTTTTCAACTTTTGTTGGATTGGGATAGATTTTCATTTTTTGGGTCATTTTTTCACGTGAGGTCCGCGGTCTACAGTTTTTGTGTGTTTTAAAATTTTTTTCAAATGTTCATGCATGTGATGCATTTGGATGCGTCTGGGGCGTATTTTATGCTTTTTGAGCGTTTTAACCCTTTTTTGTGCGTTTTTAGAATTTTTTGCACTTTTTCAACTTTTGTCGGATTTGGATGGCTTTTCATTCTTTGGGTCATTTTTTTCACGCCAGGTCCGCGGTCTACACTTCTTGTGCGTTTTAAAAGTTTTTTCAAATGTTCATGCATGTGATGCATTTGGATGCATCTGCGGCGTATTTTATGCTTTTTGAGCGTTTTAACCCTTTTTTGTGCGTTTTTAGAATTTTTTGCACTTTTTCAACTTTTGTCAGATTTGGATGGATTTTCATTTTTTGGGTCATTTTTTTCACGTCAGGTCCGCGGTCTACACTTTTGTGTGTTTTAAAAGTTTTTTCAAATGTTCATGCATGTGATGCATTTGGATGCATCTGCGGCGTATTTTATGCTTTTTGAGCGTTTTAACCCTTTTTTGTGCGTTTTTAGAATTTTTTGCACTTTTTCAACTTTTGTCAGATTTGGATGGATTTTCATTTTTTGGGTCATTTTTTTCACGTCAGGTCCACGGTCTACACTTTTTGTGCGTTTTAAAAGTTTTTTCAAATGTTCATGCATGTGATGCATTTGGATGCGTCTGGGTCATATTTTATGCTTTTTGAGCGTTTTAACCCTTTTTTGTGCGTTTTTAGAATTTTTTGCACTTTTTCAACTTTTGTCGGATTTGGATGGATTTTCATTTTTTGGGTCATTTTTTTCACGTCAGGTCTGCGGTCTACACTTTTTGTGCGTTTTAAAAGTTTTTTCAAATGTTCATGCATGTGATGCATTTGGATTCGTCTGGGCCTATTTTATGCTTTGTGAGCGTTTTAACCCTTTCTTGTGCGTTTTTAGAGTTTTTTGCACTTTTTCAACTTTTGTCGGATTTGGATGGATTTTCTTTCTTTGGGTCATTTTTTTCACGTCAGTTCCGCGGTCTACACTTTTTGTGCGTTTTAAAAGTTTTTTCAAATGTTCATGCATGTGATGCATTTGGATGCATCTGCGGCGTATTTTATGCTTTTTGAGCGTTTTAACCCTTTTTTGTGCGTTTTTAGAATTTTTTGCACTTTTTCAACTTTTGTCAGATTTGGATGGATTTTCATTTTTTGGGTCATTTTTTTTACGTCAGGTCCGCGGTCTACACTTTTTGTGCGTTTTAAAAGTTTTTTCAATTGTTCATGCTTGTGATGCATATGGATGCGTCTGTGTCATATTTTATGCTTTTTGAGCGTTTTAACCCTTTTTTGTGCGTTTTTAGAATTTTTTGCACTTTTTCAACTTTTGTCAGATTTGGATGGATTTTCATTTTTTGGGTCATTTTTTTCACGTCAGGTCCGCGGTCTACACTTTTGTGTGTGTTAAAAGTTTTTTCAAATGTTCATGCATGTGATGCATTTGGATGCATCTGCGGCGTATTTTATGCTTTTTGAGCGTTTTAACCCTTTTTTGTGCGTTTTTACAGTTTTTTGCACTTTTTCAACTTTTGTCGGATTTGGATGGATTTTCATTTTTTGGGTCATTTTTTTCACGTCACGTCCACGGTCTACACTTTTTGTGCGTTTTAAAAGTTTTTTCAATTGTTCATACTTGTGATGCATTTGGATGCGTCTGGGTCATATTTTATGCTTTTTGAGCGTTTTAACCCTTTTTTGTGCGTTTTTAGAATTTTTTGCACTTTTTCATCTTTTGTTGGATTTGGATGGATTTTCATTTTTTGGGTCATTTTTTTCACGTCAGGTCCACGGTCTACACTTTTTGTGTGTTTTAAAAGTTTTTTCAAATGTTCATGCATGTGATGCATTTGGATGCGTCTGGGTCATATTTTATGCTTTTTGAGCGTTTTAACCCTTTTTTGTGCGTTTTTAGAATTTTTTGCACTTTTTCAACTTTTGTCGGATTTGGATGGATTTTCATTTTTTGGGTCATTTTTTTCACGTCAGGTCTGCGGTCTACACTTTTTGTGCGTTTTAAAAGTTTTTTCAAATGTTCATGCATGTGATGCATTTGGATTCGTCTGGGGCGTATTTTATGCTTTTTGAGCGTTTTAACCCTTTTTTGTGCGTTTTTAGAGTTTTTTGCACTTTTTCAACTTTTGTCGGATTTGGATGGATTTTCATTCTTTGGGTCATTTTTTTCACGTCAGGTCCGCGGTCTACACTTTTTGTGCGTTTTAAAAGTTTTTTGAAATGTTCATGCATGTGATGCATTTGGATGCGTCTGGGGCGTATTTTATGCTTTTTGAGCGTTTTAACCCTTTTTTGTGCGTTTTTAGAGTTTTTTGCACTTTTTCAACTTTTGTCGGATTTGGATGGATTTTCATTTTTTGGGTCATTTTTTTCACGTCAGGTCCGCGGTCTACACTTTTCTGTGTTTTAAAAGTTTTTTCAAATGTTCATGCATGTGATGCATTTGGATGCATCTGCGGCGTATTTTATGCTTTTTGAGCGTTTTAACCCTTTTTTGTGCATTTTTAGAATTTTTTGCACTTTTTCAACTTTTGTCGGATTTGGATGGATTTTCATTTTTTGGGTCATTTTTTTCACGTCAGGTCTGCAGTCTACACTTTTTGTGCGTTTTAAACGTTTTTTCAAATGTTCATGCATGTGATGCATTTGGATGCGTCTGGGGCGTATTTTATGCTTTTTGAGCGTTTTAACCCTTTTTTGTGCGTTTTTACAGTTTTTTGCACTTTTTCAACTTTTGTCGGATTTGGATGGATTTTCATTTTTTGGGTCATTTTTTTCACGTCAGGTCCGCGGTCTACACTTTTTGTGCGTTTTAAAAGTTTTTTCAATTGTTCATGCTTGTGATGCATTTGGATGTGTCTGTGTCATATTTTATGCTTTTTGAGCGTTTTAACCCTTTTTTGTGCGTTTTTAGAGTTTTTTGCACTTTTTCAACTTTTGTTGGATTTGGATGGATTTTCATTTTTTGGGTCTTTTTTTTTCAATTCAGGTCCGCGGTCTACACTTTTTGTGCGTTTTAAAATTTTTTTCAAATGTTCATGCATGTGATGCATTTGTATGCGTCTGGGGCGTATTTTATGCTTTTTGAGCGTTTTAACCCTTTTTTCTGCGTTTTTAAAGTTTTTTGCACTTTTTCAACTTTTGTCGGATTTGGATGGCTTTTCATTCTTTGGGTTATTTTTTTCACGTCAGGTCCGCGGTCTACACTTTTTGTGCGTTTTAAAAGTTTTTTCAAATGTTCATGCATGTGATGCATTTGGATGCATCTGCGGCGTATTTTATGCTTTTTGAGCGTTTTAACCCTTTTTTTGTGCGTTTTTAGAATTTTTTGCACTTTTTCAACTTTTGTCAGATTTGGATGGATTTTCATTTTTTGGGTCATTTTTTTCACGTCAGGTCCGCGGTCTACACTTTTTGTGCGTTTTAAAAGTTTTTTCAAATGTACATGCATGTGATGCATTTGGATGCGTCTGTATTTTATGCTTTTTGAGCGTTTTAACCCTTTTTTGTGCGTTTTTAGAGTTTTTTGCACTTTTTCAACTTTTGTCGGATTTGGATGGATTTTCATTTTTTGGGTCATTTTTTTCACGTCAGGTCCACGGTCTACACTTTTGTGTGTTTTAAAAGTTTTTTCAAATGTTCATGCATGTGATGCATTTGGAAGCATCTGCGGCGTATTTTATGCTTTTGAGCGTTTTAACCCTTTTTTGTGCGTTTTTAGAATTTTTTGCACTTTTTCAACTTTTGTCAGATTTGGATGGATTTTCATTTTTTGGGTCATTTTTTTCACGTCAGGTCCACGGGCTACACTTTTTGTGCGTTTTAAAAGTTTTTTCAAATGTTCATGCATGTGATGCATTTGGATGCGTCTGGGTCTATTTTATGCTTTTTGAGCGTTTTAACCCTTTTTTGTGCGTTTTTAGAGTTTTTTGAACTTTTTCAACTTTTGTCGGATTTGGATGGATTTTCATTCTTTGGGTCATTTTTTTCACGTCAGGTCCGCGGTCTACACTTTTTGTGCGTTTTAAAGTTTTTTCAAATGTACATGCATGTGATGCATTTGGATGCGTCTGGGGCGTATTTTATGCTTTTTGAGCGTTTTAACCCTTTTTTGTGCGTTTTTAGAGTTTTTTGCACTTTTTCAACTTTTGTCGGATTTGGATGGATTTTCATTTTTTGGGTCATTTTTTTCACGTCAGGTCCACGGTCTACACTTTTGTGTGTTTTAAAAGTTTTTTCAAATGTTCATGCATGTGATGCATTTGGAAGCATCTGCGGCGTATTTTATGCTTTTTGAGCGTTTTAACCCTTTTTTGTGCGTTTTTAGAATTTTTTGCACTTTTTCAACTTTTGTCGGATTTGGATGGATTTTCATTCTTTGGGTCATTTTTTTCACGTCAGGTCCGCGGTCTACACTTTTTGTGCGTTTTAAAAGTTTTTTCAAATGTTCATGCATGTGATGCATTTGGATGCGTCTGGGGCGTATTTTATGCTTTTTGAGCGTTTTAACCCTTTTTTGTGCGTTTTTAGAGTTTTTTGCACTTTTTCAACTTTTGTCGGATTTGGATGGATTTTCATTTTTTGGGTCTTTTTTTTCAATTCAGGTCCGCGGTCTACACTTTTGTGTGTTTTAAAAGTTTTTTCAAATGTTCATGCATGTGATGCATTTGGATGCATCTGCGGCGTATTTTATGCTTTTTGAGCGTTTTAACCGTTTTTTGTGCGTTTTTAGAATTTTTTGCACTTTTTCAACTTTTGTCGGATTTGGATGGATTTTCATTTTTTGGGTCATTTTTTTCACGTCAGGTCCGCGGTCTACACTTTTTGTGCGTTTTAAAAGTTTTTTCAAATGTTCATGCATGTGATGCATTTGGATGCGTCTGGGGCGTATTTTATGCTTTTTGAGCGTTTTAACCGTTTTTTGTGTGTTTTTAGAGTTTTTTGCACTTTTTCAACTTTTGTCGGATTTGGATGGATTTTCATTTTTTGGGTCATTTTTTTCACGTCAGGTCCACGGTCTACACTTTTTGTGCGTTTTAAAAGTTTTTTCAATTGTTCATGCTTGTGATGCATTTGGATGCGTCTGGGTCATATTTTATGCTTTTTGAGCGTTTTAACCCTTTTTTGTGCGTTTTTAGAGTTTTTTGCACTTTTTCAACTTTTGTCGGATTTGGATGGATTTTCATTCTTTGGGTCATTTTTTTCACGTCAGGTCCGCAGTCTACACTTTTTGTGCGTTTTAAAAGTTTTTTCAAATGTTCATGCATGTGATGCATTTGGATGCATCTGCGGCGTATTTTATGCTTTTTGAGCGTTTTAACCCTTTTTTGTGCATTTTTAGAATTTTTTGCACCTTTTCAACTTTTGTCGGATTTGGATGGATTTTCATTTTTTGGGTCATTTTTTTCACGTCAGGTCTGCAGTCTACACTTTTTGTGCGTTTTAAACGTTTTTTCAAATGTTCATGCATGTGATGCATTTGGATGCGTCTGGGGCGTATTTTATGCTTTTTGAGCGTTTTAACCCTTTTTTGTGCGTTTTTACAGTTTTTTGCACTTTTTCAACTTTTGTCGGATTTGGATGGATTTTCATTTTTTGGGTCATTTTTTTCACGTCACGTCCACGGTCTACACTTTTTGTGCGTTTTAAAAGTTTTTTCAATTGTTCATACTTGTGATGCATTTGGATGCGTCTGGGTCATATTTTATGCTTTTGAGCGTTTTAACCCTTTTTTGTGCGTTTTTAAATTTTTTTGCACTTTTTCAACTTTTGTTGGATTTGGATGGATTTTCATTTTTTGGGTCATTTTTTTTCACGTCAGGTCCACGGTCTACACTTTTTGTGTGTTTTAAAAGTTTTTTCAAATGTTCATGCATGTGATGCATTTGGATGCGTCTGGGTCATATTTTATGCTTTTTGAGCGTTTTAACCCTTTTTTGTGCGTTTTTAGAATTTTTTGCACTTTTTCAACTTTTGTCGGATTTGGATGGATTTTCATTTTTTGGGTCATTTTTTTCACGTCAGGTCTGCGGTCTACACTTTTTGTGCGTTTTAAAAGTTTTTTCAAATGTTCATGCATGTGATGCATTTGGATTCGTCTGGGGCGTATTTTATGCTTTTTGAGCGTTTTAACCCTTTTTTGTGCGTTTTTAGAGTTTTTTGCACTTTTTCAACTTTTGTCGGATTTGGATGGATTTTCATTCTTTGGGTCATTTTTTTCACGTCAGGTCCGCGGTCTACACTTTTTGTGCGTTTTAAAAGTTTTTTGAAATGTTCATGCATGTGATGCATTTGGATGCGTCTGGGGCGTATTTTATGCTTTTTGAGCGTTTTAACCCTTTTTTGTTCGTTTTTAGAGTTTTTTGCACTTTTTCAACTTTTGTCGGATTTGGATGGATTTTCATTTTTTGGGTCATTTTTTTCACGTCAGGTCCGCGGTCTACACTTTTCTGTGTTTTAAAAGTTTTTTCAAATGTTCATGCATGTGATGCATTTGGATGCATCTGCGGCGTATTTTATGCTTTTTGAGCGTTTTAACCCTTTTTTGTGCATTTTTAGAATTTTTTGCACTTTTTCAACTTTTGTCGGATTTGGATGGATTTTCATTTTTTGGGTCATTTTTTTCACGTCAGGTCTGCAGTCTACACTTTTTGTGCGTTTTAAACGTTTTTTTCAAATGTTCATGCATGTGATGCATTTGGATGCGTCTGGGGCGTATTTTATGCTTTTTGAGCGTTTTAACCCTTTTTTGTGCGTTTTTACAGTTTTTTGCACTTTTTCAACTTTTGTCGGATTTGGATGGATTTTCATTTTTTGGGTCATTTTTTTCACGTCAGGTCCGCGGTCTACACTTTTTGTGCGTTTTAAAAGTTTTTTCAATTGTTCATGCTTGTGATGCATTTGGATGTGTCTGTGTCATATTTTATGCTTTTTGAGCGTTTTAACCCTTTTTTGTGCGTTTTTAGAGTTTTTTGCACTTTTTCAACTTTTGTCGGATTTGGATGGATTTTCATTCTTTGGGTCATTTTTTTCACGTCAGGTCATTTTTTTCATTTTTTTTTAAAACTTTTAAAACGCACAAAAAGTGTAGACCGCGGGGTCTACACTTTTTGTGCGTTTTAAAAGTTTTTTCAAATGTTCATGCATGTGATGCATTTGGATGCATCTGCGGCGTATTTTATGCTTTTTGAGCGTTTTAACCCCTTTTTTGTGCATTTTTAGAATTTTTTGCACTTTTTCAACTTTTGTCGGATTTGGATGGATTTTCATTTTTTGTGTCATTTTTTTCACGTCAGGTCTGCAGTCTACACTTTTTGTGCGTTTTAAACGTTTTTTCAAATGTTCATGCATGTGATGCATTTGGATGCGTCTGGGGCGTATTTTATGCTTTTTGAGCGTTTTAACCCTTTTTTGTGCGTTTTTACAGTTTTTTGCACTTTTTCAACTTTTGTCGGATTTGGATGGATTTTCATTTTTTGGGTCATTTTTTTCACGTCAGGTCCGCGGTCTACACTTTTTGTGCGTTTTAAAAGTTTTTTCAATTGTTCATGCTTGTGATGCATTTGGATGCGTCTGTGTCATATTTTATGCTTTTTGAGCGTTTTAACCCTTTTTTGTGCGTTTTTAGAATTTTTTGCACTTTTTCAACTTTTGTTGGATTGGGATGGATTTTCATTTTTTGGGTCATTTTTTTCACGTCAGGTCCGCGGTCTACACTTTTTGTGCGTTTTAAAAATTTTTTCAAATGTTCATGCATGTGATGCATTTGGATGCGTCTGGGGCGTATTTTATGCTTTTTGAGCGTTTTAAACCCTTTTTTCTGCGTTTTTAAAGTTTTATGCACTTTTTCAACTTTTGTCGGATTTGGATGGCTTTTCATTCTTTGGGTTATTTTTTTCACGTCAGGTCCGCGGTCTACACTTTTTGTGCGTTTTAAAAGTTTTTTCAAATGTTCATGCATGTGATGCATTTGGATGCGTCTGGGGCGTATTTTATGCTTTTTGAGCGTTTTAACCCTTTTTTGTGCGTTTTTAGAGTTTTTTGCACTTTTTCAACTTTTGTCGGATTTGGTCTACACTTTTGTGTGTTTTAAAAGTTTTTTCAAATGTTCATGCATGTGATGCATTTGGAAGCATCTGCGGCGTATTTTATGCTTTTTGAGCGTTTTAACCCTTTTTGTGCGTTTTTTAGAATTTTTTGCACTTTTTCAACTTTTGTCGGATTTGGATGGATTTTCATTCTTTGGGTCATTTTTTAGTCCGCGGTCTACACTTTTTGTGCGTTTTAAAAGTTTTTTCAAATGTTCATGCATGTGATGCATTTGGATGCGTCTGGGGCGTATTTTATGCTTTTTGAGCGTTTTAACCCTTTTTTGTGCGTTTTTAGAGTTTTTTGCACTTTTTCAACTTTTGTCGGATTTGGATGGATTTTCATTTTTTGGGTCATTTTTTTCACGTCAGGTCCGCGGTCTACACTTTTTGTGCGTTTTAAAAGTTTTTTCAAATGTACATGCATGTGATGCATTTGGATGCGTCTGGGGCGTATTTTATGCTTTTTGAGCGTTTTAACCCTTTTTTGTGCGTTTTTAGAGTTTTTTGCACTTTTTCAACTTTTGTCGGATTTGGTCTACACTTTTGTGTGTTTTAAAAGTTTTTTCAAATGTTCATGCATGTGATGCATTTGGAAGCATCTGCGGCGTATTTTATGCTTTTTGAGCGTTTTAACCCTTTTTTGTGCGTTTTTAGAATTTTTTGCACTTTTTCAACTTTTGTCGGATTTGGATGGATTTTCATTCTTTGGGTCATTTTTTTCACGTCAGGTCCGCGGTCTACACTTTTTGTGCGTTTTAAAAGTTTTTTCAAATGTTCATGCATGTGATGCATTTGGATGCGTCTGGGGCGTATTTTATGCTTTTTTAGCGTTTTAACCCTTTTTTGTGCGTTTTTAGAGTTTTTTGCACTTTTTCAACTTTTGTCGGATTTGGATGGATTTTCATTTTTTGGGTCATTTTTTTCACGTCAGGTCCGCGGTCTACACTTTTGTGTGTTTTAAAAGTTTTTTCAAATGTTCATGCATGTGATGCATTTGGATGCATCTGCGGCGTATTTTATGCTTTTTAAGCGTTTTAACCCTTTTTTGTGCGTTTTTAGAATTTTTTGCACTTTTTCAACTTTTGTCGGATTTGGATGGATTTTCATTTTTTGGGTCATTTTTTTCACGTCAGGTCCGCGGTCTACACTTTTTGTGCGTTTTAAAAGTTTTTTCAAATGTTCATGCATGTGATGCATTTGGATGCGTCTGGGGCGTATTTTATGCTTTTTGAGCGTTTTAACCGTTTTTTGTGTGTTTTTAGAGTTTTTTGCACTTTTTCAACTTTTGTCGGATTTGGATGGATTTTCATTTTTTGGGTCATTTTTTTCACGTCAGGTCCACGGTCTACACTTTTTGTGCGTTTTAAAAGTTTTTTCAATTGTTCATGCTTGTGATGCATTTGGATGCGTCTGGGTCATATTTTATGCTTTTTGAGCGTTTTAACCCTTTTTTGTGCGTTTTTAGAATTTTTTGCACTTTTTCAACTTTTGTTGGATTTGGATGGATTTTCACTTTTTGGGTCATTTTTTTCACGTCAGGTCCGCGGTCTACACTTTTTGTGCGTTTTAAAAGTTTTTTCAATTGTTCATGTCTTGTGATGCATTTGGATGCATCTGGGTCATATTTTATGCTTTTTTAGCGTTTTAACCGTTTTTTGTGCGTTTTTAGAATTTTTTGCACTTTTTCAACTTTTGTCGGATTTGGATGGATTTTCATTTTTTGGGTCATTTTTTCACGTCAGGTCCGCGGTCTAACCTTTGTGCGTTTTAAAAGTTTTTTCAAATGTTCATGCATGTGATGCATTTGGATGCGTCTGGGGCGTATTTTATGCTTTTTGAGCGTTCTAACTGTTTTTTGTGTGTTTTTAGAGTTTTTTGCACTTTTTCAACTTTTGTCGGATTCGGATGGATTTTCATTTTTTGGGTCATTTTTTTCACGTGAGGTCCACGGTCTACACTTTTTGTGCGTTTTAAAAGTTTTTTCAATTGTTCATGCTTGTGATGCATTTGGATGCGCCTGGGTCATATTTTATGCTTTTTTAGCGTTTTAACCCTTTTTTGTGCGTTTGTAGAATTTTTTGCACTTTTTCAACTTTTGTTGGATTTGGATGGATTTTCATTTTTTGGGTCATTTTTTTCACGTCAGGTCCGCGGTCTACACTTTTTGTGCATTTTAAAAGTTTTTTGAATTGTTCATGTCTTGTGATGCATTTGGATGCATCTGGGTCATATTTTATGCTTTTTTAGCGTTTTAACACTTTTTTGTGCGTTTTTAGAGTTTTTTGCACTTTTTCAACTTTTGTCGGATTTGGATGGATTTTCATTTTTTGGGTCATTTTTTTCACGTCAGATCCGCGGTCTACACTTTTTGTGCGTTTTAAAAGTTTTTTCAAATGTTCATGCATGTGATGCATTTGGATGCGTCTGGGGCGTATTTTATGCTTTTTGAGCGTTTTAACTGTTTTTTGTGTGTTTTTAGAATTTTTTGCACTTTTTCAACTTTTGTCGGATTTGGATGGATTTTCATTCTTTGGGTCATTTTTTTCACGTCAGATCCGCGGTCTACACTTTTTGTGCGTTTTAAAAGTTTTTTCAAATGTTCATGCATGTGATGCATTTGGATGCGTCTGGGGCGTATTTTATGCTTTTTGAGCGTTTTAACTGTTTTTTGTGTGTTTTTAGAATTTTTTGCACTTTTCAACTTTTGTCGGATTTGGATGGATTTTCATTCTTTGGGTCATTTTTTTCACGTCAGGTCCGCGGTCTACACTTTTTGTGCGTTTTAAAAGTTTTTTCAATTGTTCATGCTTGTGATGCATTTGGATGCGTCTGGATCAAATTTTATGCTTTTTGAGCGTTTTAACCCTTTTTTGTGCGTTTTTAGAGTTTTTTGCACTTTTTCAACTTTTGTCGGATTTGGATGGATTTTCATTTTTGGGTCATTTTTTTCACGTCAGGTCCGCGGTCTACACTTTTTGTGCGTTTTAAAAGTTTTTTCAAATGTTCATGCATGTGATGCATTTGGATGCGTCTGGGGCGTATTTTATGCTTTTTGAGCGTTTTAACCGTTTTTTGTGTGTTTTTAGAGTTTTTTGCACTTTTTCAACTTTTGTCGGATTTGGATGGATTTTCATTTTTTGGGTCATTTTTTTCACGTCAGGTCCACGGTCTACACTTTTTGTGCGTTTTAAAAGTTTTTTCAATTGTTCATGCTTGTGATGCATTTGGATGCGTCTGGGTCATATTTTATGCTTTTTGAGCGTTTTAACCCTTTTTTGTGCGTTTTTAGAGTTTTTTGCACTTTTTCAACTTTTGTCGGATTTGGATGGATTTTCATTCTTTGGGTCATTTTTTTCACGTCAGGTCCGCGGTCTACACTTTTTGTGCGTTTTAAAAGTTTTTTCAAATGTTCATGCATGTGATGCATTTGGATGCGTCTGGGGCGTATTTTATGCTTTTTGAGCGTTTTAACCCTTTTTTGTGCGTTTTTAGAATTTTTTGCACTTTTTCAACTTTTGTCAGATTTGGATGGATTTTCATTTTTTGGGTCATTTTTTTCACGTCAGGTCCACGGGCTACACTTTTTGTGCGTTTTAAAAGTTTTTTCAAATGTTCATGCATGTGATGCATTTGGATGCGTCTGGGTCATATTTTATGCTTTTTGAGCGTTTTAACCCTTTTTTGTGCGTTTTTAGAGTTTTTTGAACTTTTTCAACTTTTGTCGGATTTGGATGGATTTTCATTCTTTGGGTCATTTTTTTCACGTCAGGTCCGCGGTCTACACTTTTTGTGCGTTTTAAAAGTTTTTTCAAATGTTCATGCATGTGATGCATTTGGATGCGTCTGGGGCGTATTTTATGCTTTTTGAGCGTTTTAACCCTTTTTTGTGCGTTTTTAGAGTTTTTTGCACTTTTTCAACTTTTGTCGGATTTGGATGGATTTTCATTTTTTGGGTCATTTTTTTCACGTCAGGTCCACGGTCTACACTTTTTGTGCGTTTTAAAAGTTTTTTTCAATTGTTCATGCTTGTGATGCATTTGGATGCGTCTGGGTCATATTTTATGCTTTTTGAGCGTTTTAACCCTTTTTTGTGCGTTTTTAGAGTTTTTTGCACTTTTTCAACTTTTGTCGGATTTGGATGGATTTTCATTCTTTGGGTCATTTTTTTCACGTCAGGTCCGCAGTCTACACTTTTTGTGCGTTTTAAAAGTTTTTTCAAATGTTCATGCATGTGATGCATTTGGATGCGTCTGGGGCGTATTTTATGCTTTTTGAGCGTTTTAACCCTTTTTTGTGCGTTTTTAGAGTTTTTTGCACTTTTTCAACTTTTGTCGGATTTGGATGGATTTTCATTTTTTGGGTCATTTTTTTCACGTCAGGTCCGCGGTCTACACTTTTGTGTGTTTTAAAAGTTTTTTCAAATGTTCATGCATGTGATGCATTTGGATGCGTCTGGGGTGTATTTTATGCTTTTTGAGCGTTTTAACCCTTTTTTGTGCGTTTTTAGAATTTTTTGCACTTTTTCAACTTTTGTCAGATTTGGATGGATTTTCATTTTTTGGGTCATTTTTTTCACGTCAGGTCCACGGGCTACACTTTTTGTGCGTTTTAAAAGTTTTTTCAAATGTTCATGCATGTGATGCATTTGGATGCGTCTGGGTCATATTTTATGCTTTTTGAGCGTTTTAACCCTTTTTTGTGCGTTTTTAGAGTTTTTTGAACTTTTTCAACTTTTGTTGGATTTGGATGGATTTTCATTCTTTGGGTCATTTTTTTCACGTCAGGTCCGCGGTCTACACTTTTTGTGCGTTTTAAAAGTTTTTTCAAATGTTCATGCATGTGATGCATTTGGATGCGTCTGGGGCGTATTTTATGCTTTTTGAGCGTTTTAACCCTTTTTTGTGCGTTTTTAGAGTTTTTTGCACTTTTTCAACTTTTGTCGGATTTGGATGGATTTTCATTTTTTGGGTCATTTTTTTCACGTCAGGTCCACGGTCTACACTTTTTGTGCGTTTTAAAAGTTTTTTCAATTGTTCATGCTTGTGATGCATTTGGATGCGTCTGGGTCATATTTTATGCTTTTTGAGCGTTTTAACCCTTTTTTGTGCGTTTTTAGAGTTTTTTGCACTTTTTCAACTTTTGTCGGATTTGGATGGATTTTCATTCTTTGGGTCATTTTTTTCACGTCAGGTCCGCAGTCTACACTTTTTGTGCGTTTTAAAAGTTTTTTCAAATGTTCATGCATGTGATGCATTTGGATGCGTCTGGGGCGTATTTTATGCTTTTTGAGCGTTTTAACCCTTTTTTGTGCGTTTTTAGAGTTTTTTGCACTTTTTCAACTTTTGTCGGATTTGATGGATTTTCATTTTTTGGGTCATTTTTTGCACGTCAGGTCCGCGGTCAACACTTTTTGTCCGTTTTAAAAGTTTTTTTAAATTGTCATGAATGTGATGCAGTTTGATGCATCTGGGGTGTATTTAATGCTTTGTGAGCGTTTTAACCCTTTTTTGTGCGTTTTTAGAGTTTTTTGCACTTTTTCAACTTTTGTCAGATTTGGGTGGATTTTCATTTTTTGGATCTTTTTTTTTCATGTCAGGTCCGCGGTCAACACTTTTTGTCCGTTTTAAAAGTTTTTTCAAATTGTCATGCATGTGATGCAGTTTGATGCATCTGGGGTGTATTTCATGCTTTATGAGCGTTTTAACCCTTTTTTGTGCGTTTTTAGAGTTTTTTGCACTTTTTCAACTTTTGTCAGATTTGGGGTGGATTTTCATTTTTTGGGTCTTTTTTTTCACGTCAGGTCCGCGGTCAACACTTTTTGTCCGTTTTAAAAGTTTTTTCAAATTGTCATGAATGTGATGCAGTTTGATGCATCTGGGGTGTATTTCATGCTTTGTGAGCGTTTTAACCCTTTTTTGAGCGTTTTAGAGTTTTTTGCACTTTTTCAACTTTTGTCAGATTTGGGTGGATTTTCATTTTTTGGGGTCTTTTTTTTTCACGACAGGTCCTCGGTCAAAATTTTTGTCCATTTTAAAAGTTTTTTCAAATTGTCATGCATGTGATGCAGTTTGATGCATCTGGGGTGTATTTCATGCTTTGTGAGCGTTTTAACCCTTTTTTGTGCGTTTTTAGAGTTTTTTGCACTTTTTCAACTTTTGTCAGATTTGGTGGATTTTCATTTTTTGGGTCTTTTTTTTCACGTCAGGTCCGCGGTCAACACTTTTTGTCCGTTTAAAAGTTTTTTCAAATTGTCATGCATGTGATGCAGTTTGATGCATCTGGGGTGTATTTAATGCTTTGTTAGCGTTTTAACCCTTTTTTGTGCGTTTTTAGAGTTTTTTGTACTTTTTCAACTTTTGTCAGATTTGGGTGGATTTTTATTTTTTGGATCTTTTTTTTCACGTCAGGTCAACACTTTTTGTCCGTTTTAAAAGTTTTTTCAAATTGTCATGCATGTGATGCAGTTTGATGCATCTGGGGTGTATTTAATGCTTTGTGAGCGTTTTAACCCTTTTTGTGCGTTTTTAGAGTTTTTTGCACTTTTTCAACTTTTGTCAGATTTGGGTGGATTTTCATTTTTTGGGTCTTTTTTTTCACGTCAGGTCCGCGGTCAACAATTTTTGTCCATTTTAAAAATTTTTTCAAATTGTCATGCATGTGATGCAGTTTGATGCATCTGGGGTGTATTTCATGCTTTGTGAGCGTTTTAACCCTTTTTTGTGCGTTTTTAGAGTTTTTTGCACTTTTTCAACTTTTATCACATTTGGATGGATTTTCATTTTTTGGGTCTTTTTTTTCATGTCATGTCCGCGGTCAACACTTTTTGTCCGTTTTAAAAAATTTTTCAAATTGTCATGCATGTGATGCAGTTTGATGCATCTGGGGTGTATTTCAAGCTTTGTGAGCGTTTTAACCCTTTTTTGTGCATTTTTAGAGATTTTGCACTTTTTCAACTTTTGTCAGATTTGGGGTGGATTTCATTTTTTGGGTCTTTTTTTTCACGTCAGGTCCGCGGTCAACACGTTTTGTCCGTTTTAAAAGTTTTTTCAAATTGTCATGCATGTGATGCAGTTTGATGCATCTGGGGTGTATTTCATGCTTTGTGAGCGTTTTAACCCTTTTTTGTTCGTTTTTAGAGTTTTTTGCACTTTTTCAACTTTTGTCAGATTTGGGTGGATTTTCAGTTTTTAGGTCTTTTTTGCACGTCAGGTCCGCGGTCAACACTTTTTGTCCGTTTTAAAAGTTTTTTTAAATTGTCATGCATGTGATGCAGTTTGATGCATCTGGGGTGTATTTAATGCTTTGTGAGCGTTTTAACCCTTTTTTGTGCGTTTTTAGAGTTTTTTGCACTTTTTCAACTTTTGTCAGATTTGGGTGGATTTTCATTTTTTGGGTCTTTTTTTTCACGTCAGGTCCGCGGTCAACACTTTTTGTCCGTTTTAAAAGTTTTTCAAATTGTCATGCATGTGATGCAGTTTGATGCATCTGGGGTGTATTTAATGCTTTGTGAGCGTTTTAACCCTTTTTTGTGCGTTTTTAGAGTTTTTTTGCACTTTTTCAACTTTTGTCAGATTTGGGTGGATTTTCAGTTTTTAGGTCTTTTTTTGCACGTCAGGTCCGCGGTCAACACTTTTTGTCCGTTTTAAAAGTTTTTTAAATTGTCATGCATGTGATGCAGTTTGATGCATCTGGGGTGTATTTAATGCTTTGTTAGCGTTTTAAACCCTTTTTTGTGCGTTTTTAGAGTTTTTTGCACTTTTTCAACTTTTGTCAGATTTGGGTGGATTTTCATTTTTTGGATCTTTTTTTTTCACGTCAGGTCCGCGGTCAACACTTTTTGTCCGTTTTAAAAGTTTTTTCAAATTCTCATGCATGTGATGCAGTTTGATGCATCTGGGGTGTATTTCATGCTTTATGAGCGTTTTAACCCTTTTTTGTGCGTTTTTAGAGTTTTTTGCACTTTTTCAACTTTTGTCAGATTTGGGGTGGATTTTCATTTTTTGGGTCTTTTTTTTCACGTCAGGTCAACACTTTTTGTCCGTTTTAAAAGTTTTTTCAAATTGTCATGCATGTGATGCAGTTTGATGCATCTGGGGTGTATTTCATGCTTTGTGAGCGTTTTAAACCCTTTTTTGTGCGTTTTTAGAGTTTTTTGCACTTTTTCAACTTTTGTCAGATTTGGGTGGATTTTCATTTTTTGGGTCTTTTTTTTCACGTCAGGTCCGCGGTCAACACTTTTTGTCCGTTTTAAAAGTTTTTTCAAATTGTCATGCATGTGATGCAGTTTGATGCATCTGGGGTGTATTTAATGCTTTGTTAGCGTTTTAACCCTTTTTTGTGCGTTTTTAGAGTTTTTTGTACTTTTTCAACTTTTGTCAGATTTGGGTGGATTTTCATTTTTTGGATCTTTTTTTCACGTCAGGTCAACACTTTTTGTCCGTTTTAAAAGTTTTTTCAAATTGTCATGCATGTGATGCAGTTTGATGCATCTGGGGTGTATTTAATGCTTTGTGAGCGTTTTAACCCTTTTTGTGCGTTTTTAGAGTTTTTTGCACTTTTTCAACTTTTGTCAGATTTGGGTGGATTTTCATTTTTTGGGTCTTTTTTTTCACGTCAGGTCCGCGGTCAACAATTTTTGTCCGTTTTAAATTTTTTTTCAAATTGTCATGCATGTGATGCAGTTTGATGCATCTGGGGTGTATTTCATGCTTTGTGAGCGTTTTAACCCTTTTTTGTGCGTTTTTAGAGTTTTTTGCACTTTTTCAACTTTTATCACATTTGGATGGATTTTCATTTTTTGGGTCTTTTTTTTCATGTCATGTCCGCGGTCAACACTTTTTGTCCGTTTTAAAAGTTTTTTCAAATTGTCATGCATGTGATGCAGTTTGATGCATCTGGGGTGTATTTCAAGCTTTGTGAGCGTTTTAACCCTTTTTTGTGCATTTTAGAGATTTTGCACTTTTTCAACTTTTGTCAGATTTGGGGTGGATTTTCATTTTTTGGGTCTTTTTTTTCACGTCAGGTCCGCGGTCAACACGTTTTGTCCGTTTTAAAAGTTTTTTCAAATTGTCATGCATGTGATGCAGTTTGATGCATCTGGGGTGTATTTCATGCTTTTTGAGCGTTTTAACCCTTTTTTGTTCGTTTTTAGAGTTTTTGGACTTTTTCAACTTTTGTCAGATTTGGGTGGATTTTCAGTTTTTAGGTCTTTTTTTGCACGTCAGGTCCGCGGTCAACACTTTTTGTCCGTTTTAAAAGTTTTTTTAAATTGTCATGCATGTGATGCAGTTTGATGCATCTGGGGTGTATTTAATGCTTTGTGAGCGTTTTAACCCTTTTTTGTGCGTTTTTAGAGTTTTTTGCACTTTTTCAACTTTTGTCAGATTTGGGTGGATTTTCATTTTTTGGGTCTTTTTTTTCACGTCAGGTCCGCGGTCAACACTTTTTGTCCGTTTTAAAAGTTTTTTCAAATTGTCATGCATGTGATGCAGTTTGATGCATCTGGGGTGTATTTAATGCTTTGTGAGCGTTTTAACCCTTTTTTGTGCGTTTTTAGAGTTTTTTTGCACTTTTTCAACTTTTGTCAGATTTGGGTGGATTTTCAGTTTTTAGGTCTTTTTTTGCACGTCAGGTCCGCGGTCAACACTTTTTGTCCGTTTTAAAAGTTTTTTTAAATTGTCATGCATGTGATGCAGTTTGATGCATCTGGGGTGTATTTAATGCTTTGTGAGCGTTTTAACCCTTTTTTGTGCGTTTTTAGAGTTTTTTGCACTTTTTCAACTTTTGTCAGATTTGGGTGGATTTTCATATTTTGGATCTTTTTTTTTCACGTCAGGTCCGCGGTCAACACTTTTTGTCCGTTTTAAAAGTTTTTTCAAATTCTCATGCATGTGATGCAGTTTGATGCATCTGGGGTGTATTTCATGCTTTATGAGCGTTTTAACCCTTTTTTGTGCGTTTTTAGAGTTTTTTTGCACTTTTTCAACTTTTGTCAGATTTGGGGTGGATTTTCATTTTTTGGGTCTTTTTTTTCACGTCAGGTCCGCGGTCAACAATTTTGTCCGTTTTAAAAGTTTTTTCAAATTGTCATGCATGTGATGCAGTTTGATGCATCTGGGGTGTATTTCATGCTTTGTGAGCGTTTTAACCCTTTTTTGTGCGTTTTTAGAGTTTTTTGCACTTTTTCAACTTTTGTCAGATTTGGGTGGAATTTCATTTTTTGGGTCTTTTTCTTCACGTCAGGTCCGCGGTCAACACTTTTTGTCCGTTTTAAAAGTTTTTTCAATTCTCATGCATGTGATGCAGTTTGATGCATCTGGGGTGTATTTCATGCTTTATGAGCGTTTTAACCCTTTTTTGTGCGTTTTTTAGAGTTTTTTGCACTTTTTCAACTTTTGTCAGATTTGGGGTGGATTTTCATTTTTTGGGTCTTTTTTTTCACGTCAGGTCCGCGGTCAACAATTTTTGTCCGTTTTAAAAGTTTTTTCAAATTGTCATGCATGTGATGCAGTTTGATGCATCTGGGGTGTATTTCATGCTTTGTGAGCGTTTTAACCCTTTTTTGTGCGTTTTTAGAGTTTTTTGCACTTTTTCAACTTTTGTCAGATTTGGGTGGAATTTCATTTTTTGGGTCTTTTTTTTCACGTCAGGTCCGCGGTCAACACTTTTTGTCCGTTTTAAAAGTTTTTTCAAATTGTCATGCATGTGATGCAGTTTGATGCATCTGGGGTGTATTTAATGCTTTGTTAGCGTTTTAACCCTTTTTTGTGCGTTTTTAGAGTTTTTTGTACTTTTTCAACTTTTGTCAGATTTGGGTGGATTTTCATTTTTTGGATCTTTTTTTTCACGTCAGGTCAACACTTTTTGTCCGTTTTAAAAGTTTTTTCAATTGTCATGCATGTGATGCAGTTTGATGCATCTGGGGTGTATTTAATGCTTTGTGAGCGTTTTAACCCTTTTTTGTGCGTTTTTAGAGTTTTTTGCACTTTTTCAACTTTTGTCAGATTTGGGTGGATTTTCATTTTTTGGATCTTTTTTTTTCACGTCAGGTCCGCGGTCAACACTTTTTGTCCGTTTAAAAGTTTTTTCAAATTCTCATGCATGTGATGCAGTTTGATGCATCTGGGGTGTATTTCATGCTTTATGAGCGATTTAACCCTTTTTTGTGCGTTTTAGAGTTTTTTGCACTTTTTCAACTTTTGTCAGATTTGGGGTGGATTTTCATTTTTTGGGTCTTTTTTTTCACGTCAGGTCCGCGGTCAACAATTTTTGTCCGTTTTAAAAGTTTTTTCAAATTGTCATGCATGTGATGCAGTTTGATGCATCTGGGGTGTATTTCATGCTTTGTGAGCGTTTTAACCCTTTTTTGTGCGTTTTTAGAGTTTTTTGCACTTTTTCAACTTTTGTCAGATTTGGGTGGATTTTCATTTTTTGGGTCTTTTTTTTAACGTCAGGTCCGCGGTCAACACTTTTTGTCGTTTTAAAAGTTTTTTCAAATTGTCATGCATGTGATGCAGTTTGATGCATCTGGGGTGTATTTAATGCTTTGTTAGCGTTTTAACCCTTTTTTGTGCGTTTTTAGAGTTTTTTGTACTTTTTCAACTTTTGTCAGATTGGGTGGATTTTCATTTTTTGGATCTTTTTTTTCACATCAGGTCAACACTTTTGTCCGTTTTAAAAGTTTTTTCAAATTGTCATGCATGTGATGCAGTTTGATGCATCTGGGGTGTATTTAATGCTTTGTGAGCGTTTTAACCCTTTTTTGTGCGTTTTTAGAGTTTTTTGCACTTTTTCAACTTTTGTCAGATTTGGGTGGATTTTCATTTTTTGGGTCTTTTTTTTCACGTCAGGTCCGCGGTCAACAATTTTTGTCCGTTTTAAAATTTTTTTCAAATTGTCATGCATGTGATGCAGTTTGATGCATCTGGGGTGTATTTCATGCTTTGTGAGCGTTTTAACCCTTTTTTGTGCGTTTTTAGAGTTTTTGCACTTTTTCAACTTTTATCACATTTGGATGGATTTTCATTTTTTGGGTCTTTTTTTTCATGTCATGTCCGCGGTCAACACTTTTTGTCCGTTTTAAAAGTTTTTTCAAATTGTCATGCATGTGATGCAGTTTGATGCATCTGGCGTGTATTTCATGCTTTGTGAGCGTTTTAACTCTTTTTTGTGCGTTTTAGAATTTTTTGCACTTTTTCAACTTTTGTCAGATTTGGGTAGATTTTCATTTTTTGGATCTTTTTTTTCACGTCAGGTCAACACTTTTTTGTCCGTTTTAAAAGTTTTTTCAAATTGTCATGCATGTGATGCAGTTTGATGCATCTGGGGTGTATTTAATGCTTTGTGAGCGTTTTAACCCTTTTTTGTGCGTTTTTAGAGTTTTTTGCACTTTTTCAACTTTTGTCAGATTTGGGTGGATTTTCATTTTTTGGGTCTTTTTTTGCATGTCAGTTCCACGGTCAACACTTTTTGTCCGTTTTAAAAGTTTTTTAAATTGTCATGCATGTGATGCAGTTTGATGCATCTGGGGTGTATTTAATGCTTTGTGAGCGTTTTAACCCTTTTTTGTGCGTTTTTAGAGTTTTTGCACTTTTCAACTTTTGTCAGATTTGGGTGGATTTTCATTTTTTGGATCTTTTTTTTTCATGTCAGGTCCGCGGTCAACACTTTTTGTCCGTTTTAAAAGTTTTTTCAAATTGTCATGCATGTGATGCAGTTTGATGCATCTGGGGTGTATTTCATGCTTTGTGAGCGTTTTAACCCTTTTTTGAGCGTTTTTAGAGTTTTTTGCACTTTTTCAACTTTTGTCAGATTTGGGTGGATTTTCATTTTTTGGGTCTTTTTTTTCACGACAGGTCCTCGGTCAAAATTTTTGTCCATTTTAAAAGTTTTTTCAAATTGTCATGCATGTGATGCAGTTTGATGCATCTGGGGTGTATTTAATGCTTTGTTAGCGTTTTAACCCTTTTTTGTGCGTTTTAGAGTTTTTTGTACTTTTTCAACTTTTGTCAGATTTGGGTGGATTTTCAGTTTTTAGGGTCTTTTTTTGCACGTCAGGTCCGCGGTCAACACTTTTTGTCCGTTTTAAAAGTTTTTTTAAATTGTCATGCATGTGATGCAGTTTGATGCATCTGGGGTGTATTTAATGCTTTGTGAGCGTTTTAACCCTTTTTTGTGCGTTTTTAGAGTTTTTTGCACTTTTCAACTTTTGTCAGATTTGGGTGGATTTTCATTTTTTGGGTCTTTTTTTTCACGTCAGGTCCGCGGTCAACACTTTTTGTCCGTTTTAAAAGTTTTTCAAATTGTCATGCATGTGATGCAGTTTGATGCATCTGGGGTGTATTTAATGCTTTGTGAGCGTTTTAACCCTTTTTTGTGCGTTTTTAGAGTTTTTTGCACTTTTTCAACTTTTGTCAGATTTGGGTGGATTTTCAGTTTTTAGGTCTTTTTTTGCACGTCAGGTCCGCGGTCAACACTTTTTGTCCGTTTTAAAAGTTTTTTCAAATTCTCATGCATGTGATGCAGTTTGATGCATCTGGGGTGTATTTCATGCTTTATGAGCGTTTTAACCCTTTTTTGTGCGTTTTTAGAGTTTTTTTGCACTTTTTCAACTTTTGTCAGATTTGGGGTGGATTTTCATTTTTTGGGTCTTTTTTTTCACGTCAGGTCAACACTTTTTGTCCGTTTTAAAAGTTTTTTCAAATTGTCATGCATGTGATGCAGTTTGATGCATCTGGGGTGTATTTCATGCTTTGTGAGCGTTTTAACCCTTTTTTGTGCGTTTTTAGAGTTTTTTGCACTTTTTCAACTTTTATCACATTTGGATGGATTTTCATTTTTTGGGTCTTTTTTTTCATGTCATGTCCGCGGTCAACACTTTTTGTCCGTTTTAAAAATTTTTTCAAATTGTCATGCATGTGATGCAGTTTGATGCATCTGGGGTGTATTTCAAGCTTTGTGAGCGTTTTAACCCTTTTTTGTGCATTTTTAGAGATTTTGCACTTTTTCAACTTTTGTCAGATTTGGGGTGGATTTTCATTTTTTGGGTCTTTTTTTTCACGTCAGGTCCGCGGTCAACACGTTTTGTCCGTTTTTAAAAGTTTTTTCAAATTGTCATGCATGTGATGCAGTTTGATGCATCTGGGGTGTATTTAATGCTTTGTGAGCGTTTTAACCCTTTTTTGTGCGTTTTTAGAGTTTTTTGCACTTTTTCAACTTTTGTCAGATTTGGGTGGATTTTCATTTTTTGGGTCTTTTTTTTCACGTCAGGTCCGTGGTCAACACTTTTTGTCCGTTTTAAAAGTTTTTTCAAATTGTCATGCATGTGATGCAGTTTGATGCATCTGGGGTGTATTTAATGCTTTGTGAGCGTTTTAACCCTTTTTTGTGCGTTTTTAGAGTTTTTTGCACTTTTTCAACTTTTGTCAGATTTGGGTGGATTTTCAGTTTTTAGGTCTTTTTTTGCACGTCAGGTCCGCGGTCAACACTTTTTGTCCGTTTTAAAAGTTTTTTTAAATTGTCATGCATGTGATGCAGTTTGATGCATCTGGGGTGTATTTAATGCTTTGTTAGCGTTTTAACCCTTTTTTGTGCGTTTTTAGAGTTTTTGTACTTTTTCAACTTTTGTCAGATTTGGGTGGATTTTCATTTTTGGATCTTTTTTTTCACGTCAGGTCAACACTTTTTGTCCGTTTTAAAAGTTTTTTCAAATTGTCATGCATGTGATGCAGTTTGATGCATCTGGGGTGTATTTAATGCTTTGTGAGCGTTTTAACCCTTTTTTGTGCGTTTTTAGAGTTTTTTGCACTTTTTCAACTTTTGTCAGATTTGGGTGGATTTTCATTTTTTGGATCTTTTTTTTTCACGTCAGGTCCGCGGTCAACACTTTTTGTCCGTTTTAAAAGTTTTTTCAAATTGTCATGCATGTGATGCAGTTTGATGCATCTGGGGTGTATTTCATGCTTTGTGAGCGTTTTAACCCTTTTTTGTGCGTTTTAGAGTTTTTTGCACTTTTTCAACTTTTGTCAGATTTGGGTGGATTTTCATTTTTTGGGTCTTTTGTTTCACGTCAGGTCCGCGGTCAACACTTTTTGTCCGTTTTAAAAGTTTTTTTCAAATTGTCATGCATGTGATGCAGTTTGATGCATCTGGGGTGTATTTAATGCTTTGTTAGCGTTTTAACCCTTTTTTGTGCGTTTTAGAGTTTTTTGTACTTTTTCAACTTTTGTCAGATTTGGGTGGATTTTCATTTTTTGGATCTTTTTTTTCACGTCAGGTCAACACTTTTTGTCCGTTTTAAAAGTTTTTTCAAATTGTCATGCATGTGATGCAGTTTGATGCATCTGGGGTGTATTTAATGCTTTGTGAGCGTTTTAACCCTTTTTTGTGCGTTTTTAGAGTTTTTTGCACTTTTTCAACTTTTGTCAGATTTGGGTGGATTTTCATTTTTTGGGTCTTTTTTTTTCACGTCAGGTCCGCGGTCAACAATTTTTGTCCATTTAAAAATTTTTTTTCAAATTGTCATGCATGTGATGCAGTTTGATGCATCTGGGGTGTATTTCATGCTTTGTGAGCGTTTTAACCCTTTTTTGTGCGTTTTTAGAGTTTTTTGCACTTTTTCAACTTTTATCACATTTGGATGGATTTTCATTTTTTGGGTCTTTTTTTTCATGTCATGTCCGCGGTCAACACTTTTGTCCGTTTTAAAAGTTTTTTCAAATTGTCATGCATGTGATGCAGTTTGATGCATCTGGCGTGTATTTCATGCTTTGTGAGCGTTTTAACTTCTTTTTTGTGCGTTTTTAGAGTTTTTTGCACTTTTTCAACTTTTGTCAGATTTGGGTAGATTTTCATTTTTTGGATCTTTTTTTTCACGTCAGGTCAACACTTTTTGTCCGTTTTAAAAGTTTTTTCAAATTGTCATGCATGTGATGCAGTTTGATGCATCTGGGGTGTATTTAATGCTTTGTGAGCGTTTTAACCCTTTTTTGTGCGTTTTTAGAGTTTTTTGCACTTTTTCAACTTTTGTCAGATTTGGGTGGATTTTCATTTTTTGGGTCTTTTTTTTGCATGTCAGGTCCACGGTCAACACTTTTTGTCCGTTTTAAAAGTTTTTTCAAATTGTCATGCATGTGATTGCAGTTTGATGCATCTGGGGTGTATTTCATGCTTTGTGAGCGTTTTAACCCTTTTTTGTGCGTTTTTAGAGTTTTTTGCACTTTTCAACTTTTGTCAGATTTGGGTGGATTTTCATTTTTGGGTCTTTTTTTTAACGTCAGGTCCGCGGTCAACACTTTTTGTCCGTTTTAAAAGTTTTTTTCAAATTGTCATGCATGTGATGCAGTTTGATGCATCTGGGGTGTATTTAATGCTTTGTTAGCGTTTTAACCCTTTTTTGTGCGTTTTTAGAGTTTTTTGTACTTTTTCAACTTTTGTCAGATTTGGGTGGATTTTCATTTTTTGGATCTTTTTTTTCACGTCAGGTCAACACTTTTTGTCCGTTTTAAAAGTTTTTTCAAATTGTCATGCATGTGATGCAGTTTGATGCATCTGGGGTGTATTTAATGCTTTGTGAGCGTTTTAACCCTTTTTTGTGCGTTTTTAGAGTTTTTTGCACTTTTTCAACTTTTGTCAGATTTGGGTGGATTTTCATTTTTTGGGTCTTTTTTTTCACGTCAGGTCCGCGGTCAACAATTTTTGTCCGTTTTAAAATTTTTTTCAAATTGTCATGCATGTGATGCAGTTTGATGCATCTGGGGTGTATTTCATGCTTTGTGAGCGTTTTAACCCTTTTTTGTGCGTTTTTAGAGTTTTTTGCACTTTTTCAACTTTTATCACATTTGGATGGATTTTCATTTTTTGGGTCTTTTTTTTCATGTCATGTCCGCGGTCAACACTTTTTGTCCGTTTTAAAAGTTTTTTCAAATTGTCATGCATGTGATGCAGTTTGATGCATCTGGCGTGTATTTCATGCTTTGTGAGCGTTTTAACTCTTTTTTGTGCGTTTTTAGAGTTTTTTGCATTTTTTCAACTTTTGTCAGATTTGGGTAGATTTTCATTTTTTGGATCTTTTTTTTCACGTCAGGTCAACACTTTTTGTCCGTTTTAAAAGTTTTTTCAAATTGTCATGCATGTGATGCAGTTTGATGCATCTGGGGTGTATTTAATGCTTTGTGAGCGTTTTAACCCTTTTTTGTGCGTTTTTAGAGTTTTTTGCACTTTTTCAACTTTTGTCAGATTTGGGTGGATTTCATTTTTTGGGTCTTTTTTTGCATGTCAGTTCCACGGTCAACACTTTTTGTCCGTTTTAAAAGTTTTTTCAAATTGTCATGCATTTGATGCAGTTTGATGCATCTGGCATGTATTTAATGCTTTGTGAGCGTTTTAACCCTTTTTTGTGCGTTTTTAGAGTTTTTTGCACTTTTTCAACTTTTGTCAGATTTGGGTGGATTTTCATTTTTTGGATCTTTTTTTTTCATGTCAGGTCCGCGGTCAACACTTTTTGTCCGTTTTAAAAGTTTTTTCAAATTGTCATGCATGTGATGCAGTTTGATGCATCTGGGGTGTATTTCATGCTTTATGAGCGTTTTAACCCTTTTTTGTGCGTTTTTAGAGTTTTTTGCACTTTTTCAACTTTTGTCAGATTTGGGGTGGATTTTCATTTTTTGGGTCTTTTTTTTCACGTCAGGTCCGCGGTCAACACTTTTTGTCCGTTTTAAAAGTTTTTTCAAATTGTCATGCATGTGATGCAGTTTGATGCATCTGGGGTGTATTTCATGCTTTGTGAGCGTTTAAACCCTTTTTTGAGCGTTTTTAGAGTTTTTTGCACTTTTTCAACTTTTGTCAGATTTGGGGTGGATTTTCATTTTTGGGTCTTTTTTTTCACGTCAGGTCCGCGGTCAACAATTTTTGTCCGTTTTAAAAGTTTTTTCAAATTGTCATGCATGTGATGCAGTTTGATGCATCTGGGGTGTATTTCATGCTTTGTGAGCGTTTTAACCCTTTTTTGTGCGTTTTTAGAGTTTTTTGCACTTTTTCAACTTTTGTCAGATTTGGGTGGATTTTCATTTTTTGGGTCTTTTTTTTAACGTCAGGTCCGCGGTCAACACTTTTTGTCCGTTTTAAAAGTTTTTTCAAATTGTCATGCATGTGATGCAGTTTGATGCATCTGGGGTGTATTTAATGCTTTGTTAGCGTTTTAAACCCTTTTTTGTGCGTTTTTAGAGTTTTTTGTACTTTTTCAAGTTTTGTCAGATTTGGGTGGATTTTCATTTTTTGGATCTTTTTTTTCACGTCAGGTCAACACTTTTTGTCCGTTTTAAAAGTTTTTTCAAATTGTCATGCATGTGATGCAGTTTGATGCATCTGGGGTGTATTTAATGCTTTGTGAGCGTTTTAACCCTTTTTTGTGCGTTTTTAGAGTTTTTTGCACTTTTTCAACTTTTGTCAGATTTGGGTGGATTTTCATTTTTTGGGTCTTTTTTTTCACGTCAGGTCCGCGGTCAACAATTTTTGTCCGTTTTAAAATTTTTTTCAAATTGTCATGCATGTGATGCAGTTTGATGCATCTGGGGTGTATTTCATGCTTTGTGAGCGTTTTAACCCTTTTTTGTGCGTTTTTAGAGTTTTTTGCACTTTTTCAACTTTTATCACATTTGGATGGATTTTCATTTTTTGGGTCTTTTTTTTCATGTCATGTCCGCGGTCAACACTTTTTGTCCGTTTTAAAAGTTTTTTCAAATTGTCATGCATGTGATGCAGTTTGATGCATCTGGCGTGTATTTCATGCTTTGTGAGCGTTTTAACTCTTTTTTGTGCGTTTTTAGAGTTTTTTGCACTTTTTCAACTTTTGTCAGATTTGGGTAGATTTTCATTTTTTGGATCTTTTTTTTCACGTCAGGTCAACACTTTTTGTCCGTTTTAAAAGTTTTTTCAAATTGTCATGCATGTGATGCAGTTTGATGCATCTGGGGTGTATTTAATGCTTTGTGAGCGTTTTAACCCTTTTTTGTGCGTTTTTAGAGTTTTTGCACTTTTTCAACTTTTGTCAGATTTGGGTGGATTTTCATTTTTTGGGTCTTTTTTTGCATGTCAGTTCCACGGTCAACACTTTTTGTCCGTTTTAAAAGTTTTTTCAAATTGTCATGCATGTGATGCAGTTTGATGCATCTGGCATGTTTTTAATGCTTTGTGAGCGTTTTAACCCCTTTTTTGTGCGTTTTTAGAGTTTTTTTGCACTTTTTCAACTTTTGTCAGATTTGGGTGGATTTTCATTTTTTGGATCTTTTTTTTTTCATGTCAGGTCCGCGGTCAACACTTTTTGTCCGTTTTAAAGTTTTTTCAAATTGTCATGCATGTGATGCAGTTTGATGCATCTGGGGTGTATTTCATGCTTTATGAGCGTTTTAACCCTTTTTTGTGCGTTTTTAGAGTTTTTTGAACTTTTTCAACTTTTGTCAGATTTGGGGTGGATTTTCATTTTTTGGGTCTTTTTTTTCACGTCAGGTCCGCGGTCAACACTTTTTGTCCGTTTTAAAAGTTTTTTCAAATTGTCATGCATGTGATGCAGTTTGATGCATCTGGGGTGTATTTCATGCTTTGTGAGCGTTTTAACCCTTTTTTGAGCGTTTTTAGAGTTTTTTGCACTTTTCAACTTTTGTCAGATTTGGGTGGATTTTCATTTTTTGGGTCTTTTTTTTCACGCAGGTCCTCGGTCAAAATTTTTGTCCATTTTAAAAGTTTTTTCAAATTGTCATGCATGTGATGCAGTTTGATGCATCTGGGGTGTATTTCATGCTTTGTGAGCGTTTTAACCCTTTTTTGTGCGTTTTTAGAGTTTTTTGCACTTTTTCAACTTTTGTCAGATTTGGGTGGATTTTCATTTTTTGGGTCTTTTTTTTTCACGTCAGGTCCGCGGTCAACACTTTTTGTCCGTTTTAAAAGTTTTTTCAAATTGTCATGCATGTGATGCAGTTTGATGCATCTGGGTGTATTTAATGCTTTGTTAGCGTTTTAACCCTTTTTTGTGCGTTTTTAGAGTTTTTTGTACTTTTTCAACTTTTGTCAGATTTGGGTGGATTTTCATTTTTTGGATCTTTTTTTTCACGTCAGGTCAACACTTTTTGTCCGTTTTAAAAGTTTTTTCAAATTGTCATGCATGTGATGCAGTTTGATGCATCTGGGGTGTATTTAATGCTTTGTGAGCGTTTTAACCCTTTTTTGTGCGTTTTTAGAGTTTTTTGCACTTTTTCAACTTTTGTCAGATTTGGGTGGATTTTCATTTTTTGGGTCTTTTTTTTCACATCAGGTCCGCGGTCAACAATTTTTGTCCGTTTTAAAATTTTTTCAAATTGTCATGCATGTGATGCAGTTTGATGCATCTGGGGTGTATTTCATGCTTTGTGAGCGTTTTAACCCTTTTTTGTGCATTTTTAGAGTTTTTTGCACTTTTTCAACTTTTATCACATTTGGATGGATTTTCATTTTTTGGGTCTTTTTTTTCATGTCATGTCCGCGGTCAACACTTTTTGTCCGTTTTAAAAAATTTTTCAATTGTCATGCATGTGATGCAGTTTGATGCATCTGGGGTGTATTTCAAGCTTTGTGAGCGTTTTAACCCTTTTTTGTGCATTTTTAGAGGTTTTGCACTTTTTCAACTTTTGTCAGAGTTGGGGTGGATTTTCATTTTTTGGGTCTTTTTTTTTCACGTCAGGTCCGCGGTCAACACGTTTTGTCCGTTTTAAAAGTTTTTTCAAATTGTCATGCATGTGATGCAGTTTGATGCATCTGGGTGTATTTCATGCTTTGTGAGCGTTTTAACCCTTTTTTGTTCATTTTTAGAGTTTTTTGCACTTTTTCAACTTTTGTCAGATTTGGGTGGATTTTCAGTTTTTAGGTCTTTTTTTGCACGTCAGGTCCGCGGTCAACACTTTTTGTCCGTTTTAAAAGTTTTTTTAAATTGTCATGCATGTGATGCAGTTTGATGCATCTGGGGTGTATTTAATGCTTTGTGAGCGTTTTAACCCTTTTTTGTGCGTTTTTAGAGTTTTTTGCACTTTTTCAACTTTTGTCAGATTTGGGTGGATTTTCATTTTTGGGTCTTTTTTTTCACGTCAGGTCCGCGGTCAACACTTTTTGTCCGTTTTAAAAGTTTTTTCAAATTGTCATGCATGTGATGCAGTTTGATGCATCTGGGGTGTATTTCATGCTTTGTGAGCGTTTTAACCCTTTTTTGTGCGTTTTTAGAGTTTTTTGCACTTTTTCAACTTTTGTCAGATTTGGGTGGATTTTCAGTTTTTAGGTCTTTTTTTCACGTCAGGTCCGCGGTCAACACTTTTTGTCCGTTTTAAAAGTTTTTTCAAATTGTCATGCATGTGATGCAGTTTGATGCATCTGGGGTGTATTTAATGCTTTGTGAGCGTTTTAACCCTTTTTTGTGCATTTTTAGAGTTTTTTGCACTTTTTCAACTTTTGTCAGATTTGGGTGGATTTTCATTTTTTGGATCTTTTTTTCACGTCAGGTCCGCGGTCAACACTTTTTGTCCGTTTTAAAAGTTTTTTCAAATTGTCATGCATGTGATGCAGTTTGATGCATCTGGAGTGTATTTCATGCTTTGTGAGCGTTTTTAACCCTTTTTTGTGCGTTTTTAGAGTTTTTTGCACTTTTTCAACTTTTGTCAGATTTGGGTGGATTTTCATTTTTTGGGTCTTTTTTTTCACGTCAGGTCCGCGGTCAACACTTTTTGTCCGTTTTAAAAGTTTTTTCAAATTGTCATGCATGTGATGCAGTTTGATGCATCTGGCGTGTATTTAATGCTTTGTGAGCGTTTTAACCCTTTTTTGTGCGTTTTTAGAGTTTTTTGCACTTTTTCAACTTTTGTCAGATTTGGGTAGATTTTCATTTTTTGGGTCTTTTTTTTCACGACAGGTCCGCGGTCAACACGTTTTGTCCGTTTTAAAAGTTTTTTCAAATTGTCATGCATGTGATGCAGTTTGATGCATCTGGGGTGTATTTAATGCTTTGTGAGCGTTTTAACCCTTTTTTGTTCGTTTTTAGAGTTTTTTGCACTTTTTCAACTTTTGTCAGATTTGGGTGGATTTTTATTTTTTGGATCTTTTTTTTCACGTCAGGTCCGCGGTCAACACTTTTTGTCCGTTTTAAAAGTTTTTTCAAATTGTCATGCATGTGATGCAGTTTGATGCATCTGGCGTGTATTTCATGCTTTGTGAGCGTTTTAACTCTTTTTTGTGCGTTTTTAGAGTTTTTTGCACTTTTTCAACTTTTGTCAGATTTGGGTAGATTTTCATTTTTTGGATCTTTTTTTTCACGTCAGGTCAACACTTTTTGTCCGTTTAAAAGTTTTTTCAAATTGTCATGCATGTGATGCAGTTTGATGCATCTGGGGTGTATTTAATGCTTTGTGAGCGTTTTAACCCTTTTTTGTGCGTTTTTAGAGTTTTTTGCACTTTTTCAACTTTTGTCAGATTTGGGTGGATTTTCATTTTTTGGGTCTTTTTTTGCATGTCAGTTCCACGGTCAACACTTTTTGTCCGTTTTAAAGTTTTTTCAAATTGTCATGCATGTGATGCAGTTTGATGCATA